>NW_024543076.1:16485000-17085000 GCF_018167655.1 Microtus oregoni
ATGACATCTTGAATTTTGCATGCAAATGGATGGAAATAGAAAACACTTTACTGAGTGAGATAACCCAGACCTCAAAAGATGAATATGGTAGGTACTCACTCATAAGTGAATTCTAGCCATAAACAAAGGACTTTGAGCCTATAATTCATGATCCTAGAGAAGCTAAATAAGAAGGTGAACCCAAAGAAAAACATACATTTATCCTCCTGGATATTGGAAGTGGACAAGATCGTCGGGCAAAAGTTGGGATTAGGGGGGTGGGGGTTGATTGGGGGTAAGAGGAGATGGGGAGAGAGAAGGGAGAAGGGGAGGATTGGGGAGAACTTGGGGAAATGGTATGGTTGAGATGGAGGAAGGTTCGATATGGGAGCAGGGAAGAAGATATCTTAATTAAGGGGGCCATTTTAGGGTTTATAAGAGACTTAGCTCTAGAGGGCTTCCCAGGTGTCCAAGGGGATTTCCCCAACTAGGTCCTTGGGCAGCAGAGAAGAGGGTGCCTGAATTGGCCTTATCCCATAGCCACACTGAAGAATATCTTGCATATCACCATAGATCCTTCATCTGGCCAAGGGATGGAGATAGAGACAGAGACCCACATTTGGAGCACTGGATTGAGCTCCCAAGGTCCAGATGAAGAGCAGAAGGAGGGAGAACATGAGCAAGGAAGTCAGGACTATGAGGGGTGCGTCCACCCACGGAGACGGTGGGACTGATCTAATGGGAGCTCACCAAGGCCAGCTGGACTGGAACTGAACAAGCATGTGATCAAACTGGACTCTCTGAATGTGGCTGACAATAAGGGCGGACTGAGAAGCCAATGATAATGGCACTGGGTTTTCATTCTACTGCATGTACTGGCTTTTTGGGAGCCTAGTCTGGTTGCACACCTTCCTAGACCTGGATGAGGGGGGAGGGCCTTGGACTTCCTACAGGGCAGGGCACCCTGACTTCTCTTAGGACTGGAGAAGGGGGGGAGGGGATGGGGGAGTGGGAGAGACATGGAGGAGGTGGAAATTATTAATAAATAAATAAAAATTTTAAAAATTGTTTAAAATAATTGCCGGTTGTTTCTTCTTTCCCGTTCTGTCTTTCCATTCTCATCATTGTAGCCATTATTTTTTAAAAAAATCTCTATCTCTCCTGTCAGATGCATAGGCAGTTTTGTTAGCCACAAGTGAACTTTTCTAGCTAAGAACACCAACAGAACAATGTACCGAGTTTCTCTGTGTAGGCCTATGTGTCCTGGAATTCCCTCTGTCGACCAGGCTTGCTTCAAACTCATAGAGATCTGTCTGCCTCCGACTCCTGAGTGTGGGGGTTATTAATGAAGAATTTTAATGATTAAATCTTTAAAAATATTTGAATTATTTGTGATGGTTTATGGTAGTTTTGATGAAATTGGGCTCCATAGGCTCATAGTGAGTGATATTATTTTAAAGCATTAGGCCTTGTTGGAGAACATGTGACCTCGGTAGAGAAAATATGTCACTGGTTGTGGACTTTGAGGCTTCTAATGCTCAAGCCCAAGCCAGTGGCTTTCTTTCTTTTGGCTGCCTGTTGATCCAGATGGAGAATTCTCAGCTTCTTTTTCATCACCATGTCGGCCTAAATAATCATGACAACAGATACTTTGGTTATATAGGTCTATAGGATCATTGAGAATTTGAAGCTTTGCAATCTTTTAGTTAACTGTAGAACAAAACAAATTTTTTTTTTTTTTTTTTTTTTTTTTTTTGGTTTTTCGAGACAGGGTTTCTCTGTGGCTTTGGAGCCTGTCCTGGCACTAGCTCTGTAGACCAGGCTGGTCTCGAACTCACAGAGATCCGCCTGCCTCTGCCTCCCGAGTGCTGGGATTAAAGGCGTGCGCCACCACCGCCCGGCCAAAACAAATTTTTATAAATAAATTTTTATCTGGAGGTATTCATATTTAAATTGTTTGCAAACTTCCTGTGACTACTCCCACATCAAACTGAATATTTGGACAGCTAATAGTATAGCTTTATTTAATAAAGCAGACAGTCTTTATTATCTGGTACTATGTAGAAAAATACTGTGTCTTCTGTGCTATCATGTTTAAACATAAGTATTTTAAGATTGTGGAAACTTCTATTTCCTAGATTTTCTCTCTTTGAGTAATGAATAATAAGTTGTCCTGTTTACTTAGTGCTAGTATCTCCTACAACCAAATAGGCACAAATTATGATCAAACAACGTTTTTTGAAATATAATGTCTGCCTGTTACAGAGCATAGAACTCTTTAATGTCTTCTGTAACTGCATTAGTGTGAATGTTAATATAATTTAATTTAATAATTTAATTGTGTGGCAAAATATGGATGACAAATCTTCTTTTTGCTTGGTAGTGTTATTAATAACTGTCTTTAAGATTTCTGAGTTATTGCTAATAGAGAAATAAGAACCTGATAGAGTGGATTACATTTCTAAATTATGTGATAGCAATACCAGCTTCAGCAAAACATAAATGTGTTTCTTATTTTATAAAATGATAGGGAGACCTTAACTACTAGGACAAAAGACATATGTAAGGGAAGATGTTTACTGTGCTGCTAGCACTGTGATTTTGTAGACTTCTAAACCCTTCCACTTGGCTAATATTATTGATAACTATTCGTGTGGCATCGTCCCTTCCACCATCTCTACTTGGAATCAGATTCCTAGCAGTTACATTGTTTTTTTGAACCAGATAGATCTAATGAAAACCCCACAAAAATCATGAAGAGTACCCTGCTTTTCACAATAAGAAGTATATGGGAAGTAAAAAGAAGAGTCCTGGTGAAGAAGTTCTGGAGAAATGTAAAACTGTTGCAAAGCTGGAACTGTATGGTAACATGTGACACACTTAGTTTGGCTGGAATGTTACTTACTTGGAAATAGATTGTGAGAGCAGACATACCAAATGACATACTACTTAGAGGAAAGCTCTGAGATCTGTGGGCCATGTGCTCTTTTAGCGTTGCTGTATAAAATCAGCTATAAATAAAAAGTTGATAGTCATCTCTGTTTCAATAAAAAAAATACAAAGAAAAAAAGGAGGATAGATTTTACTTACAGGCTATTAATGGCTGATAAACTTACAGTCTTAGTTGCCAAAACAAGCTCACTTCTTTCTTTCTTTCTTTCTTTCTTTCTTTCTTTCTTTCTTTCTTTCTTTCTGGTTTATCAAGACAGGGTTTCTCTGTAGCTTTGCAGCCTGTCTTGGATCTAGCTCTTGTAGATCAGGCTGGCTTCGAACTCACAAAAATCAGCCCGCCTCTGTCTCCCGAGTGCTGAGATTAAAGACGTGTGCCACCACTGCGTGGCTGCAAACAAACAAATTTATACTTATTTTACCTTGTAAATATTTCTAGTCTGCAAACATATTATTGTTTAAGGTATGGTTTTATGATTAACATATGACTAGCTCAACTAGATCTCTACACACACAAAACCAGAGGACTTGCTCTGCCTTGTTTATTGGAATGACTGTGTGAAAAGCTGTAAGGTACATGTAGACAAGTGTTCTAGGCAGTAGAGAATCACGGCAGTTTTTTAATCAGTAAAGTAACCTAATCAAATTTGTTTTCAGAAAGATAATTCTGTGAGCTGTATTTTCATTATACTTAATTTCTTTACCAGAAATACAGCTATCATTTTCTTTTTAATTCAGAAGTTTTCCTAATTTGGTTTCTTATCTCTTTGACTATCTTAGCTCTACAAACATAATGATTCTTCACAGTTGCCCAAATTAAAGCTATAAAAAGCATCAGTATTACCGAAAGTAATGACACCAAAAATAATAAAGTATTTCAGTAATGATGAGATCTTGCTAAGCCAAAATAATTCAGTGCAGTTTTGGTTTTTCTCCGATAAAATGTTGAAGTTTTCTGTGCAGCTAGTCTAATCCTCAGGCAGCCGTGGAAAGAATCAAATGTTAATATCCATGCACTACTACTAAGAAAAATTTAGAAAAACAAGCATAGGTTGTGCCATGATTTAATACAAGGGAGATAATACACTTTTACAATTTATTTATTCCAGGAAGTTATCGTGTAAGGGCAGAATGCACAATTCCGAACAAATATAGTAACATAAAGACAGTGAAACACTCACCAGGCTGAAATGAGAGTTGCTAGATGGGAAATAAACTTGCTATGGTTTTAAAGCATCTATACTTTGTAGAATTCAAGGAAAATGGAAAGCCTATAGACATTCACTTGAAAAGATTTGATTTCACATAGAAAAATATAGAATAAAATAAAAGAAAGATCAAGCACTAAACAATTTCTAAAAGCAGGTAAACTGTATAAAAAGTACACGAGAATCCCAGCCAAAGGAGAAAAGTTTTCATCTAGACAAGACGAAAACAGATATTTCACCTGACCACCAATATGATACTTCCTGGAAACTGTCATGTCTGTATGGACACAGTTTACTCGGGCTGAAATACTTCACATGCAGCTTTAGGTTTCTATACTTGTCCTGGCAGACACTATACCAAATATTATGACATCCAAAATGTTTGACTGCTTCCTATTTTTCCTCTTGTTCATTGGCTCAATACCCTTCTAAAATATTCTACCTTTTAGAACTCATAATTGATATGTATAAATTTTAATAATAATTTTTATCAGACTATATTATTTTCTTGAATCCTAGACTCCTAGCAAAGGAGAAGAGGGTGTCTGAACTGGCCTTTTCTGTAATCAGACTGATGACTACCCTAATTGACACCATAGAACCATGTCTAGTAACTGATGGAAACAGATCCACAACCAAGAACTGGGCCAAGCTCCTGGAGTAAAGTGGAAAAGAGAAGGATGGATTATGTGAGAAAGGGAGGGTCAAGAACATAATAGGTATACCCACAGAGACAGCTGGCACCAGCTATTGGTAGCTCATGGACTCTGGACTGACAGCTGGGGACTGACTGAACTAGGTCCACTGAATATTGGTTACAGTTGTTTGGCTTGATCTTTTTGTGAGCCTCCGGCACTGGGTCCCTGGTGCATGAACTGGCTTTTTGGAGCCCATTCCCTACATTGGGATATCATGCTCAGTCTTGATTCCTTTTGTTCTAGTCCCTACCTGCTCCCCAGTCTACCCACAAAATCTATTCTCTTTCCTCTTCTCAGGGATGTCCATGTATCCCTCCTAGATCTCTCCTCTTTATCTAACTTCTCTGGGTCTATGGATTATAGTGTGGTTATCCTTTACTTTACAGTTAGTATCCATTTAGAAGTCAGTAAATACCATGTTTGTCTCTCCAGGTCCGGGTTGGCTGGCTCAGAATGATTTTTTTCTATTTCCATCTATTTGCATGCAAATTTCGATTGTCATTTTTTTCTAACAGCTAAGTAATACTCCATTGTGTAAAATAATACATTTTCATTACCCATTCTTTGCTTGAGGGACATCCAAGTTGTTTCTAGCTCCTGAATATTATGAATAAATCTACTATTAACAGAGCTAAACAAATGTTCTTGTGGGAGGATTGTGCACTTTTTATATGCTCTAGACTTGTATAGCTGGATCTTGAGGTAGATCCTGAGGTCTACACTACGAGAGGAGCTCATGCCCAAGACTGCCTAGATGATCAGGATCTGTAAATGAGATTGCTCAGAGACCTAGGGTAGAACCAAACACAACTTACAAAAAAGAAAAAAAAGGCAATGAAAAGATTCCCAATGACATTTTGTTATAGGATCAGTACCTACCATAATTTTCATTACTCTCGCAGCCAAACTCTAAGTGGAGCTTGAGGAATTCTACTAAAGGGGGAAGGAAGAGGGATAGACTATATAGGAGCCAGAGTGTTCAAGGGCACCAGGAGAAAAGTCCACAGAGTCAACTAAGCAGGGTTTGTAGTGGCTAACAGAGATTGAATCATTAAGCAGAGAGCCTGCGTGGAACTTCAAGAGGTCCTCTGCATACAAGCTGTCAGTCTTTAGCTTGGGGATTTGATTGGACTCCTAATAATTGGAATGGAGGTGTCTCTAAGTCTTTTTCCCACTTCGAGGACCCATTTTCTTCTACTGGGTTGCTTTGTCCATCCTTGATGTGAGGATATATGCCTAGTTTTACTGAATCTTGTTATACTCAGTTATGTTGATATCCTAGGAGCCCTGATCTATTCTGAAGATAAATGGGATAACAGTGAATGTTGGAGAGAAGGGAAAGAGGAGTTTGGAGTAGGGAGGGAGAGGAGGAAGCAGTTAGGATGTATTGAATAGAAAAGACAAACAAACAAATAGATAAATTTTTAAAATTTAAAATTAAGAATAATTAAAATAATACTTAGTTCATTAGTAACTCTTAATCTGTCGATATGGGTATTGAAGAAAATGGAACCATGTGTGACTCGTAAAGCAACAGTGTCCTCAAGTGAACTTCTAAGAATTCTCTGTTTATCATCATATACCCACCTATAAAAATCAGATTCATTATGGGAAATGACATGCACATTAGTAAAGAAGAAATAATAGGATTTAATACATCCATCAAAAAGAGAAACAAACTCACTTCTCTCCTTAATTTATCAAATAACTCATTCTCTTGAACACTGATAAAAGAAGTATCAAACAAAGTCGTAAGGAATGTTCATCTCTTACAAATATTCTTTTACCTGAGTGAAAGTTTTCAGTTACGTTTGCAATCTGTGTAAGCTTTCAGTTCTTTCAGTAAGAGGCATACACCCCTATTCAAAAGGCTTTGAGGAAATAAACTTGCTTGCATATTTTAATCAAAAGAGAATCCAGAAGACTGAATCTGAAGAAATAAACAAAATGTGTGATAAGAGATAGGCATCATAACTCCATAGCATCTTTGGGATAATGTTAAATACTTTGGCTGTTGTATCAAGAAGGTAGTTCAGAGAATCAGACACAGAAAAAATTCAGGTAAAAACATTACAGTAATCTAGAAAACTGAGGAATAGCTACTTTTTATAAACGTGGGTTGGGTAGCGGAGTGTAGAAGACCACCTATTGGAAGATTTAGAAGTCAAACCAAAGAGATCTGTTTTTGAAACAAGTGTAGGAGCAAATGTGTATCGCTTACTAGAACAGGTAGAGCAGAGTTATTAGAAACCGAGTGCTGGAAACCACCTTTTGCGGGTGACTTCTGCCGTGATCCTTCTGCAGTAGGTTTGGACATTCCAGGGTTGAACATAAGGATTAGAAATGTTGAATAGGAGAAACAGAGATAAGAGAGAAACACAGAGACATAAGATAGTATTGGGAGTGCATCTCCGTGTATCCTGCATACTGAGATTTGAGTTTGCTACTCTTTATTTTTCATTCACTTTCATACCTCAGTAAAAAAGGGGGAAGAAAGCAAAAGACTGCTTTAACATGACACAAAGAATAGCCAGAACAGTTATTTGTGCTAATACTTGAGACATCAAACAACTATATCCTGAGTTAAGCATTCTGTTGTTTAGGCAGTGAACATACCCTTGACCAAGTATCCCAAAAGCAACTGTTTCATAGGTCAAATGTCTTATATCAATAGAAGATGCTTGAATTCCTTGACCTTTGGTCAGGGTGGAGGTGATGCACCTCTATGGGCCATCTTAATGTCTAAAACTTTACCCACACCCTAGTTCAGGATGTGTAGACACACTTGTCAAAAACTTTGAGAGAGAAAATAAACTCAAACTTGTTGACCTTTAGACAAAGTGTAATAGGCTCACATTTTTGGGTCTCCACAACCTAGACAATGCCAACTAGAGACACAATAGTCTTGGGGTAAAGTCAAGTAGATATTATGTAAAATGTTGAAAGTGACAAATATGCCCACAAATTAATGTCTGTTAAACAGCTGTGGATAGCTGTCTAGTGGCAAGTAAATCAAATCACTGTACTAATATGAATTTTGGTGCTACCATTCTAGATGTTGTACTCAAAAAATAAGGGAAAGATGGATGTATAAACTCATCTCCCTGCTCAATAAGGTGACTTGGGAGCATATAAATATCTCTGCTTGTATATAGTTGTAAATATCTGTAAATCTATATCGTAGCTAAATAAATATGCTATTTATTTAAGTGTGGCAGAGAAGATATGTAGATGTGGAAGTGGTTTGTATACATTTTTTATCATGTCAAATATGTTTCATATATATGTTTGGCCATGATATTGTTAAAACTATTTAAAAATAGAAAATGAAACCTAGGTCACAGATAAACCTAAGTACACCTTATTACAACTTAAAGTGAATACACTTGTTTATAATTATAGCATTTTTTTCTGGTTCATATTTAAAATTATATTATGTACAGTTAAGTAAATATTAATCATTATGTCTCACACTGTCTAAAGCTAATTTAAAAGCTTCTCAATGTCTTTGGAACACCTTTAGGCACACCAGACATCTTATGTTTGTTCTGATATTTGTAAGTCCTAAAATCCTAAACCAAATTATCTTTATAGTAATATCTGGTTTTGTAACTTACCTAAATAGTTAAAAACAACAGAGTGATGCCTCTCAAAATTTCTTACTCATTTTTTTTTCTGGTGGCTTTGTTTGTTCTAGGTTCAGGAAGCTTTTTCTTCTTTGCCTATACTGGCAGTGTTCTTTATTCTTTCTACAGTATTCCAGGGTCTTTAGAATATGAGAACTCAACAAGATAAATGTCTCTTTCAATAGATATCCTGTACAATTATTGGGAAGGAAGCCTTATTCATTCCCTTGAGACTGAGTAAGAGTCTATGTAACAAGCACAGCGTCCGTAGCTCATGAATTGCTTCCTAAAATAGGGAAACAAGAGGGGAAAGAAAATAACTGATTACTTTATTACCTATGATCTAATCTCCATAAATAATAATCTCAAGCGATATGATGATTTTCTTCATGGTAGAGTAAATATTCATGCATATACTTAATTCTTCTCTTCCTCTCATTTCCTTGCATTGTTCTCTTCAGTGTTCCAGGTCTGATATAAAGTTGATTCCCCCCTTTGTGACAGTGTCAGTTAATCCATTAACATCAAGATAATACATATTTTTTTTCTTTTTCTGTGAATTTGTTAGATATAAATAAGAACAACAATGAAGAAATTACCGCTTTTGTGTTTGGTGAGTCATTATTTACCAACCACAACAGTAGAGAACACAGCCATGTCCAGATCATGGAAGCCCCCAAAAACCAACTAGGAGACTGAGTCCTGTACATAAAAGCAAAGTGTCTTTATTCTTATACAGGTTTGCAAACTTGGACTCTCTATGTGTCCTACGTATGGAGTGATTGAAGAGCCCTGAGCTTAGTTGAGGTTGGGTTTTTATAGTAGAAGAGCTATGGGTGAGAGATTACTAAGTTTCGGGAGCCCTGATTGGCTGACTTTTATCTAGGAGTGTCCTGGAGAAAGCTATGGGTGTGTGCTGACAGGTGACAAGGACTGTAATTTAGGAACTTCCTCCTTGGTGAATAGGCTTAGGGGTGTGCTGGCAGACTATGCCTTCTACAATGATTAGAATGCTAGGGATTTCTTTTGTATGGTCTGGTCCTGGTTGAAGCCTGGTAGTCTCAGTTTGTTGTCTTTTTTAGAATCATGTAATACCCTAGGGTAAAGTGAGACTCAGGCCTATCTTGAGCTTGTCATGGCTGGGTCCTACAAACACAATTAAGAGGTCTTTTTTTTTTTCTATGAATCTCAGGTAGTAAATTTTGATTCAACTGTGTAGTAGAAATCAAGATGTGGGTTCAAATAAATTTATGAATATAAATATGTTCCTGTAACATTTTTCAAGTGAAATGAAACTGATGCCAAAAACAATATGCTCATATTTACAAACATCATCATAATAATACATGTTTGTGGTGAAGCCATCTTTTAAAGAAAAACCCCTATGTTTTTTCTATGGTGGACACTGTCCTGTACTTAGCAGAAGTTAGTAGTCATAATTGTGATTATTATTTAATTCAGGGAAATTTGCTGCTTCTTATTGTCATTACATTTTCAGCAAGAAAAATGCTATTTATCTCAAGCCATATTGGCAGAATAGTATGTGTGTTTGTGCATGTGTGTGTGCATGAGAGAGAAGGGGGAGAATATCAGGAAAAGCAGAAAATAACACAGAAAAGATCCCTTAACTCAATCTAAGAATATTCCTCTTTATTTAACTCTTTAGGCACCAACAAACTTCTCCTTACTGTTTAATTAGAAGTATCAAAAAATTACATGGAGGCTGCATCTTCCTACAGTTTATCATGTGATGCAAAACATGTGTATCTCTACGTTATAATTATTGCATTTTATAACATTTATCTAGCTGACTGTGTAGGACTAGACACTGACGAGATGAGAACAACACATCCTCCACCAAAAAAATGACAGATTGACATTTGAGAAAATGGCAGAAGCAGGAAGGTCACATTCTGACCTTTTCCTGCCCTTCTTCCCTGAAGCAGGTTATGAAAGTCAGAAAAGGGGTTCTGCCCTCTTCCTGAAGCAGGTTAAGGGATCCTCCTGTAATAAGTGCCTGGTCTGTCCTGGGAGGAAAGGACATCCTTATCTCTGAAGACACAGGAACACAGATAATAATCTGCACAGGCCTTACTAATTTTCCCCAAGTTTATTATCAGTGGATCATGCCCATTGTCCCACACCCACACCTCTTCATAACTGAGTACTTCATCAGATGGCATAAAAACATAGAACTAAACCTGATTCTTCATGTCTGAAAGTTCCCATGTTATGTAATATAAGAGTATTCTCAATAATTAGAGTTTTATAATAGGATATTTAGTCATGCAATGAAGATGGACGAGAATTCTTTTCATTTGTGGTAATTAATTAATCTGAAACTATCAATTTAGTGTTGTGTACATTTGTATATGGTGTGTGTTTGTGAGAGAGATCTCATTATGTAATTCAAAAAAAAACCCCAAGAGAATCAAATTTCATTTGTTATATTTGCATAATGATTTGTACTTGTTTGGACCATCAACATATATCTAATTGCCCTGTGTTAATAAATTAAAGTGTCAAACACTTTCATCTTTACCAAGATTATAACATCATATCATTTCAATGAATGTATCATGATGATTCATAGTAAGTGATTTAAAGATAAAAATACTTGCCAAATGTAAATGAATTTATCTTCCTTATGAGTAACTCCTAAGCTACCTAAAAGCAATCTCTGTGTAATCGTTTTTTGGCTATCCCACAGTGAGGATGTGTTCTCTGTGATTTTGATGAAGTCCCATATAATTTCTCTTGTATTTTATTTATTTTAATAATTAAATACTAATACTGTATTTATTAATTCAAGAAATAAAACACCATATTATAGTACCTTTTCCTTAATGTGAAAATGATTTTGCCATGGCAAACTAGAAAAAAACAAAACAAAATACTCCCTAGAACACACATAATATGTGCCAACATATTGATTATAAGGTGATTTAAGAAGCATATTTAATGATCTGAAGAAAGTCTTTATGGTTGAAAAATGAGGTCTAAGAAATATTACAAGGTTTGCAAGTGCTCATAACTTCTGAGACATCAAGCCATATAGGGATATTTCACAAGTTAAAATGTAACTCTAATCAAAGTTCAAAGTATAGACTCTATACTATTTTAGCAGTTTTGTAAGAATATGTTGATTTCTTGATGAAAGGAAAATAATGGAATAAGATATTCAAAACATTTTAAACAATATATAGAGATGATACCACACACTAACACAAATCACACACACACACACACACACACACACACACACACACACACAAATGTCTTCCAATATTTAGCACACATGCTTCTCCCAAGCTCTAAAGGAAGTCATAAGATTTAGGGTATAACTTCATAATGACACTATTATTTTTTGTATAAAACAAGTTAAGGGTGTTGAATTTTATAATACTGAAAATAGTTATGTCAAAATGAATTATGTCCTTATGTAATAGAGACAACAGTTTCTATATAACAGCTTTATATTAATGTTAATATATGTTTGGTTTTATCAGTACTGATGATTAAAAGTGTTCTTAGTATTTGAACATAGGAACAATTTTGATTTAGAATACATGTTGATCAAGATTAATCGGTTCTCTCTATAAAACCTCTTTATTGAGAAATTATATTTTCTTACGCTTTGTTGGAAACTATGGATAAAATTGGGCAAATTAAGTTAGAAATAGCAAGTCTTTAAAGTATTTTAATAGATTCGTTACTGGTGCAGATTGCATAAGCATTACAATCCAAATGAATAGTGATACTTTTAAGATAGTTCACAATCTAAAAATACTTATTATACTGCTAAATTAAAAACACAAGTTCTAAAGAATAATAGTTTATAATTTAGATTTTCCTTACTTTTTTAATTTAAGTCATTTTTCTGTAGTCTTTGTTTTCTAATTTGTAAAATAATAATTTAAAACTATACCAACAGTAAAATTGATTTAACATAAAGAGCTACTATGGCTGCTGTGTTTTGTTTTGGCAATTTTTTGCTTTCCTTTTGTTTGTTTTTGTATGTGTGTGTGCATGTGTGTGCCTGCGTGAATGCCTGTGCGTGTGTGTGTGTGTGTATGTGTGTATGTGTAGTGTATAGATAAGGTCTCAAGTAGAGAGTGTTGACCTTGATTCCCTAAACTTCTGCTCTCTGTCCTCAGAGTTCTGGGACAGCATTGGGTACCACTACCCTTGGCTTAAGACTCATTTAAACTTTAAAAAAAAAAATTTAATATGTTTATTGTTATTGTCCTTGGTCAGCTTCTATTAGTGGAGTCATATTGGTGAGACTTTATGGGTGCAGCTTCTGAGATTACTAGGAGATACAATCTAAAGGCAAATGCTCTGACTTTTTGATTCTTTCGATCATTCTATTTCCTGTGATACCCAAACTTTTGGTATGGGATTGTGTGTGTGTGTGTGTGTGTGTGTGTGTGTGTGTGTGTGTGTATGTATGTATGTATCCACTGAAGCTGGACTCTATAGTTCTGCATCTTAATTGGCTGTGGTTTTCTGTCATGGTATTGCTGATTACTAGGTCGAGCCCAGGAGGCATCTAAACTAAAGATAGAACTACAGACAACTAAAGAATTCAGAGAGCAAGAGAAATTGTCATCCTCAGGGCAGAGAACACCAACTGGTTGTCAAATGATCAGCCCAGAAAAAAATTATATAAAAGTAACATTATACAAACCTTTAACAGAAATTAACAAAAAAAGAGTCCAGGAATTTGAAAGAGAGCAAAAGGGAGAAGGAAAATGATGTAATTATATCATTTCCCAAATTTAAAGAAATCATTTTTAAAAAGCTAAATTTTAATGATTATCTATAGAATGCTTTATAGTCTCTAACTACCTTTTAGTACATTAATCTGTTTATCAATATTGTGATATTGAAATT
The DNA here is from genome assembly GCF_018167655.1 of Microtus oregoni. Classification (NCBI taxonomy): domain Eukaryota; kingdom Metazoa; phylum Chordata; class Mammalia; order Rodentia; family Cricetidae; genus Microtus; species Microtus oregoni. The sequence goes on from NW_024543076.1 coordinate 16,498,357, forward strand.
TATTAATATAGCAATGTAGCTTAATGCTTTTATTAAAATGATATTAAATAATAGGTTTGCTACAAAATGTGGACCTTCTGACATGCACCTATGAGTGTGTTCCCTTGATATGAACACTATAGAGTGCGTTACAGGAATAAATTGTTCAACTTTCTGTGAACTTGGATAAAAATAAATGAGGGCAATAAAGTTCACTCCTTTGAGTTTTGCCTTGTTATCAAATAATCCTAAAATAATGAAACCAATAAAAGTGAAATGGACTGTCAAGGGAAAAAAACCCTACAGAAAACCCATGTTTCTCTCCCAGGTATTTTAAGAAAAATTTAATTCTAGATGTATGGATGGAAGATATATAAAATTTGAAAATTATGTCAGCTTAGGAAATTATGACCTCATTCATCAGAAAGTTGAATAAACCTCAACAGAAATATTATTTTTATGTTTCATATTTTTGTAATTACATATATATTTGCATCATATATATGTATGTATATATATATGGATTTGTATAAACCAATTTCCTTTAGAAGCTTCTTATCATCACATTGCTTCTACTTTACACTTTTTATAAATTTATTAAATCCACTCTCTTTTCAGTCCTTATATAAGGAAAATGGAGCCCTATCAACTTCCCATTGCAGCTCAAATTTTCCGCTATTCCTTACTAAGGGCACCTCATATAATCTGTTGTTACTCCTCTCTCACACTCTGGCTCATTCTCTTCTTGTCCTCTTTGGCACTTTGCTTCTTGACTTATGCCATATTTTTTAAATCAGTCTTTTTTATTAAGAATTTTTTATAATACAATCTATTTTTCATTTTGCATAGCTATCCCCATTCCCACTCCTCCCCTCCTGCTTCCTCCACGTTTCCCACACCCCACCTCCCCATTCACTCTTCAGAAAGGGTAAGGCTTCCCACAGGGAGTCAACAAAGACTCACACTTCACTTCCAGGCAAGACCAAGGTCCTCCCCCTGTATCTAGACTGAGCAAAGTTTTCCTCCAAAAAGAATGTTCTACTAGATGCCAGTTCAGACACTAGGAATAAATCCTGGCCCTACTGCCAGTGGCTCCACAAACTCTCCATGACTCACAACTGTCCCCCACATTCAGTGGACCTAATTTGGCCCCATGCAGGTTCTCCTGCCTACTCCAGAGTCAGTGAGCTCTCACTAGCTTAGGACAGTTGTTTCTGTGGGTATTACAATCATGGTCTTGACCCCTTTGCTCATATTATCACTCTTCCTTCTCTTGTGCTGGTCTCAGGTTGCTCAATCCAGTACTTCACTGTAGATCTCTGTATTTGCTTCCATCAGTTGCTGGTTGAAGGTTCTATGATGACAATTAAGGTAGCCAACCTAGGCTTCTCTCCATTGTTGCTTAGAGTCTTAGCTGGGGTCATTCTTGAAGGTTCCAGGGAAATTGCCTAGTGCTTTGTTTCTTGATAGCTCTTTAATGGCTCCCTCAGTTAAGATAGCTCCTTCCGCTGGGCATTGGTGGCGCAGGTCTTTAATCACAGCACTCGGGAGGCAGAGGCAGGCGGATCTCTGTGAGTTCGAGACCAGCCTGGTCTACAAGAGCTAGTTCCAGGACAGGCTCCAAAACCACAGAGAAACCCTGTCTCGAAAAAAAACCAAAAAAAAAAAAAAAAAAAACCCACACCAGTTCAGAATTAGGATAATAAAAGGGTTATTCTTACAGATCACTTCCCTAAACAACAGTCTTCGGAGCACAAACAGGAACAGAGTTCAGCAGTCAGATCAAAAGCCAGAAGCAAGAGAGTGGGCACACAGTTCCTGTTGCTTTTTAAACTATAAGAGACCACACCCAATTGGGCTGGTAACTTAAAGGCTATTGGCCAAAGGAGCCGAATGTGCTCCCAAGCACACCCTCACCATCCTTCCCATTTCTTGAGCACCCAGTTCCCTCCCTAGTTCTCCTCCCCTACCTTTCCACACTCCCTTCTCTCTACCTTCTAATTTTCTAAAGATGTCTTGTCATTTATCCATTTCCAAAGTACCGAAGTATGTCTCTCTTAGAGTTCTCCCTGTTACCTAGCTTCTCTGGGATCACAGACTATAGGCTAGTTATCCTTTGCTTTATTTCGAATATCCACTAATGAGTAAGTACATATCATTTTTTTTTCTATTTTGGACTGAGTTACCTCACTCAGGATGTTTTTTTTCTAGTTTCATCCATTTGCATGCATGAACATTTCAAAATGTCATTTTTTAACTGCTGATTAGTACTCCATTTTAAAAATGTATTATTATTTTCTTTATTCATTCTTCAGTTGAGGGGCAACTAGGTTGCTTCTATGTTCTGGCTATTACAAACAATGCTGCTATGAACCCAGTTGAGCAAATGTCTTTGTGGTATGAGTGAGGGAACTCCTATAGTTGATAAACAGTTTCAGTAATATAGCAAAATAAAAGATCAACTAAAACAAAATCAATAGCCCTTCTATATACAAATGAGAACAAAGCTAAGAAAGAAATCATAGAAACATCATCATTTACAATACCCACAAATAAGATAAAATATTTTTGTTACAACGCTAACCAAAGAAGTGAAAGAACTGTATAACAAGAACTTTAAGTCTATGAAGAAAGAAATTGCAGAAGATATCATAAAATGAAAAGAACCCCATGCTTTGAGATAAGAAGGATCAACCGAGTAAAAAATGGCAATCCTGCCAAAAGCAATCTACAGATTCAATGCAATCCCTATCAAATTCACAGCACAATTCTTCACAGACCTTGAAAGAACAATACTCAACTTCCTATGGAAAACCATAAAACCCAGAATAGCCAAATAATCCTCTACAATAAAGGAACTTCTGAAGGCATCACCATTACTGGCATCTAGCACTATTATAAAACTACAGTAATGAAAACAGATGGTATTGGCATAAAAACAGACAGATGAACCAATGGAATCAAATCAAAGACCCTGATATTGATCCATACACATATGAAGACTTGATTTTTGACAAAGAAGCTAAAATTATACAATGGAATAAAAAAGGTTTGTCAAAAAATGGTGCTGGCATAACTGGATGTCAACATGTAAAAGAATGCAAATAGATCTATATCAATTTCCATGCACAAAACTCAAGTATAAATGGATCAAAGACTTCTACATAAATCCAGCAACACTGAACCCCATTGAAGAGACAGTGGGAAGTTACACAGGTGACCACTAACTAAATATAACACCAACAGCTCAGAAAACTGAGAACAACAATTAATAAATGGGACTTCCTGAAATTGAGAAGCTTCTGTAAGGCAAAGGACACAGTTATTAAGACCAAACAGAAGCCTACTGAATGGGAAAAGAACTCCACTAACCCCACGTCAGACAGAGGACTAATCTCCAAAATATATAAAGAACTCAAAAAAATAGACATCAATTTACCAAATAATACAATAAAAATGGGGTATAGATCTAAACAGAGAACTCTCAACAGAAGAATTGCAAATGTTTGAAAGACACTTAAGGAACTGCTGAACATCCTTAGCCATCAGGGAAATGCAAATCAAAATGACTCTGAGATACACCTGTTAGAATGGTTAAGATCAAAACCACCAATGACAGATTATGCTGGAGAGGATGTGGAGTAAGGAAAACACACCTCTAATTCTGGTGGGAGTGAAAATTTGTACAGCCACTTGGGGAATCAGCATAGTGATTTCTAATGCCTTAAATTTTTATCTTCAGAACCCATTTCCTCTTGCCTGTTCACTTTCTGCATTTTTTACTGCTTTTGAATATTTCCCATCAAGTGAATCATCACTTAGCTTTTATCTAACATCTATTACCACATCACTGCCTTTTCTTTAGCTTCAAAAGCTGTAAGGACAGGCTTTCTTAAATATCTACTTTCAGTTTTAGTTAAGTTCTATTTTTGATGTTTTAAAAGTTTTTAATTGTATAATTTTTTCATACAATATATTCTGATAACTGTTTCCTCTCTCCCAATTCCTAGATCATCCTTACTATCTCCTCCACACAGAACCCTCTTTAGAAGAAAATAAACAGGCAGCCAAATTATACCCTATACTTTAAAATGAATAAAGTACCAAGAAACACATACATACACACATACACACGTAGACAAAAACAATAAGGAAGCAAAGAAAACAAGGGGAAACAAAATCTGAAACCATATAATACAGGCAAAAGACTGGAAAAGCACACCAAAAATGTGTGAACAAAGCAATATGACAGCAATTTTACAAAAATACCATTGAATGTATTTTATTTTGGCCATTTTTTTTCTTTGCTTCCTTTCTTTTGGCCATTTTGTGCCAGGAACCCAAACCTAAGTGTGGTTAGTATATCTAATGTGATTCCATTGGAATAACTAATTTTTTCCTTTGCAAGTATATATAAATTTCAGGTATTTTCTCGGCTAAGGATGGGAGCACGTGAGTATTTCTCTCAATGCTGGAAATAATATAAAAATGTTTTTACGTGCCATTGCTATATGGTTAAATTCCATTGTAAATTTAAACACTTAACTCTACTTTCTTCTCTGAGACCCACTGTCCAATTTCAAATGCTTTATCCTTAGCCACAGATCTATGAATTTTTATCTTTCCTCTAATATTATAAATGATGACTTTGCACTTCTAATCCTTGCCAATACCAAGGATAATAACTGTAGTATTGTGGTTATAGCTTTTCTCCCATTCTTCCTTTCTCTTTAACCCTATATTCAATCAAGCATAGGTGATGTTTTATATCAATTACATTCAGATTTCAAAAACACTTATTTATGTATTTACTAATCCTAACCATGTATGATTTAAAGGAATACATTTTGTCAATTTTTATCATATTAATAATATTATACTCTTGTAACACATAAGATAAAAAATAAAAGAGAATGAATTGTGTAAACTAATTTCAACCTTATCATGCCTGGTAACATGTTTATCATTAATGTCACTAGGATAGTAAGTCCCACCCTTTTCTTCATGTATCTAAATTCAAGTGATCATAGCTTAAAGACATACTAGCAAATTGATTTATGAGTTTAGTTCACATGATCTACTTATTTTTGAAGGGGATTATTAAAGATTACTAAAAGAATATATAACTTTTAGCTATTTTCTTTAAAATAAATTTAGGAAGCCATTTTTGGTTTCTCTAAGAAATTCTACTCTTATTACAACAGCTTGCAATATTCTCAATTTACAAGTGCCTGATAAATTGAATATAATAACACATTTTAAAATTAATTGCAGTATGCTCATAGATTGGAAAATATTTCTGAATCCAGATCTCTTATCTTCAGTTTAGTGTGCTCAAGCTTATCAAAATAGCTATCACTAAAGCATGATTTATATGACAATATGATCCAAATTTACCATAATACAAATCTCTATAAAAATATACAGAAAACTGGGCTGCAGACATGGCTCAGAGGCTAAGAGCACTGGCTGCTCTTCCAGAGGTCCTGAGTTCAATTCCCAGCAACCATATGATGGCTCACACCTATCTGTAATGAGATCTGGCGCCCTCTTCAGGCCTGAAGGTATACATGTAGGCAGAACACTGTAGGCATATTAAATAAATATTTAAAAATATATACAGAAAACTATGCAGATGATTTTTCCCAGCATTTCTATTTTATTTGCACATATGCTTTGTTTTTACAATGTATGCTTTGAATAATGTCTACTACAGAGTACATCTTCATTTAAATTCTCCTCCAAATTCTCCTTTACAGTCTAATTATTGGGCTAAAGAATGTCCCTGGAGGACATTTTATAAGCAACCATTATTGATCATAATCTGCAATTTACACACACAAAGGAGTTCTATTTTGATAAACTGAATAAAGGAATCACAACAAAGAGCTCTATGGTTTATTTAGTTCCTACATATTGTCGTAGGCATAATAACTAACCACATACTGTGCTTGGTGGTTAATACATATAAATTTACTACAGAGCTTGATTTATACATGTATTTTTTGCCTTCATATTAATAAAAAATTATGGATACCTTGTCTGATTGGGTTGTTTAAGACCAATGGCCAAAATATTAGTGAAAAAGTATTTTAGTGTGCAAGCATTTTAAGAATAATTAAAAAAACTCATTTGATAGGAGTAGAATGAAATTTTTGCCAGTCCTGTGTAATTATCTGCTTTTTATTCTTGGTTTTGATAGAATCAATGGTAATACAAAATTCATTTTCATCACAAAAAATTGCTTTCCTTTTTCTCTCTTTGATTTAGTAAACAGCCCCAGTGTGCATACCTCCAGGATGGCAAGTCCATTGGCTGTGTGAATTTTATGTCTTATTTTAAAAATGAAGTCTTCATGACCATAAGAATTAGAAGCAATGGGCATTTTCCAACATTAAATGCAATGATTTATCTCTCGCAGCTTGATGTCCAGAACCTTTGACAGGATTTATCTCTGCTCTCTATGTTGCCACTGCAGTCACTGAGCCTTTTTGTTTCAGTCTGTACAATTATTTTCTTCTCCTCAGTGCTGTGGGTGGGAAATTAGGTGATGTTAGAGACTTTGTCTAATTAGAAGGTCTACTAGAGGCTACTTCTAGTAAAAGGTAAGATTATTCAGTTATCTGGGATGAGCCCGTATAAAATATATTCTTGTGTCAAGTAGACACACTAAATAGGTTAATGTAGAAGCATCGGGACTGAATTGTGAAAATAAGAGGATGAAAAGGCATGATAATGTGTCTCAGAGAAAAATCTATCTCCCCAGAATCAATAAACCATAGCCCTTCCCCTGAACTTTCTAAAGAAAAACTCAGTAGATACTTGAAAATTGCTTTCACCGAACACTATGACCTTTCAGCATAATATATTGTGTAGCATTTTGTTTTTCTGAACTGAAAGCTGTTGTCTTGTTGAGATGATTTGATTTTAAGACTCAGGAAGTAAATGAAACTTACAGAGCCCAAGATGTAAAGAAAGAAGGCCTCTTGAGTCCAGAGTTTGCAAGATTCATAAGATCCTTCCTTCAGACTGTAGAATTAAAGAGCTGAAAGGGAAAAGAGGGTTTCTGACTAGGAGAGCAGACAGTAGGAGACTCTTCTTACTGTTTTATTGAGCTACTGGCAAGTCATTCAGGCAACTCCAGGGTTGGAGGTATAGTCACTCAAGACAGGCGAAAGTTTCAGTAATGTTGGGTTATCCATGCTTCAGTAAGCAAATCCTCACGCACTTGTCTAGAAGTCACCCTAATAATCTCGATAGTTTGGGCAGGTTAGACTTTGATGGAATCACTTCTAGAGGTTTTCCTTGGTGTTCTATCTAGGATGTGTGGACATTTGATTGTTCCTATTGTTCTAGTGGAAATTCCACACAAAATACATTAACTATGAATTTTCATTTGTCAATAAGTTTTGTATTTAGGGTTTATTATTTATGATTGAGTAAAGCTACAAAGAATTTTTTCTTTTGCTCTTTAATTCTGTTACCATTTCTAGAATGATGTAAATGTGTAAGGCCAATAATTTTATTGACCTAGAAATATACAATTAGTTCTTTACATACATGTGCACTCAGATTTCTGCACATCACAATTGTTTATGTTAAGTTTGCATATACCTGAACTAATAATTAGGTCGAAATTTCTGTACAGACTTATCAACTTTTATTTCATATTTCAAAATATCAATATAATCAGACCCTGTTGACATTAATTCCCTTTTAGTCAAAATACACACACATACACTCACACACACACATATATGCACATACACACACATGTAAGCACACACAGGATAACTGTGTAGTATTTTTTTGGGTGGTAATTTTGCAACTTTCAATGCAAAACAGTTAGAACTCTTTGTGGGTTTCCTGTACCTTTCTCAGAAATTCATATCTGTCAGGTCTTCTCTTAGTCTTTAACTTCTTGAGGCTATTTAGTGCTGGCATTTGTGCTGACTGTCTGCTTCCTTGGGGTTTGGAAGCATCTATCTCACAAAGTGTTCCAAGAAGCTCGACATGCTCCCTGGATCATTTATCTGAAGAGACTTTAACAAAGACAATGCAAGGGCTTTATTATATGCCATCTGAAAAGAAAATTAATTTTGCCTCAGGTCTCAAATATAAACGAGAGCTCCATTGAGTAATGAAGCCTTTTCTAAATGGACTAATTGAAAGAAGGTGTAAGACATACTTAGAAACTTCAGACTGAAGATGAACTTTTGTCTGAATGGCTGAAGTTAACATCTGAACTTTTTCAAATTTTCTAGGCAAACAGCATTTTACTTCTTGTTTTCATACCTATGATATATTTCACTAGATTTATGATTATGAAATAATCCTTTATCACCTAAGAATGTGGCAATGGAGTGTATAGATCTAAATGAAAAAGTACAGAGTGGCATGAACAGATGCCACAAAATCAGTCATGGGTGGCTAAAAACTGCATTGTTTCTTTGTTACTCATTTGTTTCATAGAATTTCTGCCAAGAACCTGTGTCGTCAAATGACCTTTATTTCCTGCATAATAAATAGATTTTTACTGTATTAGACATATAAAACTATCCCTTAAAATAGACTTGTAAAAAACGTAGATAATACAAATGAAAAATTTTTCTTACCATCATTATTTTGCACAGATACCCAACACCAAAATATGTAGCTTTGGTGGCTAGTATTAAACTTCGTATACCAAATGTAGAAAGGATATTGTCTTAGCAGGTTCACTGCATATGATCAAGGACATATGTTTGATATTATCTAAAAAATACAAACATTGAGTGAGTGTCTTGAGCTCTACATTATACTTTGAAAAGGAGTCTGACTTCATAAATGGTTCCTAAGAAGAATGTTTCACTCTGCGCATAACAGCCAACATTCCAGTATTAATATAAATAAATGAGAAGAAAGGGAGAAGCCTGATGATTGCAATGGTAAAAAATTAAATAGCCCTGGGATTATGGGTTGAAGCTGACTGTAGTAACTGGCTGGGAATGCAGACATTTGGTCCAGCAATATATTACCACAGCACACGCTGACCAATTGGTGCCCTTTCTTAACTTGTGTTTGTGCCTTGGGGAACTGCACCTTTGAAAAATTCTACTTAAAAAAAAAGGATTGGAATAAATGTTACCTGAATTTTAGAGTAAGTTTGAGACAGTTTCCTTAGTGAAAAATTCATGTTTTACCAGCTTTTGGTAATTTACAAATTGAAAGATTCAAAGATATCCTTCTGCTCCTGCACTGATCATGTTTTGCCTGCATGTTGGTATTACAAGCCCCAGGGTATGTCCGTCTCACCTGCCAGGGTATTAATATCCTTTAATGCTAATCACATGCTAGTTTGATCTCCAGAATAATATCTAAAAATGACGCGTATCTGATACTTTTCAGTTAAGTGAATAAAATGTACTTTCGGTTTCTTTTGATGCTGAAATATTAGTCATAATTTATAAGAGAAAGAGTTCCTAAAATAGAGAAGAGAATCATCTCTACAAACTAGTTTTTGATTAAATTTATACATCTAAGTTTATTTTAAAAAGCAATGGAGATTATCTTTCTCTAAGTGCCAATTTTCGCATGAATTGAGTCAGGAGCAGATGCTCCCATAATGCTGATTACTTTGCTCATGTTTACACATACGAGCTCAGGTGCTTCCAGACAGAAAATAACAGTGCAGACAAAAATACACAAAGTAATCAGCCCTATCAGATCAGGGTCAGATACTTCCTTCCAAGTCCTAAATTTGTTTCACCTGTATAATCCCACTTGCTTGCTGGTGACTCACCTGTTACTGTGAATTGTTGTGGCATCCCCAAATGAAAAGAGAAAAAAATGAAATGTGGGTAAAATTATTATACATCTTTCAAACTTATTCAAAATAATTTCAAGATTATTCATGGAGTAAATAGAACAGCCTAAAAATGATGAATTGGGAAAAAGCTGTGATTAATTCAATCAATTATTTACTTGATAAATGCAAATAAAGATCATATTGAGCTATCGTTTTAAGCTATAATGCCTAAAAATCTTAAAGAAATGACAGCAACATAAGCCGGATGTGTGTCAGTCAATATGATCTGCTAATTTCTTTGTATGAGTAATAGCATTTACCCACACAGACTCTATAAAATGATAATGTTATAATAACATTCAATAAAGTGACAAACAAATCTATAGGAAGTAGAATATTTGAAGAAAATAATTTTTATTCAATAACAGTTTCATGAGTTTCTTTGGGAAACCAAGGATCATCTTCAGGCATTGTCTACCTGTAAACTGTATCTGTCACACAAATGTATATGATTTTAAGACATTTGTCTATCTATACCTGTCACATAAATGAATGCATGTGTTGTTGGGATACTTGTTTGTGTTGTACTAAGAAGCAGAAGAAGATTTTTAGAAATGTCTGTAGTTTCCATGCATACATGAAGTCTCTCCATCAAAAAACAAAGTATGCTAATATTTCATTTTTTTTTGCTATGGTACAGTCTCAACATTTTCAAGACAATACCCAGGCTTTTACAGTCAAACATTTCCAAGTGCTTTCTTTTTCTCATAAAGGATATTTTTAAAAGGTAACAAAGAAAGAAAGAGAAAGAGAATATGACGGTGTCAGCATTTTGCTACTCTAAACAAAAGTGTGGAGAGTTTTCAAATCATGAAAATTCATCATGCTTATGGCTGCAAGATGACTGGAATTCCTTCAGAGAAAAGTTCTTATTTTCTTGTGACATCTATGCTCTCCAGACCTCAAGAAAATATTGTTTTTATTGGACATTAGAACTTCTAAATCTTTGTTACATTAATCGTTCCATCTCACATATAATAATAAAAAATGGAAATTCATAGACAGCATGTGAACAGGGTCAGGAGTGGTTCCTGGGTTCACGCTGGGATTTTAAGCCGGAGGATGGGGGGTGGGGAAGAAAGGAATCAATCACAAACTGGGGTCAATAGTGCCTTGAGGGCTGATGACCAAAGCCAGCACGTTTATTACTATCACAGCTCCTCATGTCTTTCAGATGGGGAAGCAGAAACTAAGTCAGTAAAGATCTTCAGACAATAAAGTTGCTGGGAACTCAGAGCAACCCTAGTTTCTCTTTTGTGAGGTACATGCTGTTATTACTGTAACAGGATTGCACCTCTCAGTGTCTGGCACATTTGACTATACCTTTACAGGGAAACTCAAACTTTTGCCCTCGGTGTCACCTCCCTACCCCCAGAACCCTGGTGCCGGTCCATTGCTGGTCTTGCCAAGCATGTCCCTGGCAGGGAATAAAAGTTCAGTGCTCTTTGTTCCACACACAGCGTTCTGAAAGGCTTTTGGCTCTACCCAGCCTCTAACAAGAAGCCAGAGTAGAGGAGTTGAAATCTGCAGTGACCAACATTTATTCTAAATGGGATAATATCATTTCACCCAAATTCCAGGACTTTCTAGCAGTGGTAGACTTTTCCATGTTGCATATATTTAGATGGCAGAAACATATGCTATTGTGCTCACACTTTCTTCGAAATGAGGACATTATCTTCAAAAAAAAAACAGAGTTAGAAAAATACCAGTTGCTAATGTTAATAAAAAAATAGCAGAGCAGAACCTAAATATTCCTTGAATAGAAAGAAAGACCTATTTCCAGAACATTCTATTATTTCTGGAACTGATCTCCTGAAAGAACATCAGGGCTGGAATGACATGTTGCACTTGCCTATTGGAATTATCATTAACAGAAAAGCATAATTTTTCTCAAGGGGTTGGAGTTTGCATCTGTCATTCTCAGGACCAGGCACCAGTGGATCAGAAACAGGGGAAGGAATCAGACATATCACATAGACTGAGCCCATCAGCTCTTTCTTAAAAACAAAAAGAAGCACACAAGGAGCTGAATTTCTTCATATTGCAAAAATGGCCTTGCTCTCCTTACTTGTAAACTATACATCATTTAGTTTTTTCAATTTGATATTTTCCTTAATCTAACTAGAATATCATTTCAATATTTGAAAATATCTATTAAAGTAATATGAATAAATTTAAATAACTATAATTTTACATATATGAAGTGTTTCAAATGATTATTTTAGTGTCCCAGATGGCTGTTTTAATTAATCAATTATGTTGCATGTTCCAGTGTAGTTCACATCTTGTGATTCTTTGTGTTAACCAAGAGGTTTAGTATTCAGGGAAAAATGTTGCAGTCTCACAAATGCCAGATGCCAAAGAGGATGACGTTCAAGGCATTTGGAATTTCTCAGTCTTCTATCACTTCTTCATTTAGATACAGTGGAAAGACCCTGAGAAGAGCAGCCTTCCCTGCAAAGGTGATGCTGCCTGCCATAGTAGACCTGTGAGTCTTCTACAACCATCCTTCAAAACTACTTTAGACCATAGAGAAAGGAACTGAATAGATCCTTCCACAATTCCATGCCTGTGTCCACCAAGGTACAAATTCTTTAGTTTGAACATTTATTCAATAAACTGAGATCAACTGAAATCAAATTGATAATTAGGTATTCAATCATTGATCTTTTTCTTGGGAAAAATAAAGGTATTTATAGATTATATATATATATATATATATATATATATATATATATATATATATATACCAGGCCATATGTTCAAGAAAATTTAGGACAAAAAAATTCTTCCTATTTAAAAAAATAAAGTATTATAGAGTATTTCCGAGGTAACTGTAAAAAATTATCAATTCCAAATAGTTTACAGTGCACTAAAATTAATTTATTTTTCTTTGTTTTGGGAGGTGTTTCTTTTTTATTTCTTTTATTTTTGAGATTCTAGTATAATCACATCACTTTCGTCTTTTCTTTTTTCCTTCTAACTTTTCCTATATATCCCTCTTTACTCTCTTCAATTTTCATGACCTTTTTCATTAGCTATTGTGACACACACATATGTATATGATATCTATACATATGTATGTGTATATTTATATATATGTAACAATAAAAGAAGACCATACCTGTATACATGTATATGAATACATGTATATTCTATATTCCAAACATTCCACATATAAGTAGCATCATATAGACTCAGAAGCTTGTATTTAAGATTATACATATATTCAGTACAAATACACAAATGCATATATGTGTGCATATATATGTCTATACATGTATATGTATGAATATATATTCAATGCTTACTATTTATTAGTGGGAAACCTATTGTTGTCTTCTTCCCTGTGGAAGATTATTTTTCTATTCTTTTGTTGCCTGTATTTTTTATGTAGCATTGTGACTTTGTGAACTTTTCCTATGCTCCTTTGCAAGCTTATTTTTCTTGCCCAGCTTATGATAAGATGGTCATACAGTTGAGGCATTAGGATTTATCTTTTGACATAACTAGAAGACACAATCACATATCAAATTCTCTGATCTTCTGATTCTGATAATCTTTCTGTCCCCTCCTGCAAATGTTACCCATATCTTGGGTATGGAAGTTGTATTATAGATGTATTCATCGGAACTAGGGTTAAGCACTTTTCATTTTAATGGTCTCCATTTGTTGCAAAGAATGATTTCCTTGATGATCAATGAAGATTGCAGTTGTCTGAGGGTATTAGAACAAATTTTTCAAATGCCGTTAGAGATTACACTGGTTTAGTAAAACGTTGGATGTACATTTTTTCCAAGACTCATGATTTCACCACCCCAGGTAGCTGTATTGGTTTCCGGTCACAAACATGATTTCCTTCTTGTTGAGCAAGACTTACGTTTAATTACAGAATTGTCAGTTATCTCCAAGGTAGATGTGCCACTACTATCCCCATAGGGTTATGATACCAGGCTGGTCATTGATGTGGTTTAAAAGTATAAAAGCTGGATAGAACTGGTGGTTTCCTCCCTCTATTACAATGAGGTCTAGTGCTCAAGGAGTAGGCGTTCAAATCTCTTTCAGTTCAAAGCCCTCCTCACGCTGTGTTGAAATACATGGAGTTTTTGATAATAGGAAGTTACCTTCCACCTCTGGGGACAACCAGTGTCAATAAAAACAGGTTTTATGTTTTGAGAGTCTCTTGGGGGAACTCTTACCAATGACTCAAAAGAGGGTTTATCATATGTGCTGTGGGGTTTCCCTGGGACTTTGGCTATTGGGGGAAACATTTTCAGCCCAGATGAGCATTTAAACTCTCTGAGTGTCTGTCTGTCTGTCTTTCTGTCTGTCTGTCTGTCTGTCTGTCTCCATCTCTCATCTCTGTAGGATCTATTTATCTACAAACTTATGAGCAATGTGTTTCTTAATTTTGTTTAGGTAGATGGATAACAGTCTGGTTCCTTATGACTTTTTCAGACTTTTACAGTCATTTTATTCTACCCTCTCTTCTGTATTTATCTCCTTCTTTTCTCTAATTAGAGCCTCTTCTTCCCTTTTCTTTAGTCAGATCACTTGTGCCCTGTTATTCCCCTTTCTATTTCTCCCCCATTCTTTTACTCCAGCAATTTTTCTTTCTAGTCCCTAGCTCCTCAGTTACTCTAGGCTATATACTTATATCTGAATATTTGAAGGTAGGAGAGCCCAATGAGAGAGAACATAAAATATTTGCCTTTCAATATGAAGTTTTCTAGCTCCATCCATGTATCTACAAGGCTCATGCTTTCATTTTTCTTCACAGCTGAACAGTTTTCCTTATTGTATATGTACTACATTTTGGTTGAAAGACATTTAAGTTGTTTTCATTTCCCAGCTATTGTGAATGGAGATGCAATGAATATGTTTGAACAAGTGAATGTGGAGTCGGGAATCTTGTCCTTCAGATATATGCTATAGAGTTGTGTGTCTGGGTCATATGATAGGTTTCTATTCAGCTTTTGGAGAATTCTCTATACTGATTTCCATACTTGCTGCAAGATTTAGTTTCTTTCAATAGAATATGAAGACAATACCATAAAAACCCTGTTATTCCACATGAAATGTACTATTTATTCTTTATAATATGTGGTTGTGTGCTTGACATTTCCTGAGTTCTTTCTGTAACAACATTTGAAGCATGGAACTTGGAGTTTAAGGTGCTATTCATTACATGTATCCACTCTGTTTCTTATAATTCACCCAAGCTAGAATGTGGGTCATTTTCGTTTTCTGTCTTTCTTTATTTTCTTCACACCAAATTGCTCAGTTTCTTGTCATATCATTCTTTGAAATAATGCCTAGTCCTGTCACTTTTCTAATTATTATAGTCCCTGAATTAATTGATGTTCCCATCATGTATGGCCTTTACTCCTATCTTAAACTTTTTGCATTTCAATTTTGACTTTCCTCCCCCATAAAAAATAGAGTGAGCTAATTTGCTACATGCAAATTTGATCATGTCACATCCATGATTAAAGCCATTTTGTGCTTTCTCATTACTGCTAAAATCAAGTAAACGTCAGAACTGAAAGAGCAATCTCAGCCTTTATTATTTTCATTCTCCATATTGACATCCATGAGAAATTATTTGATATAACTTGTAAATCCCAGTGTTTTCAAGATCCCAAAACTATACATCTCGCTACCGATAATCTCATATCTATTTTTTCTCTTTGCACTTATTAAATTCAAGAGTCTACTCAGCAAAAAAAAAAAAGAGTGATTGTGTATTTAATTTTACTAGTGCCATTGCTGGCTCATGTCCTTCATTCTAGCCGAACAATAAAATAACTTGTTCATTTACTAACAGATGATACTGTTACTTATCTAACAGTCTCTAAAACCTGCCTTGAGTTACCTGGGAATGGGCACTTTTCCTGTGTGAAGGTTTGAACAACAATGACCCCTTTAGACTCATCCATGTATTTTAGTGCCTGGTCCTCATTTGGTGGAGGTATTGGGGAGAATAAAATGTTATGGCCTTACAGTACAATGCATGTTACTGGATCTTGGGCATTGAGGTTTTAAAATCTTATACAGTTCCCAGTTATCACTCTATACATCAAAACAACACTTATGCAAATATATCCTCAAAGAAGGGTCCAGGTTCTATCCAAAATGGTCAGCAGAATGGGGGACAAGAGCCCATATGGTTCCAGCCTTAATATCCCTAATGACAGGATTGAAGGGGTTGTGAAATGTCTACTTGGTTAAAGAAATTTGCTGAATGGCAGGAGAGTCACTGCAGGGAAACCTGAAGAGAGCATTATGAGAAGCTGTGAAGGTAAAGCCTGCATTGTGTTGGAGACTCAAAGATGTTAGAAATACTAGTGCCATAAAGCATCTCCCAAGGAAAACTGCATAGAAGGAGTGGCTACTGCACTAGAGAGAGGAGAGGGCTACAGTTAGCAAATCTGTGCTATAAGTACAGTCTAAGTCCCTTGACATTAGAGAGTGTGCTAGATGGTTTTGTGTCAACTTGACACAAGCTAAGTCATCGGAAAGAAACTAAGAATGTGACTCATAAGATCAGGCTGTAAGGGGAGCCTGTAGATCATTTTCTTAATTAGTGATTAATGGGGGAGGACTCAGCCCATCGTGGATAGTCCCATCTGAGTCTAGTGGTCCTGGATTCTATAAGAAAGAGGACAGAACAAGCCATGACAAGCAAAGCAGTAAGCAGCTTCTCCATGACCTTTATAACAGACCCTGTCTCCAGTTTCCTGACCTTTTAGAGTTTCTGTCCTGACTTCCTTTAAGGATGAACAGTGATGTGGAAACATAAGCCAAATAAATCCTTTTCTCTCCAGGTAGCTTTGGTCATGGTGTTTTATCACAGAAACAGTAGTCCTCACTAAGAAAGACATAGAATCAGGGAATTAGTTTACCCTGGCTGCTTTATCTTTTGCACTTGTATAGTATTTCCCCACTGTGCCCCTAGTTCTCCCTATTAGAATGGAAAGGCATATTCTGTGTCATTGTATCTTAGAAGTATATAATTTGCTTTATGTTTTTATAGGCTGTTTACAATTAGAAGTTTGCTGGGAGTCTCAAAAGAGACTTTGGGGTTTGGACTTTTAAACTGTGTTAAGACTGAAAAGACTGTGAGGACTTTTGAAATTGGCATATTCACATTTTGCATTATGATATGTCCACAAATCTGTGAGGACCAGGGAGTGGAAAGTTGTGGTTTAAAGGATAATGGACCCCAAAGGAATATATATTTAAATGCTTGGCCCCCAATTGGTAGAATTACTTGAGAAGGAATATGACATGTAGTATTGTTGAAGGAGTTGTACCATGGGGTAAGCTTGGAAGTTTCAGGAGCCCAGGCCATTCAAGTTGGCTTTCACTCTCTCACTGGTTTTACACTTGGTTATCACCCCAGAGTGCTAGTGTCCCCAAGACCCTGGAGTCTGCTGTTGCAGCTGGAATGATCTTTTCACCAATAGCCTCTCTTCTCTTCTCTTCTCTTCTCTTCTCTTCTCTTCTCTTCTCTTCTCTTCTCTTCTCCTCTCTTCTCTTTCTGAACACTAACCTTTCCAAGTGTCAAATTCTTTACATGCTCTACCTTCTAAGTCAACTTAGGCTACACCTTAACCATTGGACTCTCCCAGCTGGTCTTCAGGAACTCCAGCCTGCCTCAAAGAGCCAAGCCTCAGGTGGTCTCCATGACCTTTTCATGCCTTCTAAACCAGGACAACCTGAGTGACACCTACAATGACCAAATTCACCTGACAGTACAAGCTGTAGACTTGACAGCCTCTGGACCACAACCTGGGGAAATACTTTTCAAAAAAATCTCTGCCTCAAAGACGCTATTTCTTGTAAATCACAAATGATTCTCTAGTCCAACCTAACCAGCATACATTTTTTTCAGCAAAACAGGGTTCCTTGTGTCTGTTGTTAGTCACAGCAACACTGAGCAAACACCACAAACTATTAATTCAAAATATCACACAAATCGCCCTTATAGAGTCTCTAATCTATTCCCAAACTTCCCCCTGGAACTTCTCTAGTCATGTTTCCATAATTTGCCCTGTGTCCTGCATCATCTTATCAGTTCCCACAGAGCACATTCAGCTCTGAGGACACAATGGCATCCCTAGTCCAAAGTATCAAAATCCTTTCACAATCCTCCCAGAAATTACGTGGTCAGGGCTGTCACAGCAATATCTTATTGAATGGTCCCATTTCTGTATTAGGTTTCTATTGCTGTTTTAAAACATCAGGACCAAAAAACACTTGGGGAAGAAAGGGCTTATTTCATCCAGCAACTTCTAGTCCACATCCTTGCTAGTTTTATATCAATCTATAGTAATAAGAGACAAGAGAACCCCAATGAAGAAAAGGCCTCCATAAGATCAGGAATGCCTATAGGCCATTTGCTTCATTAGTGATTGATGTGGGTGGGCTCAACTCATCATGGGTGGCTTCATCACATGGCTCCTGGTTCTATCTTCTATAAGATAGCAGGCTGAGCAAGCCACTATAATTGTCTCTGTATCAGTTCCTGCCTCTGCTTGAGTTCCTGTTCTGAATTCCTTTGATTATGAATTGTGTGGTATGAAATGTAAAGTAAATACACCCTTTCCTTCCCGCAGTGTATTGGTCACTGTATCTCATCACAGCAATAGTAACCATTAATAAGACAAGTGTTGGTACCAGGAAAGTGGGGTATTGCTGTGAGATACTTAAACATAAGTTTTAGAGAGGATTATGGAAGTACTTCGGAACCTTGGATTATAAACCCATTGAATGTTGAGAGCTCAGTGAGCTGTTCTCCAGGAGCTTGGAAGAGAAGAATGTTGAGAACAGTATAGATAATGGGGGCCTGCCTTCTGAAGTTTCCAAGGATTCCAGCAAAGATTCAACAGGGCATTTTGTGTGATGAATCTGTGGTGTGTAATCAGCTGGAACTGAAGAATCAGCTGTGATTAAGAGGATAACAAGATCACTGAGGTGAAATCTTCTAGGGAGTTATTTCCTTAGGATCAACACAGAGAAGATGTGTTCCAGAAGCAGGAAGGATTGTATCTCTTGCCATTAGCCAAACTTGGTAGCATAAACCTTACCCAAGTGGTAGTAGTTTTGAAAGCAAAGAGGGGTCATGGAAAGTAGCTGAGGATTGGCACTATGTGAAAGTGCTAGAGATCCTGAAGAAAGCCCAACATAGGATATTAGTGAAAATGCAGACCAGTTGCAGCAAAAGACCCCAGGATTTTGGAGATGCCAGTACAGAGAGTAAACCAGCAAGGGCATCAGTAGGTCTTGAGTGGACCTGTTCTGAGCCTGGAAGACAATTTGTGTGTGTGTGTGTGTGTGTAGCCATAAAAATATCCCAAGACATTTGGAGGAGACCGGATGATAATGAATTAATCCTTGCATTGGACACTAAGTTATTTATGCTGTTGGAGTTTTTAATTTTTTTTTAAATTGACTGTATGCTGGTTCATCCATCTTGTAGTATAAAAGCACTTGTTTTTGTTTTTGTTTTTTATTTTACAGGAGCCCACAGTTGAGCGACTTTAAACAAAAAAAAATGATAGTTTTGGAATTTTATACAGAGTATTGGTTTCAAATGAAAGTGGAACTGTATTTATATCTCTTACAATAAATCTAGGCAAAAAAAAAACCCTCATATCAAGGCTGGTTCAGGCAATCCAGTAGGAGGAAAAGGGTCCTGGACACAGGCAAAAGAGTAAGAGAACACCCCTGCTCTCCCTTTAAGAGTCCCACAAGAGCACCAAGATATACAACCATGAAATACATGCAGAGGAACTAGGCCAGAGCAATGCAAGCTCCTGCTTCATTCTCTATGAATCCTTCTTAGCTGACTCTGGGCGATTTTCTCTTGGTGTCCATGACCCTTTTGAATCCTACAATCCTTCCTTGCTTCCTTCTGAAGTATTCCCCGAGTTCTGACTACCATTTGGCTGTGGGTCTCTACAGCTCACATTAGTGGTTGGATGAATCCTCTCTGATGACAATTTGGCTGGGACCCAATTTATGAGCATGGCAGAATATCATTAGGAATCATTTCACTGAAGTTTGGTTCTTTTGGTTTTGGTCATTCATTTTTGGTCCTATCTCCGATCTCTGGGTTGTCCAGCCTCTGGTTTCTGGCCAATTAGGCAGTATCAGGCTTGGGCTACACCTTCTTGTGTGGAACCTTAGTTAAACCAGTCATTGACAAGCCATTCTCACAAGTTCTATGCGACCATTAATTACGACAGGAAATCTGGTTGTTAGGAAAATTGTGTGTCAAAGATTTTGAGGCAGGCTTGGTATTTCAGTTCCACCACTAGAAGCCTTTCCACATTACAAAAGATGTCCAGTTCAGGCTCCATATTCCCCATTACTAAGAGTCTTGAATAGGGACAGCCTTATAGATTCTAGTAAGTTACCACTGCACTACTTTTCCACATCATTTCCACAAATTCCTCCCAAAATAAAATCATCTCTACCAGTACTCCCTATCTCCACCCTGCCCTTAATTCCCTCTGTTTTCATCCTCCTCCTCCAGGCCTCCTGGAAAATCTTTCCTACCTGCCATCCCCTGAGATTTCTATGTATCCTGTACTTCAGCCCTCCTTGTTACATAGCCTCTCTAAATCTGTGGATTGGAGTAGCATGTTTATCTTTTATTTTGCAGCTAATATACCCAATTGCAGCACTGGACTAAGCTCCCAAGGCCCAGATGAAGAGCAGAAGGAGGGAGAACAAGAGCAAGGGAGTCAGGACTATGAGGGGTGCGTCCACACACGGAGAAGGTGTTACTGATCTAATGGGAGCTCACCAAGGCCAGCTGGACTGGGACTGATGGAGCATCTGATCAAACCGGACTCTCTGAATGGGACTGACAATGAGGGCAGACTGAGAAGCCAATGATAATGACAGGGGGTTTTGATACTACTGCATGTATTGGCTTTCTGGGAGCCTAGGCTGTTTGGATGCACACCTTCCTAGACCTGGATGGAGGGGGGAGGACCTTGGACTTCCCACAGGGCAGGGAACCCTGACTGCTCTTCAGGCTGGAGAGGGAGGGGAGGGGAGCGGGGGAGGGGGAGGGAAATAGGAGGCGGAGGTGGGGAGGAGGCAGAAACTTTTAATAAAAAATAATAATAAAAAAAGAAAATCATATTCGTAGATAGCTCTAGTCTCCTAGATAGCTCTAGCTTATGACAACCTGATAAAACAATAGCAAGTACACCTTGTGTGCTCACACACTAGATAAATGTTAAGAAGCAATATTGTCAGGGTAATTGATGAAATGATGCAAAGTACACAGTACTATGAAGTACAAATGTATATTCATCTTTCTGTCCTTTTATTTTTTTTTAGGACAGGCGCCAAACAGATGCACGGTCTCTGGACTTTTCTAGGAGGATTTTTTTTTTTAAGTATACACAAATGCTTTTTCAGTCACAGTCCAGCTGGCCTTGGTGAGCTCCCAATAGATCAGCTCCACTGTCTCAGTGGGTGGGTGCACCCCTCGTGGTCCCGACTTCTTTGCTCATCTTCTCCCTACTTCTGCTCCTCATTGGGACCTTGGGAGCTCAGTCCAGTGCTCCAGTGTGGGTCTCTGTCTTTATCTCCATCCATCACCAGATGAAGGTTCTATGATGATATGCAAGATATTCGTCAGTATTGCTATAGGATAGGGTCATTTCAGGTTCCCTATCCTCAGCTGCCCAAGGAACTGACTGGGGAACTTGGCTTGGGCATCTGGGAGCCACTCTAGGTTCAAGTCTCTTGCCAACTCTAAGGTGGCTCCCTTAACTAAGAATTGTGCTTCCGTGCTCCCCTATCCAACCTTCCTTTATCCCAATCCTCCTTTTTTCCCAAGTTCCCCCCATTCTCCCCTTCTCCCTTTACTCTCCCCATCTCCCCTTACCACCATCCCACCCCACCCCCAAGATCTCAATTTTCTCCCCGGCCATTTTGTCTACTTCCCATAGCCAAGAGGACAACTATATGTTTTTCCTTTGGTTCACCTTCTTTCTTATATTCTTTGGGATCACCAATTGTAGAATCCGTGACCCTTGTTTATGGCTAGAAACCAATTATGAGTGAGTACATCCCGTATTCATCTTTTTGGGTCTGGGTTACCTCACTCAGGATAGTGTTTTCTATTTCCATCCATTTGCATGAAAATTTGAGAAGTCATTGTTTTTTACCGCAGTGTAGTAATCTAGTGTGTATATATTCCATACTTTCTTCATCCATTCTTCCTTTGAAGGGCATCTCGGTTGTTTCCAGGCCAGCTGGACTGTGACTGAAAAACTGGACTTTCTGAGCATGGCGAACAATGAGGGCTGATGAGAAGCCAAGGACAATGGCACGGGGTTTTGAACCTACATAATGTGCTGGATTTGTGGGAGCCTAGCCAGTTTGGATGTTCACCTTCCTAGAAATGGATGGAGAGGGGAGGACCTAGGACTTACCACAGGGCAGGGAACACTGACTGCTCTTTGGACTGGAGAGGGATGGGGAGAGGAGTGGGGGGAGGGGAGAAGGATGGGAGGAGGGGGAGAAGGGTGGGAGGAGGGGGAGGGAAATGGGAGGCCGGGAGGAGGTGGAAACTTGTTTTTTTTTCTCTTTTTCTCAATAAAAAAAATGGAAAAAAAGTATACACAAATGCAATTTCAAATGCCTCAGTTTATCCTGGTTATGTAAAAGTTATGTTTTCCCTTTATTTTCATTTTAATATGATTATTATATCTATATTTCTGCCCTAAGAGCAACTACAATAAATGACTGTTAGTGAATTTATTTTTACAGCTACACTAGTTAAATAATTAAAACAGGGGTTGTTACAATGAATTGATTTCTATTCTTTTCAAGTTTAGGAATCATGTCAATGTCTCATATAAACTATTCATTTTCAAACATATGGATTGTTAGCAGGTGTGACTTTGGCACTTTTGTATTAACTTTTATCTACCCTCTCCTCTTTTCTGGACACCTTGGTTTTCCCTAATGAGGTTCTTTTATTTTCATGTTTTCACTCCCTGGGGTTCCACATATATAACATATGATATTTGTCTTTAGAGACTGTTTTGCTTTGCTTAACATAATTTATGATATTTTGTAAGTATTAAGCTTCTTCATAGAATAATATTTGTACATGTATGTATGTATCTCATAATTTTATCTATTTGCATATTGACAGCCTGCCTAATTATATAGTTTGTGAATTACTTTTACTAGTTCATTTGTTTCAGAGCAATGGCAGCTTTGAGGGTGACATGGAGATTTAGTTTAGATTAATCTATCTCCAAAAGTTCATGTGTTAGAGTAGTTTCCAGTGGAATGTGGAGTTTTCTATGTAGGTCCTTGTGGGAAATCCTGGTGTTATTAGGATAGCACTCTTCAAGAAGTTGCAGGATGCTACTATCTTCCACATGTTGTTGGCTTCCTTGATCCTGATGTGGGCACAATACCCTATCACTGGGAACTGAAATATCTGAAAATTGACTTCAGTACAGTGATCTCATATATTTCAACTGCTTCAGGTATTTTATTATAGTTTTAGAAAAATGACTGAGGAATATAAATGCTGAGAATAAGAGAATGAGTGTTCAGCTCTATACAGGGCAGCTAAACCAATCAAATCCCATCCACCAACTCTCAAGAAACATTGCAAAAAGGAAGTACAAAGTAAAGGAGAATCAGAGAATGTGAAAGAGTGCTTTAAAATGCTATTGTCTGGATATGACCTGCTTATTATGGTTATAAATACATAGCTTCTATGATTATTTTCATAGTACCTATGAAGTAAGTACCTAAGAGTAAGTCAGCGAACATTATGGAAGAGATGACATTGAAGACCTTCAGGTGTAGCTACTGGTACTTGTTAGTTACTGGAAATACTGGGAAGGAGATAATCCTTCCTATTTCTTATTCTTTTTTTCATTCTTCCTTCCTTTCTTTTCTTTCTTTCTTTCTTTCTTTTTTTCTTTCTTTCTTACTTTCTTTCTTTCTTTTTTTTTTGTTGTTGAGACAGAATTTCTCTATGTACCCTTAGATGTCCTGGAACTCTCTTTGTAGACAAGGCTAGCCTTGAACACACTGAGATCTACCTGCCTCTTCCTCTCAAGTTTTGCTATTAAAAGCATGTGCATCTTTCTGTTTTCAGTAACTGACCACTGGTAGGGTTTCAATAATCATTTGGATAGCAGCATACCCGTGCATAAATGGTCAAAACTAACTGAATTTAGTGGCTTACTGAATCATTAGAGGCACGGAATGTTGTAAAAGCTGCTAGGAAAAGTCGTTGGGGGAAGTGAGGTTACATATGCTCGTATTTCATTTTGTAAATGTATGAAATTCTCAAAATTAAATAAAAAAATTTTAAAAATTGAAGACATGGAAAAAATTAGTTTACCAAATGATATGTTTGTTGGTCACTCAAGTATTACTAAGATTATAGCATCATACTGAAAAGAAATGGTTCACCCCACAGGTGAATGGGTTAATACGCTTTTGATCACTACAGAAATTATATGGGAAAATTAACTTTTAACAAGAAAGGGCATTTAGCCACAGTTCACAATTAAGTGAACCTACCACTTTAAGGACTTTAGGGTTTATCATGGTAGTCAGTAATAAAGAAAACACTACTTTCATGGCCAGGACTGGAAGAATAGAGCTGCTTGTGTGATGTCATGTTGATCAAATACTTGCATCCAGTGATCTCATACACCATCGGAGTTCACCTTTGCAAAACCTATTGTGTAATTTGAGGAATGGCCCTTTAAATTAACAGTTTAGTGGTGCAGTGGTGATGATGGGGTCAAGTCCTTATTTTACTTTCTACTTAGGAAATTTAAACCAACATTGGAAACTTGTTAGAAGATTTTAGAACCGGTATGAGTCTTCAAAAAGTTAGATTGCCATGTTCAGTAAAAATACTTAGGAGAACTTTAGAATTAGATGTTTTTTGAGTGTGAAAGATAGTTAGGGATGTGAACAGAAGCACGTGTTTAAGATAAATATAAAGCACACTGATAATGTACCCACTATGACTTATGGCCCTTAAATGAACTGTGGAAGTGTATGTGTGTACATCCATGCATACATATATTCATGTTTCCCTACATGTATTTAGGTGTCAAGTTTCTTTTGAATAACAGCACAGGATAATGAAACTGATAGAGCTTGAATACTGGATTAGCCAAAGGCTCTCCAAATCCATTAATCAAATGAATTTTATAGGAAAACACTGAACAAAATTATTTCTATATTACTCTGAAAGAATATTTCCTCTTGATAATTTGAAACTTGCAAATCAAATTTTATGTCAACTATTTGGCCGTGCTTCAAGGAAAGTGATTCTCTTCACCTGTCTTCCCTATCTGGAGACGGGTAGGCATGCTTTTCTTCTTGCGTCTGGAAGTGTAGTGACATTGTCTATATGGGATGCTTCAACTTGAGTTCTCATTTCTTTTCTTGCTGAGTGCTAAATTGTTTTTCAGTCTATTTGGCAATCTGTTAGCTTTCTTTTTATTTTTTTCTCTTTCCCCCACAGGGTTCAGTATTTGTCCTTGAAGTTGTCAACTACAAAATGCAAAGAAAATCATGTATCCAACAAAGTAAGGCAAAGCACTACTGTCAAATAAAACCATTAACCTCTAGAGTAACATAATTTTCAAAATAGTTGACAGGTCTTCTCTTAGCTCTTTGTGAGCTACTTATTCCCAATTCCCTTCTTTTTCCTTAAAGACACTGCTTATGAGTCAGTTTCATAATCTATAATGTTGATGTCAATATAATTTTTCAAACTGTAATGGAGAAAAATATCTGCTAGAAACATTTTATGAATGAATAAATGATTCAGTTTATATAAAATTTTCAATTTTAAATGAGCTCTATTTGTATTTGTTCATTACTCAAAATTGTATAGCAAATTCTTTCTAAGAACTCTGCTTTCTGCTAGATGTGCAGTATAGCATAAGGCAGACAAGTTTTCTGCTTTTTGAACTATTGAACTATTGAACTGACTGAAGCACCTTTGTTTAGAAGTCATGGGACAGGAGGGAATTGTTCAATCAGAAAGAGTCACTTTGTGAGGATAGCCCTTGCCTGGCTGAAGGATGCAAGCTGGTGAGAGATGAGGCAATTGCCTTCTGTGCCAGAGAAAGAGTCCTTGTGGCTATAAAGAGACACAAAGAAAGCAGTAATGATGGGGACTTTGAGGAGATTGAAGAGAAAGATGGCTAACATTGTTGAACTCTTGTGATCAGTTCTGATGGCTTATAGCTACAAGTTAAAGGAAAGAATAATGATGATTAGTTTTAAACATAAGTAAACCCATATTTTATGATAATTCTGAAAGAGGAGTCTCCAAGTAGCTTTTCATTACAAGTTGGGTTGTATATGTCTTCCCCATTGTTTCTCAGTAAGTAGACATTGTCCTGAGGATGTTTCTACACATAGGTGCAAAACAACAACAGCAAAAAATTGCTCTATGCCACACTCAGAAGAGAATTCTTTCTTTAACACCTCTATAATTTTAACAGTGGTAATGCCTTTCTAAGACAATTATTTCTGTAATTTAGACAATGCTAGTTCATGTATCTTTGCTAAGAGAGTAATGAGAAACAGGGACAGACTGTCAAAACATTATACCCCTTGAAGATATGGAACATACTTTCATCAGTCTTACAGATAAAACTCTGAACGTATAAAGCAGTGTTAGTTGATGTTCATTCAAGCTGATGCACAATAATTTTAGAATCAGGTTTTTATAACTTAAGAACAATGGAATTTATAACCATAAGATTTCTGAAACATTGTGTATATTATGAATCTTGTTAAAAACATGTTTATACATAGTTTTTGTCTTTTCTGGTTTTGTTTTCTGTTGTTAATATTGTTGATAATTATGATATTGTTTTGTTTTGTTCTTTTAACTTGACACAAAGCTAGAGTTATCTGAAAAGGGGGCCGTCATGGGGAAAATGCTAACA
This sequence comes from Microtus oregoni, assembly GCF_018167655.1. NCBI lineage: Eukaryota > Metazoa > Chordata > Mammalia > Rodentia > Cricetidae > Microtus > Microtus oregoni. The sequence continues at coordinate 16,525,177 of NW_024543076.1, forward strand.
TAAGATGAGCCTATACAGTATGGTCCTTTTTATTATTAGTGATTGATGTCTTAGGACCCAGCCTATTGTGAGTTGTGAATAAAGAAGACTGGGAAGGCCATAAGGACCAAACCACTAAGCATCACTCCTCCATAGACTCTGCATAAGGTCTCACTTCCAGGTTCCTACTCTTGTTGAATCTCTAATATGATTTCCCTGAGTAATGAACAGTGTGGTAGCACTATAAACTGAAATATAATCTTACCTCAAAATTTAATTTGGGTGATGGTGTTTTATAACATCAATAGTTACCTGACTGGGATGGTTTTCTAAATGTAAAGACAGTCACTGTTAAAATGAAATATATGCCACATTATCTCGATCAACATGAAAAATTGACTGTAGATGATAGTTGAACATAAAGATGATTTTGTACTGACTACATCCTACCAATGTTTTAAAACATTGATAACATAATGATAATAATAGTTACTATTCATTGCGACATTAATGTCATGTGGATTTTTCATTTTAATTCTTAAAATATTTCTGTGAGGGGGATATGTATTTTTCTCATATAAATTACGAAAGTCTTAAGGTTCAGAAGTTTACATATGGTTCACCAGTGAGAGAGGCTGGCAAGGTTACTTGTCTGTTCTTCTCTAAAACTATTACTCTTATCACAAAAATACTGTAACTGGCATATTTTTTTCATCCTCAAAATTCCCCAAAGAACTAAAAGACTTTAACAGTCAATGGATTTTTGGAAATCCTATTAAAAATCCACACCTATAATTCATCTGTCAATAAAACTTTAAGAAGTTTACATGTCTGCCTTTCCTGAATGGCATCTAATTAAAGTAGATTTTTTATTATTACACTTTTTTTGGCAACTTCATATTTGAAACCGTGCTATTTTCTTTAATTATTTCAAGTTTAACTCTCTAAAGATTAAATAACATGAGAAGGAATGTATTTCCTGTGGTTTTCCTGCTGCATGTTTTTAACCTGACTGTAGGAGAGAATTTTTTTCTGTAAGTAAGCTTTGGTTTTGAATAGACAACAACTGCCCTTTTGTATAAGATTCCTTTTGTTTAACTCTTTCACTTTGTTCACCATTAAATTAATGTACAAAATAAAGTTTTCTTATTGTAACTTCATGTATACATGCTTTGAATGGTCTCAACTCCAAGTCACTAACCCCTGCCCAGTGTGGACCCATCTATCCCCAATGTTCCTCTTCATAATTTTCTATCATCTGTTGCTTTACATTGAACCGCCCTTTAACTTCGCACAAACTGAACACATTCCAATCAATGTGTTTCATTATCATTCATTTTCCTTTAATGGAAGGTATTGCTTTTGCCATCAGCTCTTCCATAATTTTACTAAGCTGCAAATGTGTGAGATTAGCCCCTTTTCCAGTTTCATAGGAATATAAAGGTATTTAAAAATAGAAAGGAGGCGCAGAGGTGAAAGGTTAAAATATAAATTACATACATACACATATACTGCCTTTGTGTAAAATTTGACTTATAGCATTACTTTCATATTTTCTATAGGCATATTTGTATCCTCTAACTCAAATGAATGATTATAGCGAGTATAACTAGGTAAATTTTCAAGGTGATAGTCAGCAACATTTTATTCATAAGAATAAAACATAGTGTTCGTGTAAATATATTTCCCACAATTCTTGCTATCTGCAAAATGATCACTTTATGTCAATACAATGTAGCATATTTTTATTTTTTCATTTTAAAATTAACATATAGAGTTGTGTTAATTTATTTTTCTTGATCGATCTCCCCTCCCGTATCTCTGCCCCTCCCCTATTTGTAGCCATCTACTTTTATACATTTTTGTATTATTTGTGCTGATTAATTTTTTATCAACATAATACAAGCCAGAGATATCTGGGGAAAGGGTACATAAATTGAAGACGTGCTTCCATGAGACTGGGCTCTGGGAAGTCAGTTGGTCATTGTATTGATTAAAAATTGATGGGAAAGAGCCCATCATACTGTGGGCAGTGGCATCCCTGGGTGGGTGTCCCTAAATTTTATAAAAGTGTAATCTGAACAACCCACAGTAATGTGCAGGAAGCACTACTCGTCTGTGGTTTCTGTTTCAGTTCAAGCTTTCAAGTTCTTGCTTGAGTTCTTGACCTGATATATCTGAATTATAGGCTGTGATACGGATGTATAAGACAAATAAATCCTGTCCTCCCCAATTTAGTTTTTTTTTTCAGAGTTTAACACAGAGCCAGGAAAACAAACAAAAAATAATGACTCTTCCTATTACACCCCTAGCCAGGAGCAAAACATTCATATTCATGTCATTCAGTAGAGTTATCTAATCGTGTTTGGTGGGTTTGTGGATAGAAGTAGGTTCTAGTGATACGTAAAGAAACAGAGAAAGGTAAAATACTATTTTATTGATAAGTGCTTATGATAATTAGCATTAGCTATCAACGTGACATAGTCTAGAATAGACCAGGAGATGGGTCTGGACACACCTATGAGGAGTTATCTAGATTACGATTTGCATCTGTTACTTCTGAATTTTATCAATTGCATTACCTGAGGCTGGAAAGTTTGTCCACTGAGTGTCACTATTCCATGGACCATGATCCTTGACTGAATATGGAGAAAGTTTGCTAAGCATTAGCAGTCATAGTCTGTTTTCTCAAAATATTGACCCTATACTTATCCTAATATGATAGACTATGGACTAAGATGAACTCTATTGCACTTAAATTGATTGGGCCTGATTATCATATCATGGAAACTAATCAAGAAATTAAGATAATGTTCACTGAACTGAAAGAAATACCCCATAGCTAAAGGACAGCATTACAACTGAGATACTTGAACACAGAATACCTGTGAGCTGTGTCACAACATGTGATCAAAATTTTCAAAAGACTAGTTCTATTAGGGTAGGACAAAGTTTGTCTTAGGAGGATTTGTCTTTGGGCTACCACTGCTTGGATAAAACACAATGACCAAAAGCAACTTGGGGAAGAAAAGTTTGTTTGGCTTAGTCTTTCACACCACAGTTCATCATCAAAGGAAGTCAGAACAGGAACTCAAGCAGGGCAGCACCATGGAGGCAGGAGCTGATGCAGACACCATGGAGGAGGACTGCCTGCTGATTTACTCCCCACGACCTGATCAGCCTGCTTTGTTATAGAAACCAGGCCACCACTGGGATGGCTCCACCAATGATGAACTAAACTTTACTACAGCAATCCTCAAGTAAGAAACTGTTCTACAAATTTGACTACAGACTGATCTTATGGAGGATTTTCTCAATTGTTGCTTCCTCACAAATAGTAACTGTGTCAAATTGACAAAAACCCAGGTAGTACTTTAAAAAGTTGGTTCATTCTTATGTAAATGATCAAAGTCCTACTACATAACACTTTAGTGGTTCAGAAATATTAAAGCTGGAAGCTGTCACAAAAAAGAACAATTCACTTGACTAAACCATCAAGCACCCACCAAACTAATATACAGAAGTTTTCTGATAAACGATTGACAAAAGCAAATCATTTTACCTCATTTTCCTTCCCTAACTTATTAAAGCGTATCCTGATGACATCAGCAAATGTAACAGATTTATATATATATATATATATATATATATATATATATATATATATATATATTTCAAGAACTATCTCAAAAGGTTTGTATGTTTGGCCTATGTGATCCATTTGCAATGATATCTTTTAAGACGTAGAAGCAGAGTCAAACTAAGTCTTGATATTACCTTGCATTCCATAGCTCCTGTCAGTTACTGATACAATATCACAAAGAGTTATTTCAAAGGTCTAGAAAAATGTCCTAAATACTGGGAACACAGCTTCACGTTATGGCTGATTATAACTAGCACATTATTTTCATGGAAAATTTGCATGTTTGTTTGGACTAATCACAAACTATTTGAACTCTGAATCTTGGGAACTAAAGATTTAAACTGATGACCAGTGGTGTTTAAGTACACCTACAGGGGAAGAGGTGTTCTTTATTTATGAAACCAGATATTAATTCTTTAGTTATTTTACTGTCAGGAAGAATTTGCTTTTAGTTGAGAAAAATAAAATAACTTTAAAACATTTTAAAGCATTATCACATTGATAACAAGAACCAAGAAGAGTGACGTGCTGAAACACTCAAAGTATAGTGTGAGTGAGTGAGGAGTTTGAATAGAGGAGATACCAGTTAGAGTGTGGTAAACGATGGATCATGATAGGGAATTCTAAATCAAGAAATGTGACCATTTTCCTCTGTCTCGGTTTCCTCATGTAACCAATGAGAGAGGTGAAATGTTACGTTATAGTTTCACAGACGTATGATTTTAAAAATTCCTAAGTTAATCAATGCAATAACTAAAAAGAGATCAGGTACTTGCATGTAAATGGCATGAGTAAGTTAGGAAGAACTATTCATATAATATTATTACAATTACTTTTAGATTGCACCCATTTGAAAAGAAGTTCTTAGGTTGGCCATGGTGGTAATCACTTGTAACCTCAACCTGAGACTGAGACAGGAAGAGCACATTTGAGGGGAACAGTGGATGCTAATGGGGATCATGCCTCAGAATTAAAAATGATGAGGATGTTGCTTCAAGAAATAATACTGGCCTAGCATTGACGAAGGAGTCCTATGCTCATTACTTGCTTTACGGTTGAGAAGAAGGGGGAAAGAGGAGGAGGGGTAGAAATTAAGAATAAGAAGAATGAAAAGCACCATTGTTGCGGGAGATCCTCCCACTCCTCCAGCCTATAGCCGCTGAGATACCAGCCCATTGGGGCGTGGTCTCTCTACCTTTAAAAAAGCTGCCACTTCCCTCTACTCTCTCTCTTCACTTCCTGCTCCGCTGGAGACTAGACTCCCTTCCTGGTTGCATAGAAGGCTGTTGCCTGGAAGAGTGATCTGTAAGTTTTTTCCCCTTTAAATAAATACCACCCTATTAATCATAATTCCAAACTGGTGTGGCATTGTTTGTGACTTACACCTCCAGTTGGCACTCAACGTTTGGTCTTAGGACCTCTCCTTCCCCCAGCTCGGCTGCCAGCTGCGAATTCGGCTTGGCGCGAGCCTCCCTTCCTCAGCCGCAGCCTGTGCCTTGCTGCATGGCCTTGTTGGCGGCAGTCTTGTGGCCTGTGTCTTGAGTGTGGAGCCAGCAGCTTAATATAAATCATCATGCACTGGCTTTTCTTGCTGCAATTCTTTATATTTTCTCTTTAGACACCTCAGATTGACTTCCAGTCCCCAAAACCCTATCGTCTGCCTCCCCACCTGGATTCTGGGTTTCTGGTTCTGTATCTGGAATTGATTTAATTACATTTACTTTGTTGAGAAACTTGCATTTTCCAGTTTTTAACATCTACTAAGGCACTGAAACAGGACTCCATTTTCATCGCGACTCAGCAACAGCGCCACCTGCTGAATAATATGTAATATGACAGTTTTTGTTTCTAATGCAAATTTTACTCCTTTGTTTTCACTAATACAATGGATTAGTAAATTTATATTTACTAATACAATGGATTACATCATACAAGGTTTATATGATTATGGGGATACCTTAATTTGCTTGTTACTGGGTTTCGGTTTTCTTTTCCATATTCTATCATTAAGGAAGAATATGGCACTCCTAAGAACGATTGAATCTTTATGTACTAATAATGAACAGAAGAATATGGCACTCCTAAGAATGATAGAATCTTTACAAACTAATAATGAACAGAAGAATATGGCACTTCTATGAACAATAGAATCTTTATCAACAAATAATGAAAAACTAATTGACAGGATTAAAATTATTGAAAATCAGAGGTTATCTGAACAAGTGGATACTATGACAGACAAAATTGACTCCATATACAAGGGTATTAGAAAGTTACCTGAAAGGGTTCAGGCTGTTGAATTTGACGTTCAGACTTCATCACAAAGTTTTGATAAGGTAATAGACAGAATGTACCTCCAAGATGGGAATCTACATGATATACAAGAAAAGTTTAAGGAGGACATGTTATCTTTGAAGAAAAAAAAATTAAAGCTTTGGAATCACAGGTGCAGAATGGGGACCAAAAAGTTGATGCCTCAGTGAAATCACTGGAAATATATACAGGTCAAGAGATTCAGGATTTAAGAGAGACAATGATAAAAAAGATTTGAAAAGATTGGAGAAATTATTGCGGCTGGTGAACACAGTAAGGCAGCACAAGGACAGGATACAATGCCTCCATCAGCTATTAGAACTGGCTTACCCAGGGTTCTAGCAACATACCCTATACTTAATTCTGACAAAGCGTCAACTTCTAAAGGCTCAAAGAGAGTCAGAAAAGCTAGATGGACACCAATAGCAATGAATGATCTGAAAGAAATTAAGCAAGCTGTTGTTAATTTTGGCTTTCACAATGCATATGTAAAGGAAATAAGGACTTGGGCTTCTAATGCTAGAGCTACCCCCCACGATTTCCATCAGTTAGAGTCTGCAGTTTTAGATAATGGAGCATCCTTGATGTTTGGAATTTATTTCAGAGAAGAATCCAAACATATGGAACAGCAAGGAAGAGCAAAAGGTGTTGAGGTTTCCCAAGATCAAATTCTTGGTGCAGGAGAATATGCTGATCTACGGGTCCAAGCTCTTTATGACGATGAAGTACTGTGTCTTTGTCACCAAGCAGCTTTAAATGCTTGGAATAGGATACAAGATCCAGCAAAAAGGATTGAATCATATACCAGAATTAGGCAGGGACAGAGAGAACCCTTTATTGACTTTTTGCAAAGATTAATTAAGGCTCTGGACATAGGGGTAACAGACCCAGAAGCATCATGTCAATAGTAAAGGCCTAAAGAAAGAATTTTCCATTACTTGGCAACAAGCGAAGGACATTATAAAGAGATGTCCTACTTGTTCTTTCTATAATCAAACACCGTTGCCTGCAGGGAGTAACCCAAAGGGTACTAAGAGAAATGAAATCTGGCAGATGGATGGGTTCCACTTATGGAATTTGGTAAATTAAAATATGTGCACCATACCATAGACACATATTCAGGTTTTCAATGGGCTACTGCCCTGAGCTCAGAAAAGGCTGATTCAGTAATCACACATTTATTGGAAGTTATGGCCATCATGGTATACCTGCACAAATAAAGACAGATAATGGTCCAGCATATGTACCTAAGAAAATGAAACGCTTTTTTGATTATTATAATATAAAACACATTACAGGTATACCAAATAATCCTACAGGTCAGGCAGTTATAGAAAGATCAAATCGTACTATAAAGGATATGCTGAACAAACAGAAAGGGACAGAAAATACCCCCAGAAATAGATTACATAATGCTTTATTAACCTTGAATTTTCTTAACGCTAATGAGAAAGGAACGACAGCAGCAGAAAGACATTGGATAATGGAAAAGTCTGCTGAAATAAATCAACCGATTTATTTCAAAGATGTGCTGACCTCTCAATGGAAGCCAGGAGATGTGCTCCGTTGGGGAAGGGGTTTTGCTCTTGTTTCCACAGGAGAAGAAAAATTGTGGATACCATCAAAATTAATAAGTTTCAATTTGAAGAGGAGAAACCTCTTGGAAAGGAGAAATGACAACTCATCCACAATGATGATATTCATACAGGTGGTAAGAAAAACATAAAATGGGGGCAGGGTTCTGTTCTTATCTCCACAGGCAAACACTCATCTTTGAAAAATTCAAGGGACCCTGGATGTTTGGATATTGACAGATGGAAAAATACCTGCCCAATAGGAAATAATAAGAAAACTGAATGAGTTGTGTAAGTAAAATATAATAAACCATATTTCTAAATTTATAAAGCTGGTTTTGAAGTTGGACTCTGGCTCAGTCCCTCTCCAATTCCAAGCCTGTTAGTAAGAGAAAAACCCAGAGTTTCTGGAGTTTCTGCCTCATGTCAAGAGCCATGATATGGGACAGAAAGAAATATGAGTTTAGAAAACATCTTTGCTTTTCTTCATATCTATCATACTTTTTATTGAATATATCTATCATGCCTTTCAGTGAATATATATCAATATGATTAATGTTTAAGTTTTTCACAATTAACAATGAGTGTTTCCTGAAGTGACATTTGAAGTTTCCAGGAAGAAGATGGGGCCCCATAACAACAACTCCACCTGGTCGATATGATGTCATGGTACTGATAGCGTTACTACAAGACCTGCTTTGGGTACCAGCTGCACAAGACAGTTCCAATTTGGTTAGCTGAAATGGTGCACAACTTATACAACATTTTGGCCAGAACTGCACAAAATACTCAGAGACTATTGGCAATTTTAAAAGACATTGATCTTGAAATTTAACCATCATTTTACTTTCACAGGATCCCCCAGAAAGAACGTCGCCCCCATGACAGCTGGAAGTAATTCTAGAGGAAGATGTCCCCTCTCCCAGTAAAGTTTGCCTTTGGGTTTAGGAACATCATTTAGGGGTTGATTATAATTAGTATACGATTGAGGGTTGGGGGAGGAATTTTATAAGCTCAGGGATCATTTTGGAAAAAAAAAAGAGGGATGATGGGATAATAGATTTGTAATTGTGAGTTACTGTTTTTAGACAAATATATTGGTATAGATTCTTGTATATTGATACAAAGTTAAATTATATTGACTATTGTATGCATGCATGTTTCTACCTCTGTTTAAAACATTTTTATGTATTGACATATATTGTATTGATATATATATATATATATATATATATATATATTGTATATATTTACCATATTGCAGTGTACATTTCTACCTCTGATTAAGATAGTTATATAATGTTTGTGTATAGATATTGAGAATTATATAGATTAATAGTCATCTAAGTTTGTCATTTATAATTAGACTAATCTGGTTCTTTAGATATATAGAGATTATACTCAGTATAGATAGATAATTTTCAACTTCTTCAAAGAGCTGTAGAAAATGGCTTTTAATCTAACTCAGAGTTTTGTGGTAGTGAGACACAATTGCTCCTGCCAACACCACTCTTTTCCTGAGAGAATGTTGAGCACCAAAGACACTCCATCTGGAGCCTTTCTTTTTGGCAGAACTGGCCTTTGGGCAAAGAAATGCCCATACCTCAACCACTGACAGAGATACAGAGCATGCATCAATGGATAAAACAGGACTGTCATATCCTGCCAAGACAGGGTAAGATAGTTTTGAAAAGGTTGCTTTCTTTTGAAAATAGTATGTCAGTTATGTTAGGCCTTAGCCAAAGTTGGTTGCTTCAACGCTGCTAACGTGACTTTGGGTGATTGCCCAGGTAGCTAGTTGTCTCTGTGATTTGTTGCATGTTTTGGAAGTTGTTTTACTGAACTTCCTAATTTCCCAGGTAACATTATTTCCCTTCTCAGATCTTCGATGGGGTTGAAGACTATATAAATGTAGTTACTTTCTCTCATGACTTGGCCAAGTTATTTATTATACAAGACCTAAGCTAGTTAGAATAGGATATTTGTACTTATTGTATATAATTTCATAGTAGGTTTAGAACTCTCTTATTTAAACAAAAGGGAAAGGTGTTGCGGGAGGTCCTCCCACTCCTCCAGCCTATAGCCAGTGAGATACCAGCCCATTGGGGCTTGGTTTCTCCCTTTAAAAAAGCAGCCACCTCCCTCTTCTCTCTCTCTTCACTTCCTGCTCCACCGGCTACTAGACTCCCTTCCTGGTTGCATAGAGGGCTGTTGTCTGGGACAGTAATCTGTAAGTTTTTTTCCCCTTTAAATAAATACCATCCTATTAATCATAATTCCAAACTGGTGTGGCATTGTTTGTGACATACGCCTTCACACCATGTCAATGATAGCTTAGAACTTGTGAGAGTGACCAACCAATTATTTGTCTAACTTAAGGACTAAGGCAGAAGAGGAATCCCATGCCCTATACCACCTGGATGGCAAGGATCTGGCAACTGGATGGCTTAGAGACCTAGGGTAGAACCAAATATAATTGACAGAAAAAAAGTCAATGAAATGATGCCCAAGGATATTCTATTGTTCTCATTGATTGGACCCTAGCACAATCGTCATCTCAGAGGCTGCCTACAACAGCTGGTGTGAGTAGATACAGAGACCGATAAACTTACATTATAAGCAGCTTGAAGACCTCCACAAGAGAGTGGAGGGAGAACTATAGGACACAGAAAACTCAAGGAAACCAGGAGTTTCTGATTCACAAAATCAACCAAGCAGGGCTCTTAGAGGCTCATAGAGACTGAAACAGCAATCACTGAGATTGCATGGATCTATATTGGGCCCTCTACATAATACTGTGGTTTTTTAGCTTCATATTCTTGCTGCCTCCTAAAAATGGAAGTGGGTATGTCCCTGATTCTTTTGTCTCTTCTTGGGAACCCTTCCCTTTTACTCTGTTGCCTCAGTCAACCTTAGTATGAGTTTTTTTTTGCTTAGACTTATTGTATCTTATTAATCTGATAATCACTTGAAATCAACAGAAGGCTTCTCTTTCTGAAGGGAAATGGAGAAGTAGGTAATCTAGGAGAGATGAGAGGTGGGTTTGGGGGCTGAGAGGAGGGGAGAGAGGAGAAGTAGTAGTTGGAATATTATAAAGAAAAAGGAAGAGGAAGAAAAAGACAATAAAGAGAAGAGGAAGAAGAAAATGGTGAAATTGAATGAGGAGGAGAAGAAAGAAAAGAATGAACATAGATGAAGGAAGAAGAACAAAAGGAGGAAGAAGAGAATGAAGAAGAGTGTGAGAATAAAGGAGGAGGAGAGACAAAGCTGAATGCAGAAGAGATCAAAGCTTCAAAGTTTTGAAATAATGAGTTATTAGGCATGGAGTCCATGTTGGTTACAGAGTCCTCATGACTTATTATTACATGCCATTTTTTCATTTGACATGAATAGAGATTTATATTACAGTTTGGCTGTAAAGTCCAAACAGATATATAAAGTTGACAGATGCCTTTTACCTTCAAAGATAAAAGAAAAGAATTATCTTTAGCTGACTTGGGTACATTTACATTCCATACTTATATTTAAAATATTATGTGTTTTCAGAAAAAGGGGATGTGATGTGGGATTCTCCTCTGTATGATGTGAATATCATTGGTTAATAAAAGACTATCTTAGTCATGTGATAGGGTAGATTAGAGCTAGGTGGGAAAAACTAAACTGAATGCTGGGAGAAATGAGGCAGAGTCAAGTAGAAGCCATGGAGCTGCGGCCAGAACCTTGCTGGTAGGTTATGAGCCTCATGGTAAAATATAAAATAATAGAAATGGGTTAAATTAAGATGTAGAAGCTAGCCAATAAGAATTTAGAGCTAATCAGCCAAGCAGTGATTTAATTACTATAGTTTCTGTGTGATTATTTCAGGAGTCTGGGCATCTGGGAAACAAACAAACAGCCTCCTACAACAAGACATCTGTTGAAATAGGAGTGGCGGGCTGCGTCACCAGCACCCGGCCGCCCGCACAGCTAGCTTTACCCGAAATAATTACACGGAAACTGTATTCTTTTAAACACTGCCTGACCCATTAGTTTCAGTTTCTTATTGACTAGCTCTTACATATCGATCTAACCCATTTCTATTAATCTGTGTAGCCCACGAGCTGGCTTACCAGGAATGATCTTAACCTGCGTCTGCCTGGAGTGGGAGAATCATCGTGACTCCTTGACTCAGCTTCTTTCTCCCAGCATTCTGTTCTGTTTACTCCGCCTACCTAAGGGTTGGCCTATCAAATGGGTCTAGGCAGTTTCTTTATTAATAAGAAATCATGGAAAATACACTGTCTCCAAGGATGAAGTGGAAGAAGTGAACTTAATTTCTTGTGATACGTGTTCACTGATTGTGGAACTTCTTCATCAGCACTGAACCGCGCAGTCCTACAATCATTTAACTAAGTCAGCATGGTCCAGAGGCCACTCGGGCTTCAAGGAAACAGATGCTTTCTTACTACATGTATAAATTGCCAAGATAATATAAGATCTTCAAGCAAAGGCCACTTTAGATTAACAAATTAATTCAGTATTATATATATATATATATACACACACACACATATATATATATATATATATATATATATATATATATATATATATATATTTACAGGATATCACAAAAAGGACTTGGATTATATTTCTGAATTTTTATCTAACTTTTGTTTTCTCCTTGGTACAAAATAATAAAGTATTTATTTTAAAAAAAAATCACTCCCACATCAGACATCAATGAAGAAAAGCAACCCAGGGAACGCAGCTGGTAAGAATGCTTCTGTTTTAGTTTCTTCAAGATTCTGCATCCAGGACAACTTCAAAGCTACTAGTTGAGACGGTGAGCCTCACAGACTATTTCTGCTAGGGCTTTAGATAAGCCCTACACTTTTCCATCACACAGAGACTACACAAAACATGAATACAGCTAACTTTTCCACACATGACCAATATCCCAATTTTCTCAGGGTCCTCTAAAGATGCTATCACCTCTATATAAGAAGAAACTGTCTAGAGAACACAGTTTCCACATTTTCAAGAGGTTGGATAGTTGAATTCTGCTCATTAAGTGGGTATTTGTCATTGTTTAGGGGGCATTGGTTACAAATTCTTACTGGTCATGGTCAGGGAAAACACTGAACAAAGGACGTTAGATTAACGGCCCTCTTTCGAAGTGGAAAAGTGTGATATATTATAGAAATGATGGGATAAATGGATGAGTTGCTGAGTCTACTTTTAAAGAATCACAAGTCTCAAATATTGTCATTGGCATTAATTTTTTATATTGATACAAATTTTAGAGTTATTGTGTTATTCTGTATATGTTTCTATTCTTATTTAAGGTATTACACCTATGTATCTTATTTTAAACTGTAATGTCAAATTATAGTCCTTCATAGCTATTTAGGATATTAAGAAATAAACTTTACTCATTAGTTATTTATTATTATCAAACTTTTAGTCATTTTAGGTATGGTTTTATATTCAAACACAGATATATTTTAAACAGATAGATGATCTTCAAGCACTTCAAAGACCTACAGAAGATGACATTTAAAATGTTTTAATAACATTAGTATTTCATGACAGCAAGGCATATCTGCTCCTGGCAGCATCAAAGAATATATGAAGTTTGTTTTCATTTATTGAAAGTCAAGCCATAAATGTAACTAGCCTTTGCATCAATTGATGATAGTATATTACCCAAGTTGAACAAACAGAATGCAAAGGGCAGCTGCCAAATTTTGGCAAACCAATATAGGACAGTTCTTCCAAATTCCTGTTTCACAAAAGTCTGTCAGATATTCTAGGACTGTGGGTTGAAGACAGATGCACCATCATTGCATGAGAAACTTATGACTGTCTAGACAGCCAGGTATATCAGTAATTTCTTTAGATTTGAAAATTAATTTACTGACTCTTTACTTAAGTAAAATTTCATTCTTACCTACCTCTGATGGAGGTGAAGAATAGATAGTTATAATTACACTTTTCCTAGTTACCACAATCAGAAAAGAAACTAGCCAAAGATGTGTAGAGTGTAAGAGGTTAAAACACATAAAAGCTTAAATTATTTATATAATAAAATGTTTTAAGGTCTAAAAAATCATACTTTTTGGCTCCCAATACAAGTTATGATAGAAAGTAAACTAGGTACAAAAAATTGGACATATCAAGAGAGAACAGATAATGAAGTATTTTTTCTTAATTTGACAAATAAAAATTGATTAGATAGCCAGGCAGCAGTGGTGCACACTTTTAATTCCAGTACTAGGGAAGTAGAGGCAGGTAGATCTCTTTGAGTTTGGGGCCAGCCTGGTCTATAGGAACTAGTTCCAAGATATGCTCCAAAGGTACAGAGAAACGCTATCTTTGAAAAAAAAATTGACTGAGTATTTTAAGTGTAATTTTTACCTATAACTATTTTTATTGTTTATAGCTTTATTATGATGGAATTAAAACTTTTCCTTTTTATTTAGGCAAAAAGAAAATATTACAGAATATTCTTCTACACTTTGAGAAGATGTGTTCCTATGATTACTTAAATAAAGAGCTGAATGAACAATAGTTAAGACAGACAGAAGTTGGGTGGGCCTTCGGGGGACAGAGAAATCAAGAAAAGAAGAAATGTTGAGTCACCAGACAGATGCAGAAAAAGCAAAACATATAGAAAGAGAGGTAAAAGCCATGACCCACATGAAAGCAAATATTAACAGAAACAGGTTAATTTAACTTAGAAGATCTATATAGAAAGAAGCCTAAGCCAAGGCTGAGCTTTCATAATTATTGTGTCTCTGTTATGATTTGTAGGCTAGCAGTCCAAAAATTCCTGCTACTATACCACTAAATTCTTTTTCCATGCCATTGAACTTCTCCCCACTTGGTTACTTAACTAGCTTTCTGACCCCCTAAGGGTATTTCAAATATAACACACAAAGCTGAAGATTGAGAGCTGTCATCTACAAATGAGAAAACACCTTTAGTCTTAGATATCTAAAAATGATTTTTTCCAATTCCATCTGTTTACTGGGAAATTCCATAATTTGGTTTTCCTCAAAGGCTGAATAATATTTCAGTGTTTAAATATGCCACATATTCAGTCTCCATTCATCAGTTGATGGCCCTCTAGACTTTTTTAATTTTCTAAATGTTTCAGAGGGAACAAAACTGAACATGGATGAGCAGGTATCTAGGACGGAATATAGAGTTTATTGAATATATGTCTGTCTTAGTTAGGCTTTCTATTGCTGTACAGGGACACTATTACCATGACAACTCTTATAAAGGGAATCATTTAATTGGGGTGGCTCACATTTTCAGAGGATTAGTTCATTATTGGGACATGGTGGCACGTAGGGAGACATGGTGCTTGCGAAGGAGCTGAGAGTTCTACATCATGATTCATAGGAAACAGAAAGTGAACTGAGATTGTACTGACCATAGAAGACCTCAAAGACCACCTTCAAAGTGACATACTTCCTTCAAACAGACCATATCTACTCCAACAATGTCAGAATATATAATAGTACCACTCTCTATGAGCTTATGGGGGGCCAATTACATTTAAAGTACTACAATGCCCTAGAGTAGTATTACTGGATCATGTGATAGATCTATTTTTAGTCTTTTGAGAAACAACATTAATTCCAGTAGTTCTTTCAACAGTTTACACTACCACCAGCAATGAATAAGTATTCCATTTTACCACATCCATGGCAATATTTGTCCTCTTTTAGCTATAAAGAAGTATACAATGAAATCTCAAAACAGTTTTAATTTGTATTTCTGCAAAACTTCTATTGAATTTTTCATCGTGTTTTAAAGTGTTTAGTTATGTATTAAGAATAATATTACATTGGTATGTGCAACTAAGGTTACATCTATAATTTGGCCACAAATGTAGTAATTTTATCTTTTTTAACAGCAGTGTGAACCATCCTTTAACCTTCTGGTATTATGTATATGTTCCCCAATAATCGTAGATTCTAGTTTCTTGCCTAACAAAATTTAATAGAAATGAAATTCTTATACTTTCTGTATTTAGAAGTTGGGATATGGATAACTTATAGTTCCTATCTCTAGATATATTTGCTTTTAAAAGCAGTTTAGAAGCCAAGCATCATGCCACATACTTTTAATCTAAGCATTAGGGAGATAGATGAAGATGTCAATGAGTTAGAGGTCAGTATGTGTTGGCCGCAGCCTTGCTAGCTTAACCCCGAAATAATTATACAGAAACTGTATTCATTTAAATACTGCCTGGACCATTAGCTCCAGCCTCTTATTGGCTAACTCTCATATATTGATTAACCCATTTCTATTAATCTGTGTATCACCATGTGACTGTGGCTTACCAGGAGAGATTCAGCATGTCTGACTTGGCAGCTACATGGCAGGTGGCTCTCTGTCTCTGCCCCTTTATCTTAGCATTATGTTGTATTTGTACTTCTTGATTGTTTTCCCAGATTTTCCATTTCGAGAATTCCCTCAGTTTGCGTTTTTCTTATTGTCTCTATTTCAATTTTCAAGTCTTGAACTGTTTACTTCATTTGTTTCTTGGTTTTTAAAAAAAGGATTTACTGATTTCCTTAAATTTTTTTTTGTCTTTTCTTCATTTCTTTAAAGGAATTATTCATTTCCTCATTAAGGACCTTTATAATTGCCATAAAGTTATTTTCAAGGTCATTTTCTTCTGCTTCATCTGCATTGGGATGTTCAGGTCTTCTAATTGTAGAAACTCTAGCTTGCTGACATATTGTTCTTTATGTTGTTGAATTTATTCTTACACTGCCGTTTACCACATCTTCCTCCAATGGTTACAAGTGGGGTCTGTGGCTCAGGTAACTGCTGTGCAGCTGTGGATGGTAGGGATGGGTAGGAAGGATGCTGCTGCCTGGTCACTGTAGGGTGCAGTAGGTGGGAGCAGGGGACAGGATGTGCCCACTGGGGCAAAAGCCAACAGAACAGCGCTGTCCAGATGGTAACTTAGAAACTACTAACCTCTTCCTCTAGTGCATTGTATTATTTTTAAGAAGAGTTTATTTGGTTCACAATTCCAGTGTAGAGTCCTTCACTGTAGAGAAGTCAAAGCAGAAGGATGTTTTAAGCACTTAGTTATGTCACATACTTCCTTAAGAGTAGAGAGCAATGAATTTTAATACTTCTATGCCAATATTCAACTCATTCAGTTCAGGATTCAGCTCATAAAATGCTGCCCCCACATTTAAAATGGATTTTTCTACCTCAATTAACACTATATATAAACACTGCAACAACATATAATCTCAATAAAATAAATGATATGAAGAAACAATAACCCTCTAGTTGTAACACAGTTGATATATCTAATGTATTTTATTCTTATTTCTTCCAAGAGAAATCTTTAATCTCTTTTAGAATGGAAGATTGAAAGATGATTGATTATTTTTAATACAACTTGTGTAAAATATTACCAATATTTTTGTTGTTTTGGTATAGGCTTTCTTTGTTTAACAGCTCTGGCTATCCTGGAACTCACTCTATAGATCAGGCTGGCCTCAAAATCACAGATATCCTCCTTATTCTCAATAAAATATATGGAAGGTGAACATCTCAATGAAGCAAAAAACCAGAATAGTAGTTACCAGAACTTGAAAATATGGTAGGTAGTGAGAGAAAGAAGGAAAATAGATAATAGATAGAGGGAGGTAACTGTATTTTTAATATTTGACATTACCATGTGATAACTATAATTGAAAGCTGATAGGTGAATGTTTCCTATGTTATGTTGTCAGAACTTTGAATATGATCAACACCAATGAAAGATATGTGTCTGAAGTGACAAGCCAAACACCATGAAGCAGTCGTTTTTCATTACATACTTGCATTAAAATGTCATATTATGTGACACAAATGCAGAAAATTACTGTGCAGATAAGAAATAATATTTTATTTTAATAAAAATCTATTTAACATGATAAATATAGTTAATAAAGCAAATAATCATTGTTAACATGTGGAAAATATTTTACAGTTGTTTACTTATGCCTGCAGCTTTTGAAAATTCTCTATTTATATAGAAGTTCAGAAACTTTTAACATTTTTAGAAACTTTTGATAGGAATAGTATGAATAGGAGAAATTTACTCTCTCATGGGAGTATCTCTACCCAAATATTGGAGAAAGTTTCTTTCTAATATAAGTTAGTTTTTTTCCAGTAAAGGAAAACATTTAATTGGGGCTAGCCATTATAGCAGTATTCAGGCAGACATGGTTTTGGGAGAGTTAGCTGGGATTTCTATGCCTGGATCAGCAGGCAACTAAACATATAAAAGTGATACTAAACATACTCCATTGTTGAATTTATATATCTATTGGCTTATATAGGATATAGGTAACAGTAATAATTAAAAATAAGAGGCTATAGGGTTGGGGATTTAGCTCAGTGGTAGAGCGCTTGAGGCCCTGGGTTTGGTCCTCAGCTTCAGGAAAAAAAAAGACAAAATAACAAAAAAACCCCAAAAAAAATATAAGAGGCTATGTATTTGAATGGGAGTGGTATAGGTATGGGAGAGGTTGAGGGAGTATATTAGTGGGAAATGATATAATTATATATACATATTTTTGTTTGTTTTGTTTTTTTGAGACACGGTTTCTCTGTAGCTTTAGCCTGTCCTGGAACTAGCTCTTATAGACCAGGCTGATCTCGAACTCACAGAGACTCACCAGCCTCTGCCTCCCAAGATCTGAGATTAAAGGCATATGCCACCACTGTTTGGCTATAATTATATTTTAATTAATTAATATAATAATAATATAATGAAGATAGCTTTGCTGGACTTAGCGAAGCTAGTTGGTACTTAATTTCAGGACTTGAAGTAAACTTTTCCATGCTTTATGATTTTAGGGTTACTGACAATAGATATTATTCTGTGTGCCATTGTAGGTAAATTGGTGTTTTCCCCTTACACATATTATTATTATTTTTTGTCTTTGTATTTTTAACATCTTCATTAAAATATATCATGGAAGGGTGCTCTCAGTTTGGGCTCTAAGTGTTTTTGTGTATATATACATATACATATACATACATACATACATACATACATGCATGCATACATATGCACATGTAATTTCACTACATTATAACCTTTTAATTTTAAATTTTATATTCATTTTACATACCAACAATAATTCTCTTTCTCTCCTCTCCTCCCACTCCCCTCCTACCTTGCTCCCAAGCCAGCCCCATATACTCTTCAGAAAGGGTGAGCCCTCTCATGGGGAGTCAACAAAGCCTGGCACATCGAGTTGAAGCAGGACCAAGCCCCTCACCCTTGCATCAGGGCTCAACAAGACTCCCCATCATATGGAATTGGCTCCAAAAAGCCAATTTATGCACAAGGAATTCATGCTCAACCAGGAGACCCACAAATAGACAAAGCCACACAGCTGTCACCCATATGTAAAGGGCCTAATTCAGCCACATGCAGACTCCCTAGGATTTGGTCTAGGGTTTGTGAGTTCCCACAAGCTTGGGTTAGATTATCTGTGGGTTTTCACTGTCATAATCTTGACCCTTCACCACTCCTTTGCTCATAAAATCCATCCTCCTTTTATTTGACTCTACTCCCAGATCTCAGTATAATGCTTGGCTATGATGGCAGTTTTGGGAGTCACTAATCTGATTACAGTTACCATCATAGAACCTTCATCCAATAATCTTAATCCACAAAGCTATGCACACCTGGTTTTTGATGAAAATGCTAAAAATATATATCTATTGCCATGTACAAAACTCAAATCCAAGTGGATCAGGGTCTTTGATTCTATTCCATTAATATATGTGTGTTTTTATGCCAATACCAATCTGTTTTTATTGATAAAGCTCTACAGTCACGTTTGAAATAGGGAATAATGATACCTCTGAAGATCCTTTATTATACATTTTTTTAGCTCTCCTGGGTTTTTCCCTATAAAATTGAATATTGTTCTTTGGAGGTTTGTGAAAAATTGTACTTAAATTTTGATGGGAATTGCATTGACTCTGTAGATTTCTTTTTGTAAGACTACCATCTTATTATTTGTCCCTACCTAAAGTATTGGAGAGCTTTTCATTTTCTGATATCTTCTTCATTTCATTTTTCAAAGACTTAAAATTCTTGACATACAGGTCTTTCATTTGCTTGGTTAGAGTTACTCCATGATACTTTGTATTATTTGTGGCTCTTGTAAAGGGTGATGTCTCTCTGAGTTCATTCTCAGACTCTTTAATTTTTGTACATAGGAGGACTCTTGATTTTTTTGAGCTAATATTGTTGCTGAAGAAAGCAATTTTCAAATAGAAACAGAAGAAGATGGAAAACTAAGAATGGTAGCATGTGTTCATGTGCCTGTAATCCCAGGGGCTAAAAAAGGCATAAGTTTCTCAGTTCAAGTCCAGCCTGAGAAAGAAAACATCACAAAGAATAAAACAAAGAGTAAAAATAGTCATTACTACCATGAAAATTCATTTTCTCAGGACATCTGAGAGTAGAGCTTTTAAAATTAGCATTGACTACTAGATATAGATTTAGCAAATGCACACATTCTACTTAACATTTACACTAAAGTTAATTGAAAAATAATTTTATACAAAGTCACAACAGAAATCAGGGTGTTTGATCACAATAGACAAAAGATCATGTGACCACAATGGAAAACTGAGCATTCATGATGAATAATGCTGAAATATGTAGAACTGCAGGGAAAACGCTAATGAAGGATATTAGAAAGCACTTTATTAAAAACGAATGTTTTTTTTTCTTTTTGGATAGAAAGATTAATTGATTTATGTATAAAAATTATTTGTTCATATGTTCACTTCTGCTTTTACACTCCCCCTCCAATCTCCCAAGTCTTATTCTCAGCCTTTTAGCAGAACACCTTCGGTTGTCTCTCTTTCTTCTCTTATCCTATCCATAACATATTACAGAACTCCTTTGCAACCTTTTTTCTCTAAAATCATCCCATTATTGCAGCTTCCAAAATAAGCAGGCATTCCCTGTGAACCCCATCTGAGCAAGCCAGAGAGACAGGTAATTTAAGGGTGGACTTCCAGGATATAGTCTCAGCTCAGGTTCAGGACCTGAGGTGGAAAAGGGGTGGAGCTCAAGGAAAAATGACCACCAAGTGGATTGCACTTAAGTGGTCCCAAATAGCATTAACTCTCTTTATTTATACTTTACAAAATTTTTCTTACCAGGGTTATATGAAGCTTTAGTATTGGCTCCTATTTTTGACATTTAATGAATAGTCGTATTTTAAGGAATACATTATAATAATCATGAAATCCCTCAATGTTTCCCTTTAAAATGCTTCCCCAAATACACTTTCGCACCTCATACTTAATCATATTCTAGACATAGAGTTCAGCATTTTTGCAGGCTTAACTAAATATTGTGCCAAACACACCCTGTCCTTTTAGCATCTATGTCAGCTAGCAGCTACCTTCGATTGCAAAGTAAAAAAGTAATAGACATGGGCACAATGCTTTCAGTACAGCAATATTCAAATATAAACAATTCTTTCATGTCAGCTAGATATGCTTTTATATAGCTGCTTTTTCTACAAGAGGGTCCCATGTCTCGATCTGTTTGTAAAAGAGACTTTGATAAGGCACTCTTTTCTTTAACCAATATAAGTTCTTGTGTATGGTAAATATGAATTTCATTCCATATTTTACATTCAATTTTTCCCATTGGATAACGCTAGATTCAGTCACTGATTCCATATGCTTCACATCTAGGGAACTCTCTCAACAGTTGTCACTGTGTATTACTGAGGCTTTATTCCATATTCTTATTATGCATCCTTACCTCCTTTCCAGAATGTGAGATATGGTTAATGTTCCAAGTGTTGCTTTCTCATATATACCTAACTGTTTCTATTGAGTCAGAAAAGTTCCCAGGATTAGGAGTTGTAGTTTGTTGCTTGAGTTTTAATTGGTCTTTTAGTAAAAAACCCAGAGCCAGATATCTGGGCAAATGTTGAAAGATCAGAGAATGGAGCAAGGTAAAACCAACCCTTTCCTTGTTAATTCTTCAGTTGAGGAATGCCTGCTTCAGCCTTCTTTCCCTACAACACCCATACATCCACTATGGATCCACGGGACCTCTCCTCCTAACTTCCATCACTCATTCATTGCTTTATCACAGTCCCCAAATCAAGCAGGCATCCCTTGCTAACCCAGAACCCACTCCTCCCAGGAAACTAGATTGGCTGACTGCATATCTTCATCTCAGTTCCTCTGGATTCAGTCTCACAGTCTCACCTTAGCTCTGCTAGAGAAAACCTGCTGCAGCCTTGCCCTCCAGTAAGGACCCATCTCCTGTGTACAACCTGGACTTTACCCTCCTGACTTCCCTATTTCATCATGTTGTTTTACTTTAGCCCCCAACTCCAGCAGGCAGCCTTGGTAATCCAAAGACCAACCCTTCCAGGGTACTGGATACACTGATTTAAGACCATCAGTTCTCCTTCTCCTCTGGTCCCAGCACCCTTCACCAAACGCTCATCCTCAATTCTTTAGCAGAAAAAAAAAATGTGCTGTGCTTCCTTTTTACTCTCTGTCTCACTCCCAAATGAATCATGAAGATCTTCTCTGCCAATTTTCCTTCCCTCAATCCACCCATTATCCCAGTCTCAAATGGCAGCAGGCAGTCCCTGCAAAGAGCTACTGAGCAGCACAGAAAATATTCTAGGATAGAGGAAGTAAAGAAAAAAGACCTTGAAACTGTCTACATGAAGATGATAGAAGTTCTTAAAGAGAAAATTAATAAATCCCTTAATGGTATCCAGTATAATACAAATAGATGGAAACAAATAAAACTGTTAAAGACTTGAAAAAGGAAAAAGAATCAATAAAGAATATCCCAAATGATGGAATTCTGGCAAAGCAAAAATTAGAAATTTGTGGAGGAGCTCAAAGGCAAGTGTCACCAAAAGAACACAAGAGGTGAGAGACTCTCTGGAATAAAAATATGATTAAAATGTATATTTACAAAAAATAAATGCTAAAACTAAAATACAAAGCATCCAGGAAATCTGGGACACTATGAAAATCTAAGGAAATTAGGAATATAGGAAGAATCCAAGATCAAAGTCAGAAAATATTTTCAAAAAAAATTCTAGAAGATGTTTTTCAGCTTAAAGGAGATGCCTATACTGATACAATATGTGTACAGATTGCACAGTGTATTGCACCAAAAAAGAAAGCCCACTTGTCACATAATAAACAAACTCTAAATGAACAACAACAACAATAACAACAAACTCCAAAAAAATATTAAGAAGCTGCAAGGGGTAAAAACCAAGTAACATATAAAGACAGACCTATTTGAATTACACATGACATTTCAAGGGAGAACCTAAAAGCTAGAAGGGCCTGGAAAGTTGTGCTGCATACTATAAGAGATCACAGATGCAAGCTCAGACTATTATACACAGTAAAACTTTCAATCACCATTAGATGCAGAAAATTAGATATTCCATAATAAATCCAAATTCAAGCAATGTCCATCTACATATTCAGCCCTACAAAAGATAGTAGGAGGAAGCATTCAACATAAGGAAGTTACTACATCCCCAAAACACAGGGGAAAAATGATTTCACACCAGCAAAATTAAAAGAATGAATGGAAGCAGACATACACCAACATACATAAATACAAACACTACTAACACTACAAACAACAATAAAACAATAGGAATCAACAATCATTGGTTATTGATATCTGTCAATACCAATGGTTTCAATTCTCCAGTAAAAAGACACAGATTGACAGAAAAAATGAAAAAAAAAACCAAAATACATTATTCTGCCACATTCAAGAGACACGCCTCAATATAAGGATAGACATCACCTCAGAGGAAAGCATTGGAAAAGGATATTCTGATGGACTTAAGAAGCAAGATGTTGTAGTCATTCTAAAATCAAACAAAATGAACACCAACAAATAATTAGAAAAGACATGAAAGAAGACCACATACTTATCAAAGAAAAACCCACTAAGATGACATTTCATTTTATAACCTATATTCTCTAAACACACTGTACCCACATTTTAAAAAGAAACACTAATATAGTCTAGATCACATATTGATCCTCATAGAGTGTTAGTGGGAGATTTCAATATCCCATTCTCCCTAAGAGACAGGCCATTTATACAAAAACTAACCAGAGAAGTGCTAGAGCTAATAATGCTATAAACCAATGGGACTAACAGACACTTATGGAATACTTCACCCCAGAACAAAAGAATATACCTTCTTCTCTGTACCTCATGGCACTTTCTGCAAAATTGACCATAAATTCAGATACAAAGCAAGTCTCAACTGATATAAGAAAACTGAAATTATTCCTTGCATTCTATCAGAACATGATGAGTTTTAAACTGGATATGAAAAACAATAGAAACAGCAGAAAGCTTACAAACTCATGAAAACTAAAAATGCCTCTACTAAATAAAAAAAAAAGATCAAGATAGAAAATAAGAGATTAGGGTTCACCTTATTTAACTTCTCTAGGATCACGAATTATATGCTCAATTTCCTTTATTTATGGCTAGAAACCAAATATGAGTGAGTTCATCCCATGTTCCTCTTTTTGGGTCTGGCTTACCTCACTCAGGATAGTGTTTTCTATTTCCGTTCATTTGCATGCAAAATTCAAGAAGTCATTGTTTTTTACCGCTGAGTAGTACTCTAATATGTATATATTCCACACTTTCTTCATCCATTCTTCCATTGAAGGGCATCTAGGTTGTTTCCAGGTTCTGGCTATTACAAATAACACTGCTATGAACATAGTTGAACAAATGCTCTTGTCATATGATAAGAGACAGAGACAGAGACCCCCATTGGAGAACCGGACTGAAATCTCAAGGTCCAAATCAGGAGCAGAAGGAGAGAGAGCACGAGCAAGGAACTCAGGATCGCGAGGGGTGCACCTACACCCTGAGACAATGGGGATGTTCTATCGGGAACTCACCAAAGCCAGCTGGCCTGGGTCTGAAAAAGCATGGGAAAAAAACGGACTTGCTGAACATAGCAGACAATGAGGACTACTGAGAACTCAAGAACAATGGCAATGGGTTTTTGATCCTACTGCACGTACTGGCTTTGTAGGAGCCTAGGCAGTTTGGATGCTCACCTTACTAGACCTGGATGGAGGTGGGTGGTCCTTGGACTTCCCACAGGGCAGAGAACCCTGATTAATCTTTGGGCTGATGAGGGAGGGAAACTTGATGGGGGGGAGGGGGGGAATAACTGAAAGAAATATCTTCATAACCATTTTACTAGCTGAGGAAAAAAGCTTTGACAAAAATCCCTCACTGCTTTATTATAAAAGTCCTGGATAGATTAGGAATACAAGAGACATAACTCACCTTAATAAAAATAGTTTACAGCAAGTCCATATTCAACATCAACTTAAATGGAGAAAAAATATCAAAGCAATTCCATCCAATAAAACAAAGGACAAAATAAAGCTGTCCACTCTTACAATATTTATTCAATATAGTTCTTGAAGTCTTATCTAGAGCAATAAGAAAATTAAAGGGAAATGAAAGGGATGTATATTGGAAAGGAAGAAGTCAAAGTATATTTATTTGCATGTGATATTATAGGGCTAAGCTATTTGACAATGGTCTTGTACCCTGTGAAGATTTTCCACTTGAACTGGTTTAATGAAATGCTGATTGGTCAGTAGCCAGGCAGGAAGTGTAGGTGAGGTAATTGTAAAATTCTTGGAATGCCGTTGTCACACAGACACAGAGGAAGCAAGATGAAAATGCCTCAGTAATAAAAGGTACTAAGCCACGTGACTAACACAGACAAGAATTGTGGGTTAAAACCCAGTGCCATTGTCCTTGGCTTCTCAGCAGCCCTCCTTGTCAGCCATATTCAGAGAGTCCGGTTTTATCCTCTGCTTTTTCAGTCACAGTCCAGCTGGCCTTGGTGAGCTCCCAATAGATTAGCCCCACTGTCTCCGTGGGTGGGTGCACCCCTCTTGGTCCTGACTTCCTTGCTCGTCTTCTCCCTCCTTCTGTTCCTCATAGGGACTTTGGGAGCTCAGTCCAGTACTCCAGTATGGGTCTCTGTCTCTATCTCCATCCATCGCCAGATGAAGGTTCTATGGTGATATGCAAAATATTCATCAGTATGGCTATAGGATAGGATCATTTCAGGTTCCCCATCTTCAGCTGCCCCAGGAACTAACTGGGGACCTCGCCTTGGGCACCTGGAAGCCCCTCTAGGTCCAAGTCTCTTCCCAACCCTAAGATGGCTCCCTTAATTAAGATATGTGCTTCCCTGCTCCCCTATCCAACCTTCCTTTATCCCAATCATCCCGTTGCCCCAAGTTCTCCCCATCCTACCCTTCTCACTTTTCTCTCCCCATCTCCCCTTACCTCCCTCCCCCCCACCCTTAAGATCCCGATTTTTCCTGGCAATCTTGTCTACTTCCCCTACCCAGGAGGATAGCTATATGTTTTTCTTTGGGTTCACCTTCTTATTTAGCTTCTTTAGGATATCCAATTATAGACTCACTGACCTTTATTTAAGGCTAGAAACCAATTATGAGTGAGTACATCCCATGTTCATCTTTTTGGGTCTGGGTTACCTCACTCAGGATAGTATTTTCTATTTCCATCCATTTGCATGCAAAATTTGAGAAGTCATTGTTTTTTACCGCTGAGTAGTACTCTAATGTGTATATATTCCACACTTTCTTCATCCATTCTTCCATTGAAGGACATCTAGGTTGTTTCCAGGTTCTGGCTGTTACAAATAATGCTGCTATGAACATAGTAGAACAAATGCCCTTGTCAGATGATCGGGCATCTCTTGGGTATATTCCCAAGAGTGGTCTTGCTGGGTCCAGGGGTAGGTTGATCCCAAATTTCCCGAGAAACCGAAACACTGGGTTTTGATCCTACTTCATGTTCTGGCTGTGTGGGAGCCTAGCCAGTTTGGATGTTCACCTTCCTAGACCAGGATGGGGGTGGGAGGACTTTGGACTTTCCACAGGGCAAGGAACCCTGACTGCTCTTCAGACTTGAGAGGGAGGGGGTGAGGAGTGGGGGGAGAGGGTGAGGAGTGGGGGGACGGGGAGAGGAGTGGGGGGGAGGAGTGGAAGGCTGGGAGGAGGGGGAAATTGTTTTTTTCTCAATAAAACAAAAAGAAAGTTAAAAAAAATAAAAAAAGAAAGAGAAAAAAAAAGAATTGTGGGTTAATGTAAGATGTAAGAATTAGTTAATAAAAATCCTGAGCTAATAGGCCAACTAGTCTATAATTATTGTAGGCCTCTGTGTTTTTCTTTGGGGCTGAACTGCAGTGGGACTGGGCAGGTCAGAAAGCTCTCCCAAAAGGGCTACATGAGAAGCTCTAAGGAATCCACTGGGGAACAAACACAGCTTATAAATTCTTTTTAGCAAAGTAACTGAATACAGAATTAACTCACAAAAGTCAGTAACCCTTTTATATACAAATAACAAACTAACTCAATCAAAATATCAGGGAAACACCAGCTTTCATAATAGCTTAAAATAATGCAAAATATTTTTTGGGTAACTTTATGCACGCAAATGAAAGACTTTGATAAAAGTTTCAAGTGGTTGAAGAAAAAAAATGAAGAGGATATCAGAAAATGAAAAGATCTCCTTTGCTCATGGATCAGAAGGATTAACATAGTAAATATAGCCATCCTACCAATAGCAATTAACAGATTCAATGGAATCCCCATCAAAATTGTAACACAACTCTTCACAGACCTTGAAAGGACAATTTTCAACTTGATATGGAAAAATAAGCAAACAAACAGAAACAGGATAGGTAAAACAATTCTGAATAATAAAAGAACTGCTGGAGGTCTCACAATTCCTGATTTATGTTGTACTATACAGCTTTAGTAATAAAATTTGTAATAAATTTAGTAATAAATATGAGCCAGGCTGTTATGATATATTTTACTCTGAACGCATTGTATTCCATATCTTAATCTGTGTTCTATTACTGTGAAGAAACAATTTGGCTACATTAACACTTAGATATGAAAACATTTAACTGAGGCTTGCTTACCATGTCAGAGGTTTATTCCCTGTAGGTGGAGGCGGCTTGTTTGTTCCTGGCCGTCAAGACCTGAAATAATTACACAGAAACTATATTAATTATAACACTTTGGCCAATAGCTTATGCATATTTCTAGATATTATTATATTAACTCATTTCTCTTATTTTATATTTTGCCACGAGGCTCATGGTTAACTGGCAAGGTTCCCACTGGCTTCTGTCTCCTTTAGTGGCTACAGGGCATCTCCTGGACTTTGCTTTCTTTCCTCCTCTATCCGCTTGGAATCTCTGCCTTACTCTATTTTGTCCTGTTGTAGGTCAAAGCTACAGCATTCATTAACCAATAAAAGCAACACATATACAGAAGGACTTCCCTCACCATTTCCCCACATAGTATTAAGCATGACGGCAAGCATGGCAGCAAGCAGGCAGACATAGTATTGGAGAACAAGCTGAGAGTCCTGCCTCTGCAGGCAGCAGGTATAGAGAAAGTCACTGTGACTGCCTTGGGCTTTTAAAACCTCAATGTCTACCCCTAGTAACATGGTTACTCCAACAAAGTAATGCCTACTATAAGGCCCCAGGTCCTAATAGTGCTACTTCGTGGTGACCAAACATTTAAATCTATTAAACCTAGATGGGCTATTCTTATTTAAAATCACACCCCAGCACCCTAAACCAACTAAGCAGTGCTCATATGATGGTCTGAGACATGAAGCAGCAAGCATAGGACCAACAAAGGTCTTCACTATGTCCTCTGCATAAACACCACAGCTTCCAGTTTTGAATATTTATGGGAATTCTGAGTGTGGGAATAATTGTGTCTCTGATTCTTATTCCTTCTTGTGGGGCTCTTTCCCTAATGTCTGTTTTCCTTATCCATCCTTGATGTGATTTTTTTTCTTACTATATTTTATTTTTTTATTTGGTTGTTGTCTCTTAGAAGCCTGTTCCTTTCTAATGAGAGACAAAAAGGAAGTGGATCTAGATGTTAAGGTAGTTGGGGAAGAACTGGGACTAGTAGAAGCAGCAGAAACTGTAATTTCTATATATTGTATTAGAAAATGATATATTTTTAATAAAAGGAGAAAACCTTGAAAACAATGAAGACAAAATTCAGTTAAATGGAAACCAGCAATAAAGGAATCAAAATTCATGTTTTTAAATTAAAAAAAGCAAATACTGGTCAAAACCCTGTTATTTTTCTGAATAAGTACAGGCACTCAGAATAGAAAAGAGAATATCAATCTATTTAGGTACATCAATCAACCTTTTTTTTGAATTGAAATGAAACATAAAATAAAAAGAATGGTATCTGTTAATGAAAAATCAAAATGTGAGTTTGAATGATTAGCAAAACACTCTTCAAGGACATTTATATAAATCAATAGAACATAGCAGAGAGCCATAAGATAAACAATTACATGGTTGATATTTTCCTTGAAAGATAGCAATGCACTGTGAAAAGATAATATTGTCAATAAATGGAGCTTGAGCATGTGGAAAGCATAGAAGAAACTTTTGATTAGCCATCGTTATACAAAGATATCTTAGCTAGAATGTCACTCACATGAGTCACAGGAGAAAACAAACTGATGATAGATGTCTTCAAAATCAACAATACAATATGATACTATTTGAAAATTTATAATTGCAAGCAATACATTTTAATCTTATTTACCTTTTCATCCTACATTCTAACTCTTAATTCAATCTGTGACTCCCATATACTCATGGGCATTGAATCAGTCATTGGAGTGAGTAATTTTTCAAAGTAGGTACTTAACCCTCCTTGCAGTAGTGGCACTCAGTAGTGTGAATCTGGAGGATCTCCAGCTGGAGGCTAGTGGATTACACAGAAATTTATTGGACAGTTTGTACTACATATAGAGACCCTATTTATACATATGTAGCTACTCACACACACACATACAGTTTAAATTTAAAGAAAGAAAAGAAATTACTTTGCAAAATTTTTTTAATTTAGACTATATAAAGACCAATTACTAATAAATATTAAAGCAACTTTAAAAATAGATATATAATTTTAGATGGAATAACAAGGAGAGGGAAGGAGAAGGTGTGGATCTTGATAGACAGGATGGGAGGAGGAGTTGTGGGTGGAAACCATTACCAAAATACATTGTATTAAAAGTATGTTTTCAAAAAACAAAAAGAGGCCGGGCGATGGTGGCACACGCCTTTAATCCCAGCACTCGGGAGGCAGAGGCAGGCGGATCTCTGTGAGTTCGAGACCAGCCTGGTCTACATGAGCTAGTTCCAGGACAGGCTCCAAAACCACAGAGAAACACTGTCTCGAAAAAAACAAAAAAACAAAACAAAACAAAAAAAAACAAAAAGAAAAAAAAACAAAAGCAAGTCATATGTTTTGATTTTAAAAAGAGGCAAAAATATTTAAATCATTCAAGCTTGAGATTAATATACACATCAATTCACATAATAATCTACTCTAGCTAGTTAACATTGTTAAGCATCATGATGAAATAAAAAGGACAAGGACAATTCATTATCCTAAATAAAATTATTTCTTTGTATTTTAACTCATTTATTTTGATATTAGTTCATTTGTGTGTTCAGTATCTTGCTAATATTGCCTTTATTTACCTCATGAGTCAATCTGATGTTTTGCACTCATCTTTTCACTATGGAACACAATCTTTTTCTATTTTCCATGGAAGAAATATTTTTAAAAAGTATAAATCAAGTTGCTCTAAACTAGAGAAATGAATTTCACAATGTGATAAAATTAATTCAATGGCAGATAAAAATACACAGAGGTACTCAACATTTTATTTGTAACAAACAAAAGGAAAAACACGATGAGATTCCATTATAACTTTATGAATTGTTAAAACTACAAAGAAAATCATAAAAAAACCAATTGGTCAGGACAAGGAAACACACTCACAAACTTCACTGCCACTTTGAACACCAGCTCTTGTTGTACATATGCCACATAGAATCATAATCTCATGTGTTCAAAGAAGAGATAGAATGTAGTGTACACTCAGACATCTATGCAGTATTGATTTTAGTACTTAGATTTGTTATGGTCCCAAAACTGGGAAGATTTTGCAGTGTTGAGACTTCAGATATAAGAAAAGAGGGAATTCAGGGACAACATGAACCACACAACAAGAGTTAGATTTAAAAAAGTTAAAAAGCAGAAAGCATAGACATATTCATTAGTTGATGAGTAGGCAAACTCTGCCACCATTTATTATTTATTTGAATCTCTATAGCATTACATTCTTTTCGTGTAAGTATGTGTGTATATGTGTGTGTAATTATTTTCGTATGTGTAACCTTAAATAAAAAAGTCTATTCATCTATACACTGTTTCTAGGTAAAACAGTGTAGTGAGTAATAGAAGAGTAAGCTTTTATAACAGACATGAAGAAAGAAAGACAATGTCTCACTCATCAAATGACTTTAAAAATATCCAGTAAGTAAATCTCAATCTATCCAAATAAGACTGACATAATAGAAAAACATTATGATAGGAGTGACAAGCCAGTGCGAAGTTTGCTCTAAATGCTGAGATTGAATATCAGAGATTTGCAGCATCTTCTCTGGAAATACTATTTTTCCTGGTGTAGAATTTATCACTCCATTACTATCTACTGTAAGATGCACATAGAGGAGCTGTCCCTACTCTTAAGGGATTTCTTGAGACAAAACACAGTGAGAGTTCACAGACAGGTAAACCATGTCTCCCTATTCACTGAAGAACAGCATTATTAAATACATTTTTGATTCACATAAATTCAGTGTTTCCATATTCCAGACTATGTTTAAAAATATTTTTAATAATATCATCCCAATTACCATTTTGGATGTGTCTGAGTTAAAGGTTGAAAATCACTATTCTCAAGTAAGCTAGCAATAGTGTGTCCAGATGCCTAGAATTTCCCTTTAATTAATGTTCCCTCTGGCCATAAACACTGCCTCCGACTAGCAGAGTGCTAGAGTTAGCACCAGAATGCATAGCCAAATGTAGGCTTCTCCCACTCCATACCCAGGGATGTCAAGCTGATTGCAAGTGTACAGGGAAGAATTCAGAAAGATGCAAATTGAATGATCATTAAGAATACCCTGACTTTTTTTAAAAAAAAATGTGTATAATCAACTTGATGCAAACTTTTCATGAAATGCAGCGGGAATGGATGTAAAGACATTAACATAGCTCTCCCAAATTATAATGTTTTCATGGACAACCATCAAACATCACTTATGGAAGCCATATGTGAGGCAGATTATCCCATGGTATACAAAACACATTGAACTCTGAAATAAGAAGAGCTATCTGTGAATGACAATAAAATTTGCAAGTGAAAACATTATTTAAATCTTTATAGATATGATCTGTTTATTCTCATTGAATTTAATATATGCAGGTATCAATGTATTAAAACACAATGAAGTCAATTATAATGGCAAATATTCTTGTATACTTCCATAAGACAAATTCACACATGAAATCTTTTAGGGGAAGGACACACCATCTATAGTATCTTCAGTAAAAACTGACTGTGAATTATTTCTAGGAAGCCTAAGAATATTTGGTGTATTCTTAAAGGAGATCAAAGAAATGAGAGGAACACAAGAAGGAATATGTGAGAGTCCATAAGGATCTGTAAAGTCTTAAAGGCTTTGCTCTGGCACTTTGTAGAGAATATGCCATTCCTGATTCTAGAACAAGCAGAGGATATCAGCTAATGTGTAGCTAGAGAGGACCAGGTTTGTGAGTAATCTAGAAAGACCCAGGAGCTACCAAAGTGCATGAGAAATTGTTTATTTGGGAGTGAAATTGACTTACTCAAAACTAGACATTTTCTGAGAGACGATGCCATAGCTCTATTGAGGCAAATAGCCTTAGGTAAGTTGCCAGGTCTCTGTCGACACAGAGTTACAAGGCGAGCAATTTGCTTTATAGCAATCATTTTAAAGAAAATGTGTCCGTTTACCTAAAAAAACATATTTGTATTATGTTCCATTTAAAGATTCATAAAATATTAATTCTTCAAAGCACTGTATAGGATCTATAAATAAAGAAACAAGATTGTTACCTAGAGCAGCGAAGATGTGAACTGTATTTTTCAGGTTGAGCAAACCTGAACAATGAAGAAAGAGTCTCTGTCCTTCAGGCTCATCTATAGAGAGTAGAATCAAATAAAATCCATGTACAGCATAGGGCTCTAGTCATGACTAAAAGGAATCCTGACAAGGAAGAGACATCTCAGAGACTGAGTTGGGTGAGTGGTAACTGTCCTGATAGCGATAGAAATGTCTCAACCAGGCTATTTGTAGATATTATGTGTTGGTATCAAGGTTGTCATCTTGCTCCACTGAGTATGATTCATATATTTCTGACAGAAGAATGCTTCTGTTTCTCTACCTGCAATTTGTTTACTTTTAATTAAACATGCTAATGCTTCCATGTTTAGTAACATAATATACATAACTTTTAAAATTGCTTCTTAAGTTTGATGAGAGGTTCTATATTGGTGGAATGAATTGTTATAATATGCTTGCTTCTAAAGCATCAAGAGTTGCCTGACATTATTCATGATGTCAGAAATCATTTGGCTTTCTGTGTGATACGAGTTAAATGCTTAAATTGTATGACTGAAACTGTTTTAGCACTTCTGACAACACATGAAAACCAGAGGGAGACACTGTTACTAGCACTTCAGAACTTTCTAAATAACTTAAATTTTAAGAGAATTAGATTGGGAATATAAATGTGTCTCAGAAAATCTGCTTATCTTAGACATGGTACCTTGCTATGACTTATTCAGAAGACCCTAATAAGTCTCCAGTGCCAAGGACAATGTCACCTCTTAAAACACGGTTGTAATTGAAGCTTAGGGAAGCTTTCCTAAAAGTAGGGTAACCTTTTTTGGTCTCATTCTACAACTAAAGGGAATGAAAATATAAGGTTCTCCATGTTTCTAAGAGGAATGAAAATCATTGTGCCATCATAATTGGGTGACAGATTTCCACTTTTCTGTGGAGTTTCAGAAACCTCTAAGGTGATGTTGAATATTCTGAGTTTCAAAATCTA
The DNA here is from genome assembly GCF_018167655.1 of Microtus oregoni. Classification (NCBI taxonomy): domain Eukaryota; kingdom Metazoa; phylum Chordata; class Mammalia; order Rodentia; family Cricetidae; genus Microtus; species Microtus oregoni. The sequence goes on from NW_024543076.1 coordinate 16,558,846, forward strand.
TTTCCAGGGGCCTACAGTAATTACTAGTTTTAAGTTCAGCTGTATAGGACAGAGACATGTGGCACGGATTCTGTAAACATGGGAGTGATCTGGTTAGATGGAATGCTCCCTAGGATGAAACTTCAGTTTTCCCTTTTGGAGTTGAAAATAAAAATAACTCCATTTTCCTTCTCACTGAGGTGCTCTTTTGTAGATTTTTTTTTTCTGGTGAAGTTACAATAGGACCCATATGGATGAAATAAACAAGTTTCCCATTCAGATCCCCGGTGTATAATCTACAACAACCTAATGTTTCCAATTGACTCAAAATAAAATTCAGATGCTTGAAATCTATAACTACAGGAAGAGGGGAAATGGGAAACGCTTACAGAATGCAAAGGAAACACAAGAAAGCACATAAAACGCAGACAGCATTTTCGCATATTACAACAAGTTGTGGTCAACTTATATCTTATTTCCATGTGTTGAAATCTGGTAGTTAAAATGAAATGACTTGGGCAGCAAAAATTCCTTCAAGGAAATAAACAAAATGATTAAATATCTACCCTTTCTTGTCCCTGAAAGAATAGAGATAGGAATGATGTCAAAAAAAAAAAAAACCCAAAAAACAAACAAACAAACAAACAAAAAAAAACCACACACTTTGAGTACAAAGGAATGGAAGCGAGGGCCTCCCCCAGCTCTAGCATACACAAGAAACTCAGGAGAGTGTATGCAGATGCAGCTGTGGCTGTTATCTGTACAGGTTTTTCTTAAAGGTGCTTGCTTTGTTTGCGGTAGGGCAAAGAAGGATGATTGTTTTTTGCCTCCATTTAAAATCTGTTGCTGAGTCTGAAATTTTATGGAAACAAAGTAAAAGGAGAAATTTTATAAGTTTGTGGTGGCATGAAGGTCTTTATAAGGAGATTAAAGCTAGCAGAAACAGACAAGTGTGTCCATTAGGGACAAAGTTTGATGAAAAGGCAGATAGTCGTAGAAGTATGGTTGATCTATGCTGTGATCTATCCGTGACAACCTTTACATATTATCCCTGACGCTTACGAAAGGTTTTCTCTGAGTGAAAGATGATCCTTCTAAGTACAAGTGGTATTATTCTACCAATGCATCCTGGGTTTGTTATCTGCTGCATGGTAGAAGGTCCTAGTAAGAGGGAGAGATACTCTTTAGTTTTGGGGAACTCTTTGAAGGTAGTGTAGCCTGAACCTCATAACTTACAAACAAATATGCATTATTAAATCTTACCTACAAAGTATTACCATTTTATTTCAAATGTTTATATTTTGGGCTTAACTTTGTAATGTGTAGATAGTCTCCGTATCATGTTTCAGTATGCCAATGAACACATCTTTGTCCTGCTTGCATAAAGCTAATGTATAATAATGACCCATTAGTTTTCCCTCAGTTACAGTACTAAGCAACTGGAACATGTTTTTATTTGAATTGCAATAATTCAACTTCTAGAAATATTTACATTATTATCAAATAAAGTAAATGTTCAGCTCCATTTTTAGGGGTGTAGTTAGTCTATCAAAACTTAAATTTAAAATCCAATTTATTCATCAGTCTCAGTGGCAAATACCTGCAGGACTAGCACTCAGGAGACCGACAAGCAGGAAGTTCCTGGATTCAATGCTAGATTAGGCTAGGCTGAATAACAAGAACCTATCTCAAAACAGAAAAAATAATATCTAATATTCTTATGGAAAAACTATTCTTCTCTCTAATTCAAATAAGCACATTGAAGACCAGCAGTTCAGACATGGTTACTTTATGAAAACAGTAATTAGAGGTCTCATAGCTACAGGTAAGGAGACATTCTTATGTAAATTTTCTAGAAATAATATGTGTATTTCCTAGAAAAAGAATATTTTTTTCACCATGGAAAATCTATAACTCATTTGAATTGTTGACTATTGGGAGCAGAATGGGAATGAGTTACCATTTAAACTCTCATTCATAATTGATTCCACAAAGGAATGAGGTCTGTACCTGAGATATTGCCAGGAATAATATGCTCTATTGTGTTGGTCTCTATATTTCAGACAAACCTATAAAGCAAATCAATTAATATTGGTGATCAGGGGTACAGCCCTTGTAGATCATAGTTAAGCACTTTTGGGTCTTCCATAGCTGTTTTACAGGTGTTATAAAAATAAACATCTTTCTGATGATATTTAAGGCTCACTCTAAGATGTATATCTCATACCTGAAATACTTAAGGGTCCAAAAATCTTCAATTAGATAGAATGATGTGGGGTGTCCTTCTGTATATGTGTTGCTTTTATTAGTTGATGAATAAAGCTATATTGGTCAGTGGATTAGCAGTGTAAAGCCAGGCAAGAAATTTGAGCAGAGATAAAGAGAACGATGAGGCAAAGTCAAAGAGATGCCTTGTAGCTACCGAAGGAGAAAGATTTCTAAACCTTAACAATAAGCCACAATCTCATGGCAATATACAGATTTCAGAAAAATGGGTTAATTTACCATTTAAGAGTTAGGTAGGAATATGCCTGAGCCAATGGCCAAACAGTGTTACAATTATTGTAGATTTTGTGTGGTTATTCAGATCTGGGTAGCTGGGAAATGAAAGTGCAGTCTCAGTTTACCATAGGTCATAGGCACTAGGGTAAAACTTATTACTGCTAAATGAGCTTCTGTAAACAGCTTCAAATTGCTTATTAATGTATACATGGAGAAGTGGGCCTGTCAATTCTCTTCAAATAAGCATTTTCTTTTAATAGGTAGTAGTTAGTATAAAGACGCACAACTCGACAAGGTGCTGAGAATACGAAACTGGTGCCTCCCAAACCCTAAATTCAGCTTCTATATCACACCCCTACCTCATATCACACAGGGATTTTGAAGAGGAGGAGGCAGGAAGATTGTAAGAGGAGGAGGCAGGAAGATTGTAAGAGCCAGTAAGGCTGGACGAATACAAGCAAACAATGTTTTCTGGGCACAACAGAACAATTGTACATATAAACTCACAGCAGTTGTGATTTTATGAACAAGACCTACGCCAGAAAAAAACAAAAGTACCAATATGGAGGAGAAAGGAAGAGAAAAGTTAGCAAAAGTTTCATCACTATTCAAGGAGCCATTGTCACTTGCCAGATGCTGAAAGAAGAAGAGATGAATTTTTTTAAATAATATGACCATCCTGGTAGAGGGATCCAGCTCTAGGGCAGGCCAATTTGCTTAATGGGTTTAAAAAATGAGAGGGAAAACACAGGGAGTTTTGTGGACAGAGGTTGAAGCAATGCTCTGTGAGTTTGTAGCAGTGGCATTCCATGTAACTTTGCGAATAAAACAGACATCTTCCTTGCACTTTGTGGCATTTAACTTCTTAGGTTGTAAGGGTTTTACACGCTGAAGGTGGGAGAATTGAGCAAGTCTAGTACTGAACACACTGAATGACTCCAGTACTATTGTAACCAACATGTGCTTACTTTTTGTCTCCTTTGTACCTTGGTAATTCTCCAGATATATCAGAAGTTTTCATTATTGCATTATTATTATTGCATATGTTATGATCATTTGTGATCAGGGATCTTTGATGTTACTATTGTTATTGTTTTGTGGTGGCACAAAATGCATCCATATGAGACACTGTACTTAAAAATGTGTTTGTTCTTACTATTCCCCTGCCCTTCTCTTCCTCTCCCTGATTTCCTTGATTTCTTAGACTGTAACTGCATTAGATTTATGATATGAAAATTCTGGAGTAACACATAAGGTTTCAAATAAAAGGAAGAATTACATGTCCGTTATGCTAAATCAAAAGTCAGAGATGATTATGCTCAGCAAGGGGACATCTCAATAGCTGAGGTAGTTCACAATTAGGCTTTGTCTTACTCCCAAGAGTGAACTTATGAATGCAAAAGGAGGTTTCTTCTTAAGAAATTTAAGAGCTATGCACAAAGCGTGTGGGTAATATGAAAGGGGTACAGCGTTATTGCTGATATGAAGAGGGTGTCGGTGGTCTATATGAAAGAACATCTATATCATCCTTTAAAACCCAAACCTAATACAGAACAGTCTCCTATTCTCCTCAGTTCTACAACACAAAGTGAGGTTAGAAAATTGCATAATGTAAGTTTGAAGGAAGCAGTTATTTAATTTTTGGTTAAGCGTTAAGAAAAGCATCATCTCTACAACCTAAAAGTACAAGCTGGAAAGTAATGCTGACATGGATACTGTAACACATCACCTAGAACTCAATGAAACTGTTGATGAAGTGACCACGCTAAACAACAGATTTTCGCTGTAAAAGAAGCAGCCTTATGTCAGAAGAACATAATGTTTAGGACTGTTATCACTGGAGAGGAAAAGCCATTGCTTGACTATGAAGTTTCCATTTTATATTGACATAGTTGAAGCCTAGTGAAACCGGTGGATTGAGGTTGAATTTGATGATCATATACCATTTTGAAAAGCCCCAGGATGCTTCTCAGCTGCATTAATTTTCTCTCCCTGTGCTGTAAGAATATGACAGTGAGGCCTCTATGATAAAGTGTCTGTTTACAACATGGATTTAACAGAACATCTTATTCATTTTTATATTTCAAACTTTAGTCAAAATACTAACCACAACATGGCAAGCCACCAACAAGATTAGTAGGTCATTTATTCTAAGGCTACAGATGGTGTCATCTCTTCTGTAACAATTTTGATCGTTCAGACATTTAGATGTAAATCTGTTCATTATAACTTAAAATTGGGATAAAAAATGGCTCACTGGTTAAGATCAGTATTGCTCTTCCACAAGATGTATGCTTGGCTTCTATAACCTGGTTTCAACAACTTACAATCCCCTGTATCTCCAGATGCAGGGGATCCAGTTTCATCTTCTGGCCTCTGCTGGAACCTCTATAGCCACCCTACCTCAAAACACATGGGCATGCATAGATATAAATCAAAACAAAATTAATTGGTGAAAAATAACTTAAAATACTCATTTTTTGTAAGCTCTATCTATTGAACCTAGGAATCTTAAAAATGTCAGGCAATCACTTCACTACTGAGTTATATCCCCAGCCCTCCTCGTGCATTTTTATTTTTAAATTAAAACACAATTGCATCATTTCCACCTTTGTTTTCCTCCTTTCAATACCTCCAGTATATAACTCTTCTTTCCTGTCAAATCCATGGCCTATTTGTTTCAATCATTGATATTGATTTTCAATAGTTGATATATATAATATATATATGTGTGTATGTGTGTGTGTGTGTGTGTGTGTGTGTATGCATATTGAGTTGCCTAAGCCCCAAGCCTACATCCTCTGCTTGCCAAGGAAGACCACCTGCTCCCTTCCATTTGTCCTTCCTCTAGGACTTGCCTGATCCATCCTACTCAATACTAGAGACTCTCAACCATCATAAATGGTACAGAGACCTAGTAGGCTACCTGCTCTTCCTCTCCCAGACCCCTCTGTTTGGGTTGCTAAACACCACAGCTGATTGCTTGGGACTACCACTTTTTATTCCTCATCTCTTTTCCTTTATGCCTAACCCCAATATGTGACCAGGGACTCTAGACAGCACATGTTCAACATAGACACAGGAATTGCCCAGGTACTAGAGGTGACATGAAGACTGAGAACCCTGCCATCTGGCAGGCTAGTTCTAATTGGCAATTGCCCTATCATGGCTTGAGAAACAGGACATCCCACATAGATAGGGGAAATATGTTCCAAGTTCCAAACTGAAGGAATCAGACTATTTTGTAAGAAAATCTAGTCTGTGACTTTTTTACTGGAGGCATTGAGACCATAAACATCCAGAGTTATTATTTAGAATGTTTATTAATTCCTTTTTGTTTTCTTAGACATGATTTTTATATTTTCACTGTGACCTTTAAACTGTGTTTGTCCTCCCCTTTAAAATGACACATTTTTCCCATGTGTATTTTAATGGATATTTTTGCTGAATAAAACAGTCTGCATTGATGGGTGGTTTTTCAGAAGACATAGAGAGACAGACAGAGAGAGAGAGAGAGAGAGAGAGAGAGAGAGAGAGAGAGACCGCATTTTGAAAAACCAAAAAAATGTTTGACTTGATTATAATATCCATGAATATGGATATCTAGAGAATAATCTCAAAAATAACAGCATTGTTTTTATGTCTTCTATGTCTCACTCTTCATCCCATGGAATAAGTAATCATTTTAGATCCAGGAAATTATTTAAGAAATATATTTTGTAAATTTATAGCCAACATAATATAGTGATTCTGATAGTCTTTTTTAAAAAAAATATTCACCATTTAAGAAATAATTTCTTACATTATAGAATCATGGGAGGGGTTGAGTATGTCAACTTTGGCAGGAGTATGGGATACAAAAGTTCTAACACTGTTAAATTACTTTGAAGTTTTCAATACTATGATAACCAGATGTGTGGAGAGAGCAAGAGATCTAGAACAAACATAACTATGTGCTAAAACGCAACTATGTAAATATAAAATGAATAGATAATTTTCTTCTTGGAACTAGATAAGACTGTTTTCTAAGATAGAATCTCGATCTAAGGAGAGTGCTACAAAGACTGTTGTACAAACAAAACATTTACAATGATGTAAGCTTTGTTTAATGGCAGCAATGAGGTTTTAGACAATAGGTTCTGAGAAAAGTTCTACTGAAGGCCAAATGCAGTGGAAGAAAAACAGTAATTCTAAAACTCTAAGAGAGAAAAAAAATCAAGCTGCTGACATGAGCAAGATCTTTCCGAATAGGAAATACTACTAACAATTGATTAGTGAGATACCATGAAATTAAATTGATTATGATAAGGAAAACAAAGCCAGAAAAACAAGAACATTACTTCAATACTTATATCCAGTCATGAGACTTTCTACAGAATGAGAAAAAAATTGTTGACTTTACAGATGCTATAAACTTACCTTTCAAGTAGATAGACATCATCAATAAGACTAAACAACAACAAACAACAACAACAAAAAAAAACAATAGCCTCATTAGCTATCACAGAAATACAAATCCGAACAAAAAGTTGGTTCTTGGAGAAAATCAACAAGATCGAAAAACCTCTATCCAAACTAATTAAACGACAGAGAGAGAACACGCAAATAAATAAGATCAGAAATGAAAAGGGGGACATAACCACAGACACAGAGGAAATTCAGAGACTCATTAGATCTTACTACAAAAGCCTGTATGCCACAAAACTAGAAAATGCAAAAGAAATGGACATGTTTTTAGATAAGTGCCACATACCAAAGCTAAACCAAAACCAGGTGAACGGTCTAAATAGACCTGTTAGTCGCGAAGAACTAGAAACCGTTATCAAAAATCTACCTTCCAAAAAAAGCCCAGGACAGGATGGTTTCAACGCAGAATTCTACCAGAACTTCCAAGAAGAGCTAATACCTATACTCCTTAATGAATTTCACAATATAGAAACAGAAGAGGCATTGCCAAATTCCTTTTATGAAGCTACAGTTACCCTGATACTAAAACCACACAAAGACCCAACCAAGAAAGAAAATTACAGGCCTATCTCACTCACGAATATCGACGAAAAATTCTCAATAAAATACTGGCAAACCGAATCCAAGAACACATTAGAAAAATTATCCATTATGATCAAGTACGCTTCATCCCAGAGATGCAGGGCTGGTTCAACAGACGCAAATCTGTCAATGTAATCCAGCATATAAATAAACTGAAAGAAAAAAACCATATGATCATTTCATTAGATGCTGAAAAAGCATTTGACAAAATTCAACACCCCTTTATGATAAAACTCTTGGAGAGATTAGGGATACAAGGGTCATACCTAAATATAAGAAAAGCTATTTACAGCAAGCCATCAGCTAACATTAAATTAAATGGAGAAAAACTCAAAGCCATCCCACTAAAATCAGGAACACAACAAGGATGTCCACTCTTGCCATACCTCTTCAATATAGTGCTTGAAGTTCTAGCAATAGCAATAAGACAACATAAATGGATCAAGGGGATTCGTATCGGAAAAGAAGAAGTTAAGCTCTCGTTATTTGCAGATGATATGATAGTGTACATAAGCGACCCCAAAAACTCTACCAAAGAACTCCTACAGCTGATAAACACCTTTAGTAATGTGGCAGGATACAAGATCAACTCCAAAAAATCAGTGGCCTTCCTATACACTAAGGATAAGGAAACAGAGAGGGAAATTAGAGAAGCATTACCTTCCACGATAGCCAAAAATAGCACTAAATATCTTGGGGTAACTCTGACCAAGGATGTGAAAGATCTATTTGACAAGAACTTTAAGTCTTTGAAGAAAGAAATTGAAGAGGACACCAGAAAATGGAAAGATCTTCCTTGCTCCTGGATTGGGAGGATCAACATAGTAAAAATGGCAATTCTACCAAAAGCAATCTATAGATTCAATGCAATCCCCATCAAAATTCTTCACAGATCTGGAGAAGACAATAATCAACTTTATATGGAAAAACAAAAAACCCAGGATGGCCAAAACAATCTTATACAGAGGAGGAGCGTCTGGAGGCATTACCATCCCTAACTTCAAACTCTACTACAGAGCTACAGTATTGAAAACAGCTTGGTATTGGCATAAAAACAGAGAAGTCGATCAATGGAATCGAATAGAAAACCCTGACATTAACCCACAAACCTATGAACACCTGATTTTCGATAAAGGAGCTAAAAGTATACAATGGAAAAAAAGAGAGCATCTTCAACAAATTGTGCTGGCAAAACTGGATGTCAACCTGTAGAAGAATGAAAATAGATCCATATCTATCACCATGCACAAAACTCAAGTCCAAATGGATTAAAGACCTCAATATCAGTCCGAACACACTGAACCTGATAGAAGAGAAAGTGGGAAGTACTCTACAACACATGGGCACAGGAGACCACTTCTTTTTTTTTTTTTTTTTTTTTTTTTTTTTTTTGGTTTTTCAAGACAGGGTTTCTCTGTGGTTTTGGAGCCTGTCCTGGAACTAGCTTTTGTAGACCAGGCTGGTCTCGAACTCACAGAGATCCACCTGCCTCTGCCTCCCAAGTGCTGGTATTAAAGGCGTGCGCCACCACCGCCCGGCAGGAGACCACTTCTTACGTCCAACCCCAGCAGCACAGACATTAAGGACCTCATTGAATAAATGGGACCTCCTGAGACTGAGAAGCTTCTGTAAAGCAAAGGACACTGTCGCTAAGACACAAAGGCAACCCACTAACTGGGAGAAGATCTTCACCAACCCCGCAACTGACAAAGGTCTGATCTCCAAAATATATAGAGAACTCAAGAAACTAGACCGTAAAAGGCTAACCAACCCAATTATAAAATGGGGCATTGAGCTGAACAGAGAATTCTCAACAGAAGAACTTCAAATGGCCAAAAGACACTTAAGGTCATGCTCAACTTCCTTAGCAATCAGGGAAATGCAAATCAAGAAAACTTTAAGATACCATCTTACACCTGTCAGAATGGCTAAAATAAAAAAAAAACACCAATGATAGCCTTTGCTGGAGAGGTTGTGGAGAAAGGGGTACCCTCATCCATTGCTGGTGGGAATGCAAACTTGTGCAACCACTTTGGAAAGCAGTATGGCGGTTTCTCAGGAAATTCAGGATCAACTTTCCCCTGGACCCAGCAATACCACTCTTGGGAATATACCCAAGAGAGGCCTTATCATACAACAAAAGTATATGCTCTACGATGTTCATAGCAGCATTGTTTGAGATAGCCAGAACCTGGAAACAACCTAGATGCCCTTTTATGGAAGAATGGATGAAGAAAGTATGGAATATATACATATTAGAGTACTACTCAGCAGTAAGAAACAAGGACTTCTTGAATTTTGCATACAAATGGATGGAAATAGAAAACACTATCCTGAGTGAGGTAAGCCAGACCCAAAAAGAGGAACCTGGGATGTACTCACTCATATTTGGTTTCTAGCCATAAACCAAGGACGTTGAGCCTATAATTAGTGATCCTAGAGAAGCTAAATAAGAACCCAAAGAAAAACATATAGGCATCCTCCTGAATATTAACCTTCAGCAAGCAATGAAAGGAGACAGAGACAGAGACCCACATTGGAGCACAGGACTGAAATCTCAAGGTCCAAATCAGGAGCAGAAGGAGAGAGAGCACGAGCAAGGAACTCAGGACCGTGACGGGTGCACCCACACACTGAGACAATGGGGATGTTCTACTGGGAACTCACCAAGACCAGCTGGCCTGGGTCTGGAAAAGCCTGGGATAAAACCGGACTCTCTGAACATAGCGGACAATGAGGACTACTGAGAACTCAAGAACAATGGCAGTGGGTTTCTGATCCTACTGCACGCACTGGCTTTATGGGAGCCTAGGCAGTTTGGATGCTCAACTTACTAGACCTGGATGGAGGTGGGGGTTCCTTGGACTTCCCACAGGACAGGGAACCCTGATTGCTTTTCGGGCTGAGGGGGGGGGACTTAATTGGGGAAGGGGGAGGGAAATGGGAGGTGGTGGCGGGGAAGAGACAGAAATCTTTAATAAATAAATGAATCAAAAAATTAAAAAAAAAGAATAAATGGATGTTCACTATTCAGCTAAAAAAAAAGAAAAAAGAAAAAGAAAGTAACATATAGACAGATGACCCTCCATCAGTCAGGGATGGTAATGCCTCCGGAGTTCCTTTGTTGTGTAGGATTGTTTTGGCTATCCTGTTTTTTTTTTTATTTTTCATATAAAGTTGATTGTTCTCTCAAAAAAAAAAAAAGAAATACAAATCCGAACTAAATTGAGAGTCCATCTTATTCCATTCAGTATGTTGTCATAAAGTAAACAAATGTTGTCAAGGATGCTGAGAAAAGGGAAGACATAAACACTGCTGACAAGAGTGGAAACTGACTTAGCTAGTATAGGAGTTAATATAGAAGCTTCTCACACATTCAAGATAGATATAACCAATATTACTGAGCTGTACCAGTCCTGATTATTTACCCAATGGAGTATAGCTCAATATACCACAGAAATTTAATTTCACACCTGCATTTCCGATATCACTGTTTATAATACCTAAGTTATGGAAACAACACTGATGTTCTAAAAGAAAGGAATGAATTAAATATATTTATTTATATATATATATATATATATACACACATATGTGTGTGTGTGTGTGTAATTTCATGTTGTATTTTTTTCAGCCATAAAATCAAAAACTACATAATCTTCAGTAAAAGAGATGCAGCTTTGGCTCATGATATTAATGGAAATAAGGAAGTCTCAGGAAGACAGGCATAGCAGATTTTCTCTCTTTTTTGGTTACTAGAGTTTATGCAGATATAATATATGACATTCAGGTAGAAGCAAATGGTCTGTGGGAACTAAGATAGAGGATCACGGGTGCTTAATGTAGAAAATATACTTTTATGAAAGTTTAAAAATTTCAAGAAAGGAAAGTTCGGGTGCTCTGGGAAATGCCATTCTTGTCTTACTTAGGAAGTTTCCAGAGTAGCCGTACCTTTGAGCAGATATCAACCTGCACTATCATCAACACAGAGGTAGTATCCTCCATTAGAAGACATCTCTTAGAGACTCATGAAGCTATTTTTCATCATTAGGAAATAAATCTCCTTAAATTGAAGTATGCACATTGCTTTAAAAGATATATTTTCTATATGCATTGAGAAACAAAAGTGTGTGACTGATATAAAATTGTAAGTGTCACATTACTGTCATTATATGGAAATAATCATGTTACATTTCTAAGGTATGCATGCCAGTAAGAGCACTGGAGCACACAACTCAAGTGAAATAAGTATGTAAAATCCACACGAAGTAAATCGTAATATAGCTGCCAAATAATACAGCTTGACAATCTTGTGTAGATAGGAAGCAAATAATTTAAACATTTTGATATTTAAATATTAATAAAGCTTTGAAAACCAAATTTACCAAAGGTTATCTGTAAAGTTTTAATTTATATGTTGAGAAACACTAATTAACGTCAATAACTCAAGACTTTAGTATTCATAAATTCTATTTTGAAATTTATGTATGTATATATCTTTGTTATTTATTAATTCCTTCAGAGAAATATAGTTCAATATTTATTGAGTTCTAAACTTTGCTGGAAATACTAATGCTTTTCTTATACATCTGGTTTGTTGAATCTGATCTACAAAATGTGAATGTTGATGGTCACATTTGTAATAATGTTTAATATAAAACCTATAGAAGTAGTGTTGTAGACTTTCAGGGACTCACCAGCACATTTGTCCATGAGAACAGTAGAGAAGCTCTCTTATTTAAAATTGGTCATTCATTTTGAATTTTGTTTTGGCATATAACAGAGAGAAGCAGGATATAATAAAATATTCTTCTTAACACTTAACAGGAAAATGTAATATTAAGTGTATGCTATACAAAACTCTCAGTTTTGACAAAAAAAAATTAATCTCTCTCCTGTAACGGATGACTGCAAACATGTAGGAGTGTTGATGGGTAAAAATTATCCTGTCTTTTCCCTGTCTGTATTGTAGAAGAAATAATAAAAAGTGGGAAAAGTTATGTCTTTCATACAAGAAATAATGTTTTACAAAGAAATTTTACATTATGAGAACACAAGAAAGAGCTCATATGCACACTTCCTCACCAACAGAATCCAGTATAAAAATGAGGAACAGAAGGAGGGAGAACATGAGCAAGGAAGTCAAGACCACGAGGGGTGCACCCACCCACTGAGACAAAGGGGCTGATCTATTGGGAGCTCACCAAGGCCAAGTGGACTGGGACTGAAAAAGCATGGGATAAAACTGGACTCTGAATATGGTGGACAATGAGGGCTGCTGAGAAGCCAAAGACAATGGCACTGGGTTTTGATCCTACTGCATGTACTGGCTTTGGGGGAGCCTAGCCTGTTTGGATGCTCACCTTCCTAGACCTGGATGGAGGGGGGAGGACCTTGGACTGCCCATAGGGCAGGGAATCCTGACTGCTCTTCAGACTGGGGGGAGAGGGGCATGGGGAGTGGGGAGAGGGGGAGGGAAATTGGAGGAGGGGAGGAGGAGGAAATTTTTAATAAAAAAAGAAAAGAAATACAATATCTATCAAGAAATAAAAAAAAAACACAGAAATTATATCAAGATTCTCTGCCTCTGCTGCATACTTTTGAAAATCAACAAGCTCAACTAATCTTGGCTGGCCATCAGTTTCTGAACCTCCTGCATATACTGCAACTTCCTTCCTTTATGTACAAGCTGATGATTTCAGATAAATTTGATCTAAGACTCTGGTACATATGTTGCTGCCAGGCAACACATGCTTTCCAACCAAAAAACTGAGAGGATATATCACATGCATAGTGTACACACACACACAGAGCACTTCAAACCGTTTCCAATTTGTGAACACAGAAGTTGTAGTATCCTCAGTTGCAACACATACCTTTTAAATGTATGATGAAACAGAAACAAATACCAAAGAATAATTCAACATTCTACTCCACAGAAACTTGCTCAGCCATGTTCATTGCTGTTCTATTCACAATAGACAGGAAATGGAAATAGTCTAAATGCCCAGCTGACAAATTGTAAAACTGTGGTACTTATGAACACTAGTCAGCTGCTAAAAAAATGAAATCATGAACTGTTCAGATAGATAGATGGACATATAATACTATATTGTGTGATTTAGTCCAGACCAGAAGGACAGAGCTTCAATGTTATTTATTAGTTTTGGTTCCTAAGCCCGAATCATCAAATATAAGTATAAAACCTGGTGTAACTACAGATAGCAGAAAAGAAAAAAAAACACACTACGTGTAGAGAGGAAACTCTAGAGGTAGGGAAAGGGACTAGAATGCCACAGGTGTTGTGAAGAAGAAAATTGGAAAGCAGACAAGGTATTCAATGAGAATGCCTGGGGGCAGGTAAATAGGAGAAGGAGGGATAAATAATACTAAGGGTGCTAGGGAAAGCCATAGGGAATCATATTATTTCATGTTTACTTAAAATTACATATACCATTTAAATGTACATACACATTAATCCATAGGTATACACACATATATACATACATATATATATATGAATATTTTTCAGTAAGTTTTGACATGTGGTGTTACCATATCCCTAGAAGTCATACACTATCAAATCAAAATTCCAGTGCCATGCATAGAAAACTTCCTCTCCAGAAGTTGGATAGTGGAGCATAAGAGATTCACAAAACAATACAGGTTTTTGCTGTTGTCCGTTTTCCTCCTAGAAACTGAAGGTAGGACCCTATAGGTAAATGCACCACATACATCAAATTTAAGATTATGGAGCAATCAAGTTGAATCTGATCTAGAAGCCAAGACAACTTAGATAAGATCAGAAGCTCTGGTAGTACCAGAAAGCTGGAATGGGCGAGAAGCAATAAAAGGATCTAACTCTGTATAAAGACTAAAAACCACACAATGATTAGGATGCCAAGATATCTCTAAATGTACAATACTGGTACTCATCATGGTGTTATACAACAGGTGCCTATTTGGACTTCAGTTATGTTCAACAGGAGGGAAATCAAGTCTGGTACTATAAACCTAATGAACTACGCATGTCTGGTATGATCATGAACTCTTGAGGAGATCCTAATATTGCCACTTTACTAAACTATAATTGTTTCTAACTACATTCTAAACACAAATTCTGTACCCAAACAATAATGCAATGTTCTGCCTTCATCAGAGAATATTTTTTGGCATTTAAGTGGAAATCATTTGATCAGTTAAAACTGATCAAAATGAAGAAAAATGGTGACCGTAGGGTGATTGGCCTTGACTAGTACAGCTACAGTTCACTCCCTACCAGTAGCGCTAAGAGAATATCAAGGAAGAGAGGGCAGTATGACCAGCATGTCTGCTGCTTTATAGGGGTTTCTTTCCATGCAAAAAAGTTTTACACATGAAATCTCAACAATATGGTTCCCTTAACAAAACATAAAAAATTACCATATCTATTGACTTTCCAACGTGGGTTTAAAAGATTTTCACAAGGATCCATCATTAGATGAAGAGCTGTAGATAATTAACAGCTCCCAATAGAGGGAGAATCAATCTTCTCAATGAAAGATTTTCTAAATTATTAAATGATTAGAGATCAATTCTAAACACACATATATGCAAATATGAACAACACTGAACAGACTTCACAGGTTATACTTATACATATAAAGGCACAAATAAATAAAATTAATCATGAACAAAAAATGTTAATGAAGTTACAAATCTGAAAATAAAAGGCAAAAAGATTCTGTACAAAGAATATTTTCTATTGCATATAGAGTCAATATATAGAATGTTAGAAAATATCTGTGTGCTATTCATATGACAGGAGATAAATATATAGAAAATAAAAAGAACCCCTCCTTAAAAAAACAATGAAACAAACAACTCAAAGAAAGGTCTTATATTGTTACAAAGGACTCTGCAGAGTTCAACAGAGATGTTCATTACTAGTCTATCCACAATAGGTAGGAAATGAAATTAATTTTGATATTCATCAACCAATATTAAAATCTGATATATATATATGTATATACATACACACACAATGGAATTATATTCAGTTGTAAAACAATGAAATTATGAAATTTGCATGTGAATGGGTGAATCTTGAAAAGATTATATTGAATGAAATAATCTAGACACAGGAAAGTACAGGCTAAATGTTTTCTCTCCTGTGTGAGAACCTAACTTCAAATATTCAGCTTTATATGCTTAACTCTTAATAATTGTAGAAGTCAATGAACTAGGAAGTTCCCTTGGCAGGCTGTCTTAAGAGGTTTGAAAATTAGACTATAACTAATATTGGAAACACAGGAGGTGGAGATAGACCAGTAGAGATTGAGAAGAGGGCACAAGGGAAACAGGGAAGTGGAGAGCAAGAGTTAACTAAAGTGAGGAATTTATGGGAAGACAAACACATGTGAAAACCCTCCTCTTTGTATAACAGTTAAACCATGTAAGTTTAAAAATAGTAGATCAGGCTGGGCTGGGCATGGTGGCACGTGCCTTCAATCCCAGCACTTGGAAGACAGAGGCAGGTCAATTTCAGTGAGTTTGAGGCCAGTTTGGTCTACAGAGTAAGTTCCATGACAGCCAGAGCTACACAGAAAAACTCTCAGAAAATCAAAGAAAAAAAAAGATCAGTAACAATCTGTGTTAGTGGATAAGGCTGTTCCTAAAATCCAGTACTGATCCAACAAAAATTCCAGATCCAGGCGTATCTCCCTTTGTGGTGTTGCTCAGGGTGTTTCCAGAGAATTCCCAGACTAATATGGACTCTTGATGATTATCTTCACTTTATATTAAAACTAAATGATATCCTATTACCGAAGGCAACATCTTCTTCCTTGCTGAACTATTGACAAACTAATGGATTCTGAGGGTGGGTAGTCTTATTTTAATTGTTTACCAAAGTGTGTGTATCCAGACTCCAAATAATAGTTTCTAAACTATGGCCACACAGATAATCTTAATCAAATAAGTGTGGGGGGGAATAAAGTAGCACAAATCTGGAAAAGGGACAGCAGGGGTGGGGCAAAGAATGGCAGAGTTGAGCAGAGATAAAAGAGATCAGACTGGGGAGAGCAGTGAGAATGCAGTTTTACATGCATTGAATTGTGAAAGAATGATTATTCAGTTTTAAACAGATAATAAGAAAGAAATAATAGAATTTATTACCTGAAGTATGCAAAATAGTTGCTGTAATATTACATGCCTGAACCTACTTGTGATACCTCAACTGTATAAAGGATTTTGCAGAGGTGCTAAAGCTAGGTTTCTAGAGATTTGGAGAATGTTGTGAAGTGTCTCTTTACAACTACAGTTATCCTTATGGTAGTGATGTCATGAGACTCTGACCTAGCAATTCAGAAAGCTCAGGCAGCAGGATCAGTTGGCCTCAGAGGTTTGAGAAAAGCTTGACAATACAGTGAGAGATTGCTGCAAAAATAAATAAATAAATATATAAATAAATAAAAACTAAAATGTAGTAAGCAGAGGGAAAAAGTTATATATTTGTGTGGATGCAAAGCAGAAGATGGAGAGGTCTGAATGAGGTTCCTATAAGTAATGGAATGAAAGAGGGACCACATGATGGATCTTTAATTCATATACTTGGAAGTACCATACATTTTTGTAGACAATATTAGCACATAAATCTCATAAACACATACAATATACTAGGCACTGTTCTAAGATCCCCACAACCTGTGAAGTGAATAAGACCCTAGCCCCCCACCATTCAGAGATCACTGAGAAGGTAAAGGCTGGTTTAGTGAATCTGTGATTATAACCCTTTGTGACTTCATGTGGCCTTCGACGTCACCATGATTGATTACTTCATCATTCACATTCAGACTGTTTTGAATGACCTTAACTGCATACTAGGGGTTTTGATGGGTGTATAACTGTTAACTATTAGAAAAGGAAGATTTCCTAGTTACTGTTCTATTGTGGTTAACAGATACCAGTATAATAGGAAATTTTAATTGGTGATTTTCTTATAATCCCAGAGGGCAAGTCCATAAACATCATAGCGGGGATCACGGTGGCACTCAGTCAGATATGGCACTGGGACAATAGATGATAGCTCACATCTGATCCGTAAGTTTCAAGCAAAGAGGTAGTGACAGTGGGCTTGGTCGGAAAGGACTTTTGAAACCTCAAAGTCCATCCCTAGTGACATACCTCCTCCAAAAAGGCCACACTTCCTCTGATAAGGTCACATCTTTCAATGTTTCCTAAATATTACACCAACAGGTAATCAAATATTTAAATTTATGAGGTTATGAGCCCATTCTCATTCAAACCACGACAAAATGTGTCTATTAAATTAGCCATTAATTAATAGAAACGGATTCAAAATATTACTTTATTTTCCTACAAGGACCACTTAGTGTAATGATGTAGGTCACTTAAAGGTGCTGAATGACAGAATTACAACTGCGGAAGTAGCAGCATTTGCAGAAAAAAAATAGTCAAGTTGTTGTGTTTGCTACAGAAGGTTGTGAAACTCATCTTTTTGAGAAGTACTTTATACTTAGACAGAGTGTTGAAATGGAAATATCAATTCTAAGAACAAGTTATTCAGGAGCTAAGAACATAACTTATTTCTTGAAGCTAAAATATGAGCATTTATTTTTAAACAGAATCATCCAAAATGTAGATCAACAGCTAAATCCCTCAAGAGAAAGCAGAAGTCAAGTTAAAGCACAGTTTTTTTTTTTATTGAGAAAAGGAGAAAAAAAAAAAACAAGTTTCCACCTCCTCCCAGCCTCCCATTTCCCTCCCCCTCCTCCCATACTTCTCCCCCTCCTCCCACCCTTCTCCCCCTCCCCCCACTCTTTTCCCCCTCCCTCTCCAGTCCAAAGAGCAGTCAGGGTTTTCTGCCCTGTGGTAAGTCCTAGGTCCTCCCCCCTCCGTCCATATCTAGGAAGGTGAACATCCAAACTGGCTAGGCTCCCACCAAGCCAGCACATTAAGCAGGATCAAAACCCCGTGCCATTGTCCTTTGCCTCATCAGCCCTCATTGTTCACCATGTTCAGAGAGTCCGGTTTTAACCCATGCTTTTTCAGTCACAGTCCAGCTGGCCTTGGTGAGCTCCCAATAGATCAGCCCCACTGTCTCAGTGGGTGGGTGCTTTGATTGGCAACTGGGACCTCTGCTGAAGAAAGTGCCATGTTGACTCACCAATACACTACTGGGTTTCAACATTAAAGATGCTTTGTATTGCTGAAAGAATAAGGTTGATCTTAAAAGTGGTGAGAAATATCAATAAATTCAAAGGGATAGTACATATATTTCAGAAGGATGGAAACCCGATTTAGAGAGTCAGATACAAACAGATAAGTTTTTAAATAAATAGTTTTAATGGAAGTAGTGCAATTGAGGCAATTGCGCATCAGCAATTTTTCTGATCTCCAGATTGTACAAAGTATGCACACACCCCAGATTCATGTCCCACTTAATTTTAAACTCTTTGCAAGGTTCAGAATGTCCTGTGTTTCTCTTTTGGGCTAAGAAAGCCCTCCAACATTAAACTATCTATCCAGCCTTTTTTATCTTTGACGACCCAATGGCTAATTTGGATATATTTCACTTTCTCTGGAGAAAATAAAGACAAATGTAAGCTCCATTCCTTTGATGTGGTCATCCTCCCTCTGATAGCCCCTGGAAAATCACCACTCTGAAATATGTCCTTTCTTATTTTGTACAGATCTTGGCACATTGACATATTTTATAGTGATCCAGCACATCTGACCTTTCATTGATTACTCCCCGATTTCCTATTGTTTCTTATCTTATATCTTAGTCCTGTGAATAAGATATCTTATTCACACAATCCTTAGATGGCCTTCACACTGTTTAACTTTTTCAATGGCTTCCTTGCACTGTGCCTTAATACTCGAGATGGCTATCTTGATTGCCAACTTGATACACTTGAAAAGAAGAAACCTCAACTGAGAAATTGTCTCAATCAAATTGGCTTGTTGATAGGACATTGTCTTGAGTCCTAGTTGATGTAGGTGTTTCATCCCACTGTGAGCTGGTGGTATATATGAATGCTCACCAAATATGAGTCTGGAAATAAACAGTGATGTCTATTTAATTTTTCACCTCCAGATTTCTGCCTTGAGTTCCCATCTTGGCTTCTCCAGATGAAGGACTAATCCTTATGCTAAAATAAACCCTTTCCTCTCCAAGTTGCTTTTTGGCATGATGTTTATCACTGTGACAGAGAAGCAAAGTAGGACATATGTTAAATAAATACTTATGGAATATACACACAAACCAACATGGAAGCACATGTAGTTACATACTACTGAAGACTGAAGAGGACTGCCCATTTTTAAACAGAATTATGCAAAACATGGATCAATGGCTAAACCTCTCAAGAGAAAGATGAGATACTAGTGGCCAAAGACCAGAAACTTCTTTCACCACTAAAAGTTTTAAGAACTTAGTGTGTGTGGTGTGGTGTGGTGTGTGTGTGTGTGTGTGTGTGTGTCTATGTGTGTGTGTGTGTGTGTGTGTTTGGGTATGCATGTGCACACATGCCTGAATACGTTTATGTGCACCATGTGTAGACAGGCGATCACAGAGACTAGAAATGGGCATCGGATCCTCTGGAACTGGTGCTGGGGGAGGTCGTAGACTGCCTCTGTGGCGCTAGGAACCATATCCAGTTCCTCTACCGGAACAATAAGTGTTTTTTAATTGCTCAGTCACCTTCTAACCTCATAATGATTTTTTATATAATTTTGTGGCATTTTATACATATTACTAATGGATACACTGTGGACCTGGCAAGAGTGAAATGTTTTGGAAGCAGTACAATACCACAAGAATCATTTCTGAATCTTGAGAGCTACTTGTGCCCAAAGAATTGCATACAAAAAGGAAAAATACAATCACTGGCATGCTCCTTTGGGAACTTTACCATAGGTTAATGTCCCTAAAAAAGACAGGGTTGAATGACTTTAGAAGTTCTGGCATCTTACAAAAATATATTCCACCTAATAAAAACTTTAGAATAACTATCACATTGATAAATAAATAGGAACAGATTGTTAGTGTCAGAGTTTTCATGAATTAAGCTAAAAGCATGCCTCCTACACACAATTGTTCCATATTAATGCCAAAATAACATGGACAAGTCATTTATATTCTCTGTAATCTGATTGTTCATCTGTAAAAATATGTGAGATTAGAAGTTCTTATTGTACTCAGAGGAATATTCCTTGTTATTTTCTTTTTGTGCTCTGGACCATGAATTTTGCTACTCTGGGTACTATACACCATTCAATGTTATGAGTAAAAGTTACTCTTCCTGGGTATTGTAATATAACATTGGAAAACAAATTGTGTCTCTTCTTTGACCTTTAATTCTTCATAGCTCCATTTTAATGAGAACCATACAATCCCCCATCTCTGAAAGCACAGCCAGTGCCAACTAAATCCACCAGCTAAGCAGGAGGTAATGATGGTGCTCTTTTGCAGGCAGCTGCAGAATCGTGGACATGGTTAATTTAGTAAGATATTTTAAGTGCTATTACTGCATTTTCCAGGCTGAATAATCTCAAAGAGAGTCAGCCCCAAAGGAGGAACAAAACAGCTGTACAAAACAATTATTTGAACAATCATTACACTTTATTCACTATTATGAATCTAGATAAATTTATACAAAATCAGTTTTCTCAAAATTTTACCTTTTTCTGAAACCAGAGAACCACTTGCTTGGTAAAGAAATGATGAAGGTTTCCTTTTGTCCACTTTGAGTGCGATAAAATAAGAAAATGTTTCCTATAAAGTATTCTGATGCCAAAGTGTTAAAAGAAATGTATTGCAAAATGAAGAAATTCAATAAATAATATTGTAAAAAATACTGAATATAAATCTTGAACTTATCAATTATAAGTGCATACAGAAGTTTATTTTTCTGATAACTGTGTGTGATTAGCTGACCCCCCCAACAAAAATGAACGAAAGATAGAGGGTCATAGGTAGATATTGGAAGCTAAAGCAGGTTCCAAGAGATAGTGGCTTTATGATACCAGAAGATATTGAGAGAAGAAAAAGCAGAAAGTCACAGGGACAAGGTATTTAAACCTGACCATGGGGAAAGGGCAAGACACAAGTGTCCTATAAAATAACCAAACAATGCTCATTTATTGGATTGCCAGGCCTTGGTCTCCCCCATCTCTAAGGAATGATCTGTTATTTTCCCTTTATCCAGGCTTTGAGTTTCTCACTTTCTTTGAAATTCAGTATTTTGCTCTTTTTAAGTGCCAAGGAATGAACTTGGCAATCATCTGGATGAATCCAGCAGCCCTGCTAAAATTTTATATTAAGCTTTCATGTTTTAAGTACAAATAACAAAGTTATTAATACCAACTTCAGAATTATGTATAGTCAGTTTTTTAAGTATTTAATTTTTATGTCTATGAGTGTTTTGCCCGTGTGTATATCTGTGTATCATATGCATGTCTGGTGCCCACAGAGGTCATAAGAGGGTGTTAGATCCTCTAAAACTAGACTTATTAATAGTTGTTAGTCAGATCTTGAGTGCTGGTAATTAAACCAGGGTCCCCTTGAAGAGCAGTCTGTCACACACCGTGACCCCATGTCTGTGCTCTGTGCACAGGCTACCAGTTCGCGAGTTTCGGGCAAGGGGGCTGGAGGTTAAAATACACAGACACACGCAGACAGAGAGACAGCGACACGGGTCATCCTTGAATTCTCCAAGAATGCCCCCTTTATTGTGTTCGGGGGAGATTATATAGAGATAGCCACGCCCCAGCCAAACCCACCAGAAACCACTCTCCTGCCATCAGGAACTCCTGAAGGTCTCATGCTCAGAGCTGTACGCACGAGACTCCTAAAGGTCTCATGCTCAGAGCAGCTGTAGGTACTCAGATCAGGGGATTACAAGAAATTCAGGATCTGGGGTCTCACTGCTCCCAACAGCAATCAGTGCTCTTAACTTCTGAGCCATCTCTCCACTCCCTACCTGTTCCTTTTTGTGTTAATACATGGTATATGGACATGCAAATGTGCCCTGATGTGTGGATACATGTGGAGTCCACACGATGATGTCTGATATCCTCTTTTACCATTCTTAACTGTAGTAAAAAGGGCGGCGGGGCTGCGTCCCCAGCACCCAGGCTGCCTGCTTGGCTAGCTTATGCCCCGAAATAACAACACACAAACTGTATTCATTTAATCACTGCTTGGCCCTTTAGCTCTAGCCCTTACTGGCTAATTCTGATATCCCAATCAACCCATCTCTAATAATTTGTGAGAACCGGTCTTACCGGGAAGATTCTAGCCTAGTCCATCCTGGGTCGAGCTTCATGGCGTGTGTCTGCCTGGGAGCTGGGAGTATGGCGTCTCTCTCAGGCGTCTGCTCCAGAGAGCAGAGCTGTCGAGACTGAGCTCACTTCCTCTTCCTCCCAGCGTTCTGTTCTGCCTACTCCTCCCACCTATTTTCCAACCAATAAAATGGGCCAAGGCAGTTCCTTTATTAGCTAATGACCTTCCTCCATCACTTAACATTATCAGTCTTTGAGTCAGGATCACTTCCTGAACCCAGCTCTGACTGACCTGTAGACTACCTGGCCACTGATTTCCAATTACCCTTTTGTTTCTGTTCTCTCTCCAAAACACAGTGCTGGGGTACAAAGGGACATTGTCACATCCATCTTATTACTTGCATGCTGTTCATGATCCAAATTCAGGTACTTATGATGCCTGTGTAGCAGACAGCTTACCAAGGAGTCAGGAGTCATACCATAGCCCTTATTTTCCATGTTTTATAGTTTAAGGTTAAAGAGATGACAAGTGATGAAATGTACCTCTAAGGTCAACTTGATATGCTTAAAGATCTTAATGTTCTTGTAGAGAGGCAAGTTCGTTCTCAGCACCCATGCCATGTGGCTCACAACAGTCTGTAACTTTAGTTCTAGAGGACCCAATGCCCTCTTCTGGCCTCTTGAGGCCCCTGCTCATACTAGGTACCTTCATATGTGGACACACAGCATGGACTGGGATGCCTCAGGTCCCTGGAACATGACATCATACTTCCATAAAATCCCTAAGTTTTAATAAAACATTATTTTAAATTAATATTGTTCTGCTAATTATCCAAAAAGGGCTGCAGTAGAGGGATCACTGTGGTCTACACAGCACTTAATACTGGTATTTTCAGTGCCAATAATACTGAATCAGTGACTTTGAGGAACTTCCTCACACTTGATTTTTTTGTTTGGTGTCTTTGAGATATGTTTTGGCATTGAAGAGCAAGTATAGTTGCTTGAAAATTCTGGTGTATGAGTTTGCTTCCCTTGTATATTATCTTAAATGTTAAACTCTGGCTAAACGCTTCTAATATCATAAAATAGAGAGGCATTGCTTATTGTTTCTTGCTCCTTCCAGGACTCAATGTTCTGACATTTCCTATACTCTCATGAGAAGTTAAATCTGATACTTATAGAGCAAATTAAGAAGCCCCAGATTTTGGGGGGCAGAGACTGTTCTTTTGTTTTCCAGTCACTCCGACCCGAATAATCACACAGAAACTACAATAATAGTAACAGTGTTTGTCCAATTTTTAGGCATATTTCTAGCTACTCTTACATCTTAAATTAACCCATTTTTATTTATCTATGTATTAGCATGAGGCTGTGGCTTACTGGTAAAAATCCAGCATCTGTCTCCTTCAGCAGCTACATAGCATCTTATCTATTCAGATTTCCCACCTGTCTTTACTAAGCCATTGGAGAAATAGCTTCTTTTTAATAACCAATGATAATAAAAACATATTCATAGCATATGGAAGGGAATCCCACATCATTTCATTTTCTGTCTAAATATAAAGGAAGGGCTTTTATTTTAACATAGTAAAATTACATATAACAAAACAGGTATCAAGAAAGAATACAGTTGCATTTTTATATTTTCTTTATCATTTATCATAACTAAGGAAAACTATAATTATAACTATCTTCTTAATAACTCCATTAAAGACCACAGAAGGATATAATATTACCTAAGTTAACAGGAAGTACATTGTAAGCGAGTTCCAAATCTTTAGAATTGAAAAAGACATCTCACTGCCTGTACAGTCACCCAAAGTTCTTTTGTAACATTGGGACATTCATCTTCAGCCTACAGGAACATAGTATCTGGCAGACTTTTCCAAGAAGCAGGAAATTTGGAATTTATATGCCTTGTATTGGCAAAGTGTATAGGTTGCTTTCTTTTATGTCCTGCAAAATGTATGGCGGTCTCTTTCATGACGCAGGAACCCTGAAGGACAACCTCACATTTAGGCAAGTATATCAGTCATATTTTGTATATCAGTCTATTAACCTGTATTTTTAAATTATTCATTAATTTTTTTTAAATGAGCTTCACAAATACAATGCTTTAATCAAGAGAAGAAATACACATATAACACAATTGGCCTTAAATTTCTATCAATAGACCGAGAGTCATACCAATGCAAAGTACTCATCCCTTTAAATGTAAACAAACAGTTATATACCATTATATTTATGTTTTATGTAGAAATAGCTGACTCATGTTGACACACTATTTTGTAAGGAAGCTGCTTATTTGTTCCTGGCTGCCCAGACCTTAATAATCACACAAAACTGTATTAATTAAAACACAGCTTGGCCTTTTAGATTAGGCTTCTTATTAACCCACTTGTACATCTTAAATTAACCCATTTCTATTATTCTATGTATTGCCATGTGGCTGTGGCCTGCCTGTAAAGTTCTAGGGTGCCTGTCTCCTTCAGCAACCCCATGGTGTCTCCCTGACTCCACCTATGTTGAAGGAGCTGCTGGCTGTATTCCTGCCACCCAACTCCCAGCCGCCTGGCTAGCTTACACCCCAAAATAACAACACAAAAATTGTATTCATATAAACACTGCTTGACCCATTAGCTCTAGTCTCTTACTGGCTAACTCTCATATCTTGCTTTTAACCCATTTCTAATAATCTGTGTCTTACCGGGAAAGATTCAGCATGTAAGACCTGGTGGCTGGCTCCATCGCGTCTGCCCTGGAGAGGAAAGGCATGGCATCTGAGCTCACTTCCTCTTCCTCCCAGCAGTCTGTTCTGTTTACTCCACCCACCTATGTTCTAACATATCAGGCCAAGCAGTTTCTTTATTAATTAACCAATGATCTTCCTCCATCACACCTACTTTTTCTATATATCTCTGTTCAGATTTTCCACTTGGCTTTTCTCTACTAAGTTATTGACCAAAACAGTTTCTTTAGTAACCAATGGTAATAAAACATATTTATAGCCTACAAGACAGAATCCCACATCACCAGATTGGTCATTACAAAAGATCATAGCTGTTTTCTTTATTAAGGAATAAAAATATTTTCTAGAAAAACTCTTAGTTCCCTTGCTGAGCTGTCTCTACACTTTTCTTAATAAGGGAGGAAGACATATGCCTGTTTTACATTCTTTCAGCTGTACTCAGAAGCACAGTGGGTGACATTTCTTCATATACCTCCAGTCTAGCTCTCCTCCACATGCTTTGGGTTGAGCAGAAGACATCATCCTACATGGGCTTGCCTTTAATTCTCAAATTAGAGACATGTGTAGAAAACTTGAGAAAATTATGCTGATATAAATTACTATTAAAAAAAAACTTTCCTACTGTAGGAAAGAACTTCTATAATATTGACAATAAGTGTGTGTGTGTGTGTGTGTGTGTGTGTGTGTGTTTCTCTAGAGTTGCGTGTTTCAAAGCTTAGGTATTGTTATTCAGATAGACAAATGGATTCTTCTCAATGGTCTTTTTGTTTTTTTCTATGTAGCAAAATGTTCTAAACTGCTTATAAAAGTATTTAGGGACCTCACTTAAAATGAGAGAAAAATAAGATTTTAAACCTATGGTTTAAAGATCACTTATTTATACCTATAACAGTGGATATTTTAAAATAATGTGTTTTATTTTCTGTAGAGAGAGGTAAATCCTATGTGTATATATCCCCATATATTAATGTACTTGACATAACAATTGTTGTGTATGTACAAATATCTATTTTGTTAAGAAATTATTGTGAGAAACTAGAACTAATTAGTTGTTCCACTGAGATATATATAATTAGGAAAATATTTATTTTGTGTGCTTCAGGATATCATAGGTAATTTACAGTGATGGTTCTTGGCTGCTAGTAACACCCACTTCATATCAACACCTGGGAAGAAGTCAAGACAGCTTTTGAAATCAAGAGTTTTTGGAGATTTTGCTTTTTAAAGGTTGTTAATTTTTAGTCTTGAACATTCTTTTAGGAATGCTAATTGTCAAGATGTTCAAAATGTGCTTCACAGGATGTTGTTACCTATTTTAAAAGATCATTTTAAAATCAGCATTATTTTCTCAGTTATTTAATAATTTTTGAAAATTGTATTTAAAGAGCCCTAGTAGATTTTTTTCTAGTTCCGTGGGAACACACAGGGAAGAGTTTCTACTCAGTCCAGAAACAACATTAATAGAAGGAATAAAAATAATACCTTAAATGTGGTATGAATAGCAGAAAAGAACATTGGAAGTGATGAAGAAGGTTTTTACATGGTTTCTTTTTTGGGGGGTAGATATAAATTGAATTAGTGCTGAATAAAAATAGCCAAACTTTTTGCAAATAACATTAGGAACTTCTAAATTTTACAGACCAAATGTGCTTTCATACTTGCAATCACAAAGCAGTAATTGGTATTACTACCGGTACATACTAAAATTGATTCTTCCAGTGAGAAATACACTCATCTTGCTAATTGCTACTCTTTGAAATCCTCACAACTATAAAATAACTTTGACAGACACCTTCCACAACAAAGATTCCAGGTCACTCTGTCAAAGGGATGAATCTGACTCAATTATAAGGGACGGTTGTGTAATTTACCGTCATATTAAATCTTAAGTTCTGCCGGTTTAAGCTTCATGTTTTCATCAGCGTCTTGAACTTAAAGTCAAACACCCAAAGCAGTGAACAGCCCAGAGAAATATCCCATAGACAATAAATTTCTTACAAAAACAAAACAAAGAAACACTCCTGGGAAGTCAGGCTCTAATAGACTATGTAACAATCCTGTACCCAGGTAGGGACAAGGCATAAAGTACTTTCCTTCTATTGATACATTTTCATGCAACAATTCTGCACAAACCTAATGGTGCTGATGGCTACCTTTTCATTTAAGCTCTTATACAAGCTTATGGGTTAATAGAAGCTTCTAGGAGTGTGAGACGCTTGAATCTAAGCTGTTCCCAGACAAGGTTATTTCTTATTTAGATTAGTGGAACACTTTATGTCTCAAAAAACCAAAACCAAACCAACCCCTCCCCCCCAAAAAACCGTTCCACAATGTTCTTTGGATTTGATTACTTTGTCAGTGTCTCCAATCTTGTGAAAATATACCCTGATATTTGATTAACTGAAACCTACCTTCTCTTCAGATGTTTCTTCAATTGTAATCAGCAATGCATGTGTCAACATTTCTAATTAGTAGAACTAATTAATATTTATTGAAGGCGTACAACACAGGTGATGATATTCTAGAGCTCTGTATACGGTGAGAAAAATTTCTTAGATGAAAGCATTATGTTAGTTTGTACATAGATAAGAAAATAAACAGAACATAGAAACCAAAAGTTGAGGATTCAACTCAGTGATATCCATGTCACTCCTAATATTCCTATTATGTCCTGATCTGACAATATAGAAGCAAACCAGAGAAGAAACCATGTGACTAACACCCCCCTTACCCAAGTCTGCACTTCATTTCTTGCAACTTGGTTATCGAAGCCTGGATTTAATTAAGATTTATAGCAAACTCATTGAGGCAGCTGTTTGCAAAAGAAAATGATGATTTTGGAAAAGCAGCACCTACAAATAAGATTGTTTGTTTGAAAAATCAACAAACACCTTGCATACTGAAAAACATTGAATTTGCTGAGCTCTGGTGGTAGAGTTCAATGAGGGCACATTCACACGGAATCTTAATTTCCTGTGAAGATATCTGATATTTCACCCTGGAGATGTTTATAATCTGAAGTACTTCAAGGTTTCTCATGTGAAATACTCTGATGTTATATACTTTTATTAAAAAATTTAAATGGAAAGGCAGAACAAAACATAGCCAAAAGCAATGCATATTAATATAAACCACAGAATTTATGTTCAAAACAAGATGAGATTGTAATGCTACACAAATTTCAGTGAGGTATGTAGAAATTAAATAAGGCACATTACTGTGTTCAGATTTAAGGATGAAAAAAGTATGATATTTCAAACCTTTGTTAAATTTGATTGCTAATAAGTACGTATATTTTAAAAAAATAATAATTTTGAAAACATAAGAATTATATATATTTTATAAATATAAGATAAATAAATAGAAGGAATCTTGTTTAAATAGTACCATATTTAGTAAAGAAGACATGATAATTAGCAAACTTTAAATTTATATAGGCATAATACATAGAGTAATGTTAGATAGACAATCAATACATGTAAACATGTAGCAATTATATATCATAACAGGGCACAAAGAAAACCAATGATAATAGTAATGATCAAAGATTATTTTAAAAATAGAAACAGTTAATTTTTTTACTTTTAAACAAATAGCAGGAGAAAAAATTTAAAAAGGGCCGGGCGGTGGTGGTGCACGCCTTTAATCCCAGCACTCGGGAGGCAGAGGCAGGCGGATCTCTGTGAGTTTGAGGCCAGCCTGGTCTACAAGAGCTAGTTCCAGGACAGGAACCAAAAGCTACGGAGAAAACCTGTCTCGAAAAATCAAAAAAAAAAAAAATTAAAAAGGTACTTATAGATAATTCATAGAATAATGATAGAAATAGAAACTAAAAAAACAAACACCAGAAGAAACTGTACTTGCTTTCCTTTTAAACTAAACTAATGGGTAATTTATAGTAAAGCAGCTACGAAGAGTTGAGCTTATTGGTGCAGGTTAACATAGTCACACCACTGTGGACATTTGCGGAGAACTCTAAGGGCTCATGTATTGTTCAGAACCGAGAAAAGCATCAGAGATTGTTTTGGAAGGACATGTTTACTTTGGAACCAATTACATTTCTAGAGGTTCTTTTGAAGCAATATGAAACAACCACCCAATGATAAATTGATAAAAGGCCAAAGTTGCACTATTAATAGCAAAGCAATACAAAAGAAACCAAAATGCTAGACAATAGAAAATTTGTTAAATAATTATTAAGTACCCAGGCAACATAATGATGATATATCGCATTAAAAGTCTTGAACACCCATCTTGTTATGAATTATCCCCGGTAATACATGAAGTAGCAGACTTTGAAAGCTGTAGACAAAAAAAAAAATGTTTTCATTGTGAGTTATTGGAACTCTGAGTGCTCAAAGAATATAACATCTGTAAAAATCAAAGGAAACAGAGGCATTTATAGTCTTTCATTTTGGAATTTATGTAACAATTATCAGTAATGGACTTTAAAACTTTCATTTCTGGAAATTGTTTGCTGATAATACATGTTTTTCTTCTACATGAATTCTTTCTTCCATCTAGTATTCCACATTCTTTTTCAGAATATGTTGCTGTGAATGTTTTAATAAAAAAATCTATGAAAACAACAAATTGATAATACCCATAAAGAGAAAGAGATTTACAAATATTACTGAACTATACTCATTAAAAAAGATTCAATTTTTACATAAATTATGCAACTATAAAATAAAATGTAGAGTGGATTATGAGAAAAGGAAAGAAAGGACAAACTTTAGGTCTAAATTACACCACTCGCATGACCTTGTAATTAATCACCAAACAATTGCTAAATCTTAAAATATTCTTTTAAGTAAGGAAGATGGCACTCAGTAAATTTAAAAATTTTTTGAATCACATAAAAATTACACCTTTTAGATATTTTATTACCAGAATCTGTAGATTGTTTATCAAACCATAAAATAAGTGGAACTGAATTGGTAAAGTCATCCTTGTTTCATTTTATGAAATAAAACAACAGTCTCAGGGTCAAAAATTGTGAGCAAATGAAAGAAATAGATCAAATCATGTTAACAGAGCAGAGCACAAAACCAAATAGTGAATGAATCTATATTGCCCCTTGTTTGGAATAGAATATTTTTTTAACTATGTAAAAAGGTGTGCTATGTTGCAGCATAATTGTTCACGTAAAAATGCCTTGCATTTATTTATGCTGTATTTGCTTAACTATGCGAAGATGTGGTGCTTTGTTTTTGCTGCATTTGTTTAGCTGTAAAATGTGTTGCTGTTTACTTTGTCTGCCTAAAGCAACTGACTGGTCTAATAAAAAGCTGAATAGCCAGTAGCTAGGCAGAGGAGAAATAGGTGGGATTGGTTGGTTGAGAAAACTAGGCAGAAAAAGAGGGAGGGGCCAGAAATTCATGAATGAAGCAGAAAAGTAGAACATACAGAAAAGTAGAGTAGTAAAAAGCCTTGAGGCAAAACATAGATGAAGAGAAACAGGTAAATATATTTTATAAGAGCTAGTGGCACAAGCCAATGATAAAGCTGAGCATTTGTAACAAATAGTAAGTCTCTGTGTCAGGATTTGGTGCCTGGCAGTCTAAAGAAAATGCCAACTACAGCTCCTCTCTTCCCATCTGAGAAAACACTATGCAAAAGTGAGGTGGGGTCTAAAGAAATGGCTCAGCAGTAAAGAGCACTGACTGCTCTTTCAATGGTCCTGGGTTTGGTAACCAAACCGCATAACATCTCACAACTATGTTAAATCTAATTCCAAGAAATCTGACGCTTTATTATAACCTCTATGGCCTCTGCAAACACAGTCTGCAAATAAATAAATGCAGGCAAAAGACTTATATACATAAAATAAACTTTAAAATTTCAAAAGGCTTAACTTTTTTAATACCAAAAACAAAGCCTTTGAATGACAAAATAAACCAAAGGAAGCACTGAAAGAGAAAGTACCACATCATCCTTGAGGCTTTTTGTATATCTATATATCTATGTATGTATGTATCTGTCATCTATCTATTTATTTTGGTCTATATGATAGTGTAAGCACCAGAGGGAAAATACCTTCCATAAGCTCATGTATTTGTATATTTGGTCTCCAGTTGGGGAAAGTGTTTGGGAAAGATAAAATGTATGGCCATGTTGGAAGAGGTATGTCACTGAGGTTTGAGGTTTCTAAATCACACTCTATTCCCAGTTAGCTCTCAAGCTCTCAGTGCTCTCTCTCTCTCTCTCTCTCTCTCTCTCTCTCTCTTTCTCTCTCTCTTTCTCCCTTTCTCTCTCTCTGTGTGTGTGTGTGTGTGTGTGTGTGTGTGTGTGTGTGTGTAGTGGATTGTTGTCATTTCAACATGTAAACTCACAGTTATGGTTCCAGTGCCAAAACTGCCTGCCTGTAACTATGATCCCCACCTTGATGGAGATGAACATGAATCCTATGGAACAATGAACTCACGAATTACTCTTTCATATATTGTCATGGTCAATGGTGACTCTTCAAAGTAACAGAAAAGCAATAAACACACTCCAATATAAATCAAGTCTGCAAAAATCAGCTCAATTCATTTAAAATTCATCATGCCTAGTAATTAAGGGAATGAAATTTAAAGCAACTTTTATATTTCATTTTACCCAAGTCAGAACGGCAAATATTAAAGGAAAGCCAATAAGTGCTGGAGATTATGCAGGAAAAAAATGGAAGACTCATTTACTGTTGGTTAGAATTCAAACTGGTATAGCCATTGTGGAAATCTGTGTGGATAACTCAAAAAGATCAAAGTAAATCTATCATATGTTCCAGCTATATAACTCTTTGACAAAGCACAAAGAAATCAACATCCTCTTCATATATCTTATCAGTCATGTTCTTTGCTGATCTAGTCATAATACCTACCAAATGGAAACAAACTAAATGTCTCAGAAGTTAAAAAAAAAAGATAATGAAAGTATAGTACATATACATTATGGAATACTGTGAAAAGAATTAAACTATAACCTATGTAGATAACAAGAACTGATCTTTCACTCTTGATCAATTGGCATCATCAATAGGCAGTATGTTTTGGCCATCTCTTGAGAAGTCTTAGCCAACAACTCAAAGAAAAATTCTCATCTCTGGTATTTGGGATTTTTTTTATATATATTACTATTCTTAATCATCTTTCTGATTTCCCTTACAAGGTCTTGACCTTCCCAGGACTAACTTTTATGGTAACAGCGGGTACCATGCAAGCTTCCAAAGGGAGGAAGACAACCAACAGTACTACTACCCAGCTTTGATACTTGTGAGCCACATTAAGGACAGCATGATATGATGACCCTAATTGTACAGTAGAGGCATGCATATATTAGTGGCAATCAACATCTCTTTCATTGAAATTAAAACCTGTTGAACAATAGAGAAAACATGGCGGATGCTGGAAACCAAGCTAACTACCCAGTGCTTATGAAGCCCTGTTTATTGGAAGATAATCTAGGTTTTCTCGTGATTCAGAGTTGTTACACCCAGTACAATGGATCTATGTACAATACCATCCTCCACATATGTCTCAGAGAGCATCACAGAATAGGGAGTATAAAGATGGCAAGAGCCAAAGATTCAGAGAGTTTGTTATGAGAATATATCTTCCAGTAATGTCAGAAGTTAAACACATAGAGTCTCACCAACATGACTGCCCAAATGTGGGCTGATCATGAATGACACCAGTGGAATTCCCAAACCAACAATGTAAATCCCATGAGGTCCCAACCCTATGAAAAGAAATACAGGCAACAAGGAAAGCTGAGAGTGGGAGTGGTGGTCTTCATCAAGGAAGAGCACACCAATTGATTGTTCAGTGGCAAGTAGGCATCCAAGGAACATATAGTAGAAATGCTTTGAGTTTTGTCCATTCAGGATGATTTTGGCTGTGGGTTTCCTGTATATTGTTTTATTTTGTTTTGATGTGTTCTGTGTCCCTATTTCATCCAGGACATTTATCATGAATGCATGAAGGTTTTATAAAAGTATGTGGCTTCTAACATTGAAGAAAATAGAGAATATGTACAAACTCAGGAAAATCTTCTTAAATATGACCCCTATACCTCAGGTACTAATACCAAAAATTAGTGAACATGACCTTATAAAACTAAAAAGCTTGTATACAGGTAAGGACAACAATGCTTGAGTGAATAGGAAGCCTTCTGAATGAGAAAAAAAAATTTTTTATAAGCTATATATCTGACAGATGGTTAGTATCAACTCTTTACAAAAATAAAATAAAAAGTCAAGCATCATGAAAACAACATGATTTTAAAACGCAGCCTAGAAATAAACACAATGTTCTCAAAAGATGAAATATAAATTGCTGAATATTTTTAAAATACCCAGCATACTTAGTGGGCAAGGAAATGAAAGTCAAAACTGCTTTGATAATTCATCATGACACAGTCAATATGATCAAGATGAAAGAGGAGGAGGTAGAGAAAGAGGGAGAGAAGGAGGAAGAGAAGAAGGAGGAGGAGGCAGCTGGCATGGGTGCGAGGAAAGGAAAATACTTATTTAGTGCTTCTGTGAGCTAAAATTGGTGTAGTTATTGTAGAAATTTGTGTGGTGTTCCTCAAAAATCCAGAAAAAAATTATCAACCATATGATACAGCTATACCTATATATTGAAGGGAGCAGGGACCCTTGTTCTGTCCCAGCCGCTCGGCTAGCTTACACCTGAAATAATCACACAGAAACTGTATTAATTAAATTACTACTTGGCCCTTTAGCTCTAACTTCTTATTGGCTAAATCTCACATCTTGATTTAACCCATTTCTATTAATCTATGTATAACCACGAGGTCGTGTCTTACCGGAAGAGATTTAGCATGTCTGACCTGGCGTCTCCATGGCGGCTCTCTCTGACTCTGCTTCCTTCATCCCAGAATTCAGTTCTGTCTTCTCTGCCTACCTATGTTCTGCCCTATCAGGCCAAGCACTTTCTTTATTGGTTAACCAATGAAAGCAACACATAAACAGAAGGACCTCCTACATTACCTAAACTGCACTTCAGCATATACACGAAGAACTCCATATACTGCTTAGAGAGTCTTGCTCATAAGAAATTTGCTCTTACGTGTAGTTTATGAAAAAGTTGAGTTTCTGTTTTTCTCCCCCTTGCTTCAGGGAATTTAGGTTTCAGTTAAAAGTCTTTTCACCGGTGAAAATTGATTTTCTCCCTTAATCTAGAGGAATGAAATATGTGTAGCTCAGCAAAGGAGAGGGAGAGGTCAAAGGGTAAGCAGTTTGACGGGCACATCTGCTCTCAGTCTGCCACGTGATCTACAGCATACCTACGCTCCCAACAGGGAGAACCCGACTGTGGCTTAGTCTGAAAATGCTTGAGAGAAACTTCAAACACACGTTATCCCATAGTCCTGAGAACATTTAGACTCTTCAGCCACAAACTTCGCTGTTTCATGATTTTTCTTTTTAAGAGGACAGAAGAAGCCTGCTAACACAGCTGAGATTTCCTTCAGATAGCTTTATGCTCTGTGGAGTGAATGGTCTTTCACTAAGCTCTGCATGTAATAAACACCCAGGATTTCATTCAAAAATACACCAGATCCAAGTGAGGAAAACCTCCTTTCATTTATTTTATTCTTGTTCAAAGATTAAAGTGGACTCCATGTTCTGCAGGCATACACATAGATTCAAACTGCAGCTGGGATTTAAATTAGGCTCTCTAAGATGCCATATATGTGGTCCTGCAATATAGGCACTCCTCATGGCGAGAATTTTAGTGCTCCACTTTCAGGACGTGAAATTCTTAAATAGGCTAAGGACTTTTCTTGTTGTTTGCTTTGCCATGATGCTATGCTAGTACGGTTTAGTTCTCTTGCTGAAAGGGTGTTTAATTCTCAAATTAAAGGATTTTTTAATGTTGATTAGAAGTGCTTTGAGATTATATTTACAAACTCATAATTTTCCCTCTGAAAGTGTCTGTTTCGTGACTGCCTTTGCTACACATTTCAATTATCAAACTTAACATTTAGCAGAAATATACAAATAAACACACAAACAAAAGCTGCCTTTAGACTTCAGCAACAAACAGACATATTAAGCAAATAACAACTTCTAGAGTTCATCTAACCTTTCCATTTTTTAAAACACTAGAAATAATTTTCCTATTTTCATCTAAATGTTTTTTGGGTTGTCCCTCATAGGATTTTCTTTTTTTTTTTTTAATGTAATTACAGATCAGCGTGAGTTAGATGTGGGTGATTGGAATTGAACCCAGTCTTTTAGAAGAACAGTCAGTGCTCTTAACTGTTCAATCATGTTCCCAAACCCTTTTAACATTTTTAATAATAACCTTTTCTTCTTTATTATAAAGTTGTACATTATAATGTTTATTTGACATTTTCACTAAATTTTAGTTTATTCTAATGAAATTATATAGGACATGTATTAACATGAATTGCAAATTACAAATTAAGTTCCATTTAGATCATTTATGCCCTTGCATAGCCTGAGCTTGATTGGTCTCACCTTCTCAATGATGTTCCTCTATCATAAATCCAAACACTTATAGCCAGATAGTTCTTACCCCCTCTGCTATTTTAATAGTTGGGGGCATAGGAGTATAGATGGAAAATGAATAAACAGGATTTCATGAGGCATAAATATTCATTATTGTTCCCAATATGCTGCTTATTTTTCAGATCCTGCTGGGTCCTGCCAGAAAATCAGAGGGTATTCACCAAGGGAGCACACTTAATGGAAAATTCACTGCATTTTTCCTAATGCTCAAATTGGCAGTCTGCATGTCATATGCTGAACACAGAAATTCATAGGCGTGCATGGGGCAGTTCAACACAATCTGGGAAATGTCTATAAACTTGATTTTCATATGTATTTAATATCTGATAGCAAGAACAAAGAGTATGCATCTTTTTATAAATAATTAGATCCAGTATGATTAATGATGTGGCATGTTACATATTTATATGTACACACACATACATATGTATTTAGGTATTGTATGAATATAGTCCATTTCTTTAACAAGGCCTATTTACTTAAAATCTAAGAGAAGGCAAAAAACTTCTTAATAATTACATAGAATTTTTAAAGATTTCAATTCAATCCTTATTACATTTTTAAAGAGGATGTTTGATAGACCTGCTGTTCACAGAAAACATCTTTGACTATTATTTGCTATTAATAATAATACAAAAACATTTTATTTACTTTTCATAATTGGTCCCAATTATAATGAACTCTAATGTTAAATGATCTTTTAAAATGCAAAATATGATATATTTTCTGATATAATACAACAAAATGATAGAGGTAAAATTTGCTGAGACTTTGGGATGTCATCATTATATATCATTACTATTTGTGTATTGCTTCCGTGCTTCTATTACACTTCAAAAATTGCAACACAATTTATAGTATTATATTTACTTGAAAACACAGGTAAAAAGCATTTATTGTTCTTCTGTTTTTCATATTTCAGTTTTTTGGTTTGTTTTGCTTTTCAGGGCAGGGTTTCTTTGTGTCTCCTTGACTATCCTAGAGCTAGCTCTGTAGAGCAATCTAGCCTCTCAGATTCAGAGATCTGCCTGCCTCCAGAGTGCTGGAATTAAATTTATTTGTCATTGTTGCCCACCACTTCAATTTTTATATTTTTAAAAGACTCATTTGTTATATTTTCATAAAATACGTAATAATTTACTACTGATGTTCATACACAGTAAAGATGCGTAGAATGGACAGAAAATTGTAGTAGGGTATTTGGAACAAATGTTTAATACAAACAAAAGAGCCATGGGACTATGACATGTTCAAGAACAAAGCAATCTTTGTGTGGTGGCACATTTCTTGTACACTCAGTAGTCCTGAGCAGAGACAAAAAGAAGACTAGAAAATATTAATATAGTAGTGATTTTTTGGGGGGAGGCAGTCTGAGATACATAGCCAGAACCTGTTTATAAATAACACAAAACAAATAACAAATTAAGTATACATAAAGGAAAAATACAGTCATATAAATAAAAGGAGCTGATATTTTGTAAATATAAAGTTTCTGGTATTGAATTATGTTAAAAAACAGTCATTCTTTTTCAATTAATTAATTCATTTTTTAAAACCATCTTTTCTCATTTTACATATTAATCCCAGTTCCCACTCCCTTCCTTCCTCCCACTTTCTCCAACTTTCCTCCACCCCAAACCCTATCCACTCCTCAGAGAGGGCAATACCTCCCATAGCAATTTAACAAGGTCTAGCACATTGTTTGAAGGCAGGACCAAGACCTTTTCTACTACATCCAGACTGAGCAAGGCATCCTCCTAAAGAGAATGGATTCCAAAAATCAATAAAAGTAGTAGGGATAAATCCTAGTCTCAAGCCAGTGGTCCCACAGTCTGCCCCAACCATACAACAGTCACCCACATTCAGAGAATCTAGTTTGATCCCAAAATGGTTCTCCCACTGTAAGACCTGGGGCAGTGAGCTCCCATTAGCTCAAGTAAGATGTTTCAGTGGGTATGCCCATCATGGTCTTGAGCCCTTTGCTCATGTTATTGCTTCTCTCTCTCTTCAGCAGGACTTTGGGAGATTAATCCAGTGCTTTATTGTATATATCTGTATCTACTTCCATCAGTTGCTGATTGAAGGTTTATGATGATATTTAAGATATCTGACTACAGGACAAGGCCAGTTCAGGTATCCCCTCCACAATTGCTTAGGGTCTTAGCTGGAGTCATCCTTATGAAATCCTGGTGAATTTCCTAGCGCCAAGGTTCTTGGTAGACCAACAATGGTCTTCTCCATCAAGATATTTCTTTCCTTGTTCTTCCTCTTTGTCCTTCACCCATCTTGACCATGCTTTTCCCTAAAGTCCTCCACCACCCTTCCCTTGCTCCCCTCTGCCTTCCCTTCTGCCTTTCCTACTCCCCCCACTCCCACAATTGATCCAAATTTTTCAGGAGATCTTGTCTATTTCCCCTTCCCAGGGGGATCCTTGTATGTTTCTTTTAGGGTTTTCCTTGCTACCTAGCTTCTCTGGGGTTGTGGACTATAGACCAGTTATTTTCGCTTTATTTCTAATATCCACTTATGATTGAGTTTCTTAAAGGGATGAGATTTCCCTCATAGGAAATTTTGTTACTTGCCAATACTTGTCAGTATAAAAACATATTTTCTTACTGCAATTTGAGGAATATAAAGGTTACCTATGTCTAGTGATGGGAGCTAGGGATTCCACCAAATAATGCTAGGTACAGTGGGATAAAACATCATCTCAGAAAAAATGATAATGTTACAGAAGAGTGGAGATTTCTGTTGAAATTGATGCAATGAAAAAGTATAAAATGAAAAAAGAAAGCATATTCAACAAATTGTGCTGGCATAACTGGATATAAACATTTAGAAGAATGAAAATAGATTCATATCTATTGCCAAAACTTAAATACAAATGGACCAAAGACCTCAACATAGAAACAACCACACTGAAACTTATAGAACATTAAGTGGAAAGTACACTTGAACGCATTGTCACAGGGGACCACTTCCTAAATATAATGCCAGTACCATAGGGACAGTGAGAGAAACAATTAATACATGGTACCTCGTAAAACTGAGAAGCTTCTGTAAAGCAAAGGACATGGTCAACAAGTCAAAACAGCAGCCTACAGAATGACAAGTACTTCACCAACCCCATATTGAATAGAGGGTTGATCTCCAA
The DNA here is from genome assembly GCF_018167655.1 of Microtus oregoni. Taxonomy (NCBI): domain Eukaryota; kingdom Metazoa; phylum Chordata; class Mammalia; order Rodentia; family Cricetidae; genus Microtus; species Microtus oregoni. The sequence goes on from NW_024543076.1 coordinate 16,598,107, forward strand.
AATATACAAAGAATTCAAGAAACTAGTCAACAAAAGAACAAATAATCCAATATAAAAAAAACCATGGATACAGACCTAAACAGAGAACTCTAAACAGATGAATCTAAAGTGGCTGAAAGACACTGATGCAAATGTTCAGCATCTGTTGAGATGAGCTGCAGGCTGCGTTCCTGCCACGGGGCTTCTGGCCTCCTGGATAGCTCATGCCCCGAAATAACAACACACAAACTGTATTCTTTTAAACACTGCTTGGCCCACTAGCTCTAGCCCTTATTGGCTAATTCTCATATCCCCATCAACCCATCTCTAATAATCTGTGTAGCACCAGTTTTACCGGGAAAGATTCAGCATGTCTGACCTGGTGGCTTGCTTCATTGCGTCTGCCCTAGAGCAGAGAGACTTGGCATCTTAGCTCACTTCCCTTCTTCCCAGCATTCTGTTCTGTTTACCCCGCCTACCTATTTTCTGTCCTATCAGGGCCAAGGCAGTTTCTTTATTTAACCAATGACCTTCCTACATCAAGCATCCTTAACCATCAAAGAAATGATATCAAAACAACTCTGAGATTTCATCTTGTACCTGGAAGAATGGCCAAGTTCAAAAATACTGATGACAACTTATACTGGAAAGTTTGTGGGGTAAAGGGAGCACTCCTGCATTGCTGGTAGTAGTGAAAACTCATATAGCTGCTTTGGATATCATTATGGCGATTTCTCAGAAAATTGGGAAACTTCCCACCTCAAGCCCCAGCAATACTGCTTTTGGGTATATATCCAAAGTGTACTCAATCATTTTTTTAGACATAAAGCAAAGAAAAACCAGCCTACAATTCACAATTTCAGAGAACCTAAACAACAAAGAATATCCTAAGAGAGGCATACATGAATCTAATCTACATGAGAAGTAGAAAAAGACAAGGCCTCCTGAATAAATTGGGAGCATGGAAAACATGGAAGAGGGTAGAAGGGGAGGGGGCAGAAAGGGGCGGGAACAAAGAAAAATGTAGTTCAATAATAACTTAAATAAAAAATATAAAAAGAAATTGATGCAATGAAATAAATGTGAAATTGTGTTGGTGTCTCTGCTGTTGAGCTGCAGAGGGATTATAAATGTAAGTGGATATATGAAATTGAAATCTTGACGTTTGGGGAAATGATTCCATTTTTGAGACATTTGCCACATATAGTAAAGCCAGATGCAGTTGCCTGCCTAAAATCCCATTGCTAGATGGTAGGCAGATAGGAGAATCTCTGTAAAACTTAGAGCTGAGGGGAAGCTAGGTAAGGACAAGAGACCCTGTCTAAAAAAATGTAGAAGGTGAGCATCAATGGCAAGATTGTTGCCCAGGGCCAACACCTGAGTTCCTTGTGTCTGTCTGTGGTTATATAAATATGAATATTCACATGCATATATATACACATACACACTAGAACACAATATAAACAATAAATTAAAAGATTAAAAATCTTTGCTTGAGAGATTATAACATGAAATTTTAAATATAGAAAGTGATACTTAAAAGAGTCACAGAATTAGTTCATAGTAAATTGAAGGCTAATCTGTTGATTGTGAAGTCAGAGTAGTTACAGAGCAAAGAGGGTACTGAGGAACCACTGTAATACACCATGCTATATAAACCCAAATCAATTATTTGAGAAAATTTTCATTCAAATAAAGGAACAAGTTAATAGAGACATCATTCCTGGATGATCACAGAATAGAAAATAGAAAGAATGAGAATGCCCAATGAGATATAAGCTTTAGTTTTAATAGTAGAGTCTGTCAGACATAATTGTTTTAGAATTCTGCTTTCAATTTCCAGAGGAGGTCTGAATGGTAAATTGTGAGTAATTGCTGGTGTTCTCTATTCTTCTCAGATCAGGAACTATCCATACCCTTCCACAGGGAAATCTGTGCTTCCTCCTATAGCAGCTTGTGCACAGCTTGTGAGAGACAGAGTGGAAAAAGGAACTATGTCCTCCAAGTCCCAGCAATCTGTCTGCTTGATTCTCCTGGTCAGAAACAGTCAAAGAGGAGGGAACAAGTCATATTCACCCCACCACATTCACTGAACAACTCTCCCCATTCATATAAAGAGACTATTGGGAAGTTTAAGGGCTAGGGAACTCTCTCTACATTGGTTCTTTTTCTTTGCAGGTAGATATTAAGTACTAATTCCTCCAAGTAAAATAAGTTGCACATGGAATATCAGATTGTTATGCTGTACAACCAGGAAAAGTACTCAAGAAAGAAATGAGATCTTAATGCTGTATCTCAGCTGATTCTTGCATAGAAAACAATTAGCAAAAATATTTTTTAGGTTATCTTAAAAATTCTTAAAGGATAAATCTGATAAAAGCCATGAAAACATAATGAGAACAAAATAGGCAACCATAATGTACTATATATGTGAAGATCTAGAAATGAGAAGGTTTCAAATCTTTTACCATAAATCTAGACATTTTCAACTTAGTTTAAAACTTTGAAAAATATGTACTGCACATATTTACGTGTGCAATATATCAATACATCTGTGTGCCATCCCAGCATGTGTATTTTACACTATTTCTTATAATTCTGTCTATCTCTGTCTCTCTGTCTCACTCTCTCCATATATACATACGCATATATATTATACACACACACACACATATATATATATGCTAATATGTAGCAACAAGAAAAAGAAAGAATAAATCTTATATCATAAAGAAAGATAAAATTTATTTTTTGGACACATTAATAATAAAATGGAGATAAAGCTAATTATATTTCTAGCACTAATACTGTCCTTGATTTTTGCTATGTTTTGTTGTAGATAAATAGAGTTGATAATATTGATATTTTGTTGTGCATAAAATATAATTGATAGTGAAATTGTAAAATCCAATGTGAAGATTCAGCTTCAGAAAGGCCATTCTAAGAGTTTGGTTTTCACTGATATGTATGGACTTTGAATCAGTATAGTCACATTTTGCAATTACTTTATCTGAAAGCTCATTACATTGAAGTTTTAATAAAAATTATAAAAAGGTAAACTTGAAGGAAGGAAATTGAAACAATTTTTAAACATATTAAAAGTAAAATATGCTCAATAATTAAGTCTAGCTGAAAAAGAAACTCATCAAAGTTAAACTATGACAAGCTTTTCAAGGCCATTTCAGAGGGTGAGAGAATTGGCTATGAAATTAAGCATAGAACAATGAGAATGATCAAGTCTCAAGAATAGAAAGGAAAAAAAAAGAAAATAACAATGTGTAAAGGAGAGTTCAAGATCCTGTAAAATATTCTTAAGTAAATCAACATGTTCAGTGTGTCAAATTTAGAGGGTAAAAGGGGGAAATACTTATATATGAAGAAATAATGACTGGAGAGTGACATTAATACAAAGAATTAATAAAATCAAAGATGTCAGTAATTAGATGCATAATAAGAAACTTTTGAAAGAGAGTACATTGAAAGTTATATGATATAAATTATTCATCAAACACAGGAAATTTTAGTAATATTACCATATTTCTCACTAGAAACTTTATAGACAACAATATTAAATTAAAATACTACCCCAGCAAATGAACATTTTAAAGTAAAAGAATAGAAAATTAAAGCTAGTAAGCAAGAAGTCTATACCCAGTAGACTGCCATTCTAAGGAGAGAAATTATGACAGTGTTGCAAATCAAGGTAAAATAATCCATTACTTCAAAGCCTAACTTGGAAAAGAATATTCAAGATAATTATGCAGGAAATGCAGTAACACTAACAGAAATTGAAAGTCTTGTGAAGAAATAGAGATCCCAATATAAACAAAAATATGTTACATTGTAAATGATAGTAGTATTAAAATCATACTGAAATCTATGTTTTATAAAACCAATATATTAAAATATTACTCCAAACTATTATTACTCCAACTCTGGTTCATAACTAAACGAGATTTTTTTATAGGAAATATCATACACATGTTAATTCATATAGAAAGGTCATTAGTTCATATATCAGAGCATACAACATGAAAATAAAAATTTGTGACAATTACTGAAAGAAGTGGGACAACACTAGAGTTCTGTATGTCATTGAAGTTAATCTTGCATACATAAAAGCAGTTTCATAATTTTAGATTATTAGATTTAATACTCATGATTAACTCAAAAATAGCTCTAGGTGCATATAATTTGTTTCCATGTTCTGACTATGACAAACAATGCTGCTGCCCCTCAACTGAAGAATGCATGAAAAAAATGTGTTACATTTACACAATGGAGTACTACACAGCAGAAAAAAATAATGACATCTTGAAATTTGCAGGCAAATTGATGAATATAGAAAACATCGTTTTCAGTAGGTAACCCAGATATCGAAAGACAAATATTACATGTACTGCCTCATACATGGCTTTTAGATATAAAGCAAAGAAAAACAGCCTACAATTCACAATTCCAGAAAACCTAGACAATACTGAGGACCCCAAGAGGGACATACATAGGATTTCTACTTGGAAAGTAGGAAAAGACAAGATCTCCTGAGTAAACTGGGAGCATGGGAAACATGGGAGAGGGAAGACAGGGAAGGGAGAGGAGCAGAGAAAAATGTGTAACTCAATAAAATCAATAAAATAATTAAAAAATGATTCAAGGCCAAGGCCAAAAGAAGTGAATAACACATGGTGATAATAAAAACTGTCTTGACCTTTGTATCTCATCAGCCCTCATTGTCCGCCATGTTCAGAGAGTCCGGTTTTATCCCATGCTTTTTCAGTCACAGTCCAGCTGGTCTTGGTAAGCTCCCAATAGATCAGCTCCACTGTCTCAGTGGGTGGGTGCATCCCTAGTGATCCCGACTTCTTTGCTCATGTTCTCCCTCCTTCTGCTCCTCATTGGGACCTTGGGAGCTCAGTCCAGTGCTCCAGTGTGGGTCTCTGTCTCTATCTCCATCCATCACCAGATGAAGGTACTATGATGATATGCAAGATATTCGTCAGTATTGCTCTAGGATAGGGTCATTTCAGGTTCCCTATCCTCAACTGCCCAAGGAACTAACTGGGGACCTCGGCTTGGGCACCTGGGAGCCACTCTAGGGTCAGGTCTCTTGCCAACCCTAAAGTGGCTCCCTTAACTAAGAATTGTGCTTCCGTGCTCCCCTGTCCAACCTTCCTTTATCCCAATCCTCCTGTTTTCCCAAGGCCCGACCTCCTTCCCTTCTAAAGATCCTACGTAATGTGATGGCTTTGTGGGAGCCTAGCCAGTTTGGAAGTTCACCTTCCTAGATATGGACAGAGGGGGGAGGTCCTAGGTCTTACCACCAGGCAGAAAACCCTGACTGCTCTTTGGACTGGAGAGGGAGGGAGAAAGGAGTGGGGGGAGGGGGAGAAGGGTGTGAGGAGGGGGCGTAGGGTGGGAGGAGGGGGAGAGAAATGGGAGGGTGGGAGGAGGTGGAAACTTGTTTTTTTTTTCTCCTTTTCTCAATAAAAAAAAAGAAAAAAACTGTCTTGATATCAAAAGTAGCTATAGAATATAGAAAAATAAACAGAATTTACATACTTTATTACAATGAAGTAAACCTCATAATGAACTATAGTAGTAAGTGAAATGAGAAATAAAAGTGTATTAATCAATATTGAAAATAAATAGAAAAATGCTAGAAACAAATCATACCTTACTAGTAATTTCTTTTATTTTTATAACTTCACGATGTTTATTTGGGTTATGATAATTTAAACAGTCCTGTGTTCCCGTCAGGGATATATCCTTTTTTTTTTTTATTGAGAAAAGGAATAAAAGTTTCCCCCTCCTTCCAGCCTCCCATTTCCCTCCCTCTCCTTCCACCCTTCTCCCCCTCCTCTTACTCCTCTCCCCCTCTCTCTCCAGTCTGAAGAGCAGTCAAGGTTCCCTGCCCTGTGGAAAGTCCAAGGTCCTCCCCCTCCTCTGTCCATGTCTACGAAGGTGAACATCCAAACTGGCTAGGCTCCCACAAAGCCAGAACATGAAGTAGGATCAAAACCCCATGCCATTGTCCTTGGCTTCTCATCAGCCCTCATTGTTTGCCATGTTCAGAGAGTCCGGTTTTATCCCATGCTTTTTCAGCCACAGTCCAGCTGGCCTTGGTGAACTCCCAATAGATCAGCCCCACTGTCTCAGTGGGTGGGTGCTCCCCTCGTGGTCCTGACTTCCTTGCTCATGTTCTCCCTCCTTCTGCTCCTCATTGGGACCTTGGGAGCTCAGTCCAGTGCTCCAGTGTGGGTCTCTGTCTCTATCTCCATCCATCACCAGATGAAGGTTCTATGGTGATATGCAAAATATCCGTCAGTATTGCTATAGGATAGGGTCATTTCAGGTTCCCTATCCTCAGCTGCCCAAGGAACTAACTGGGGACATCGAATTTTGCATGCAAATGGATGGAAATAGAAAACACTATACTGAGTGAGGTAACCCAGACCCAAAAAGATGAACATGGGATATACTCCCTCATAATTGGTTTCTAGCCATTAATAAGGGTCACGGAGTCTACAATTGGTGAACCTAAAGAAGATAAATAAGAAGGTGAACCCAAGGAAAAACATATAGCTATCCTCTTGGCTATGGGAAGTAGACAAAATTGCCGGGGAGAAAAGTGGGATCTTGGGGGTGGGTTGGGATGGGGGTAAGGGGAGATGGGGAGAGAAAAGTGAGAAGGGTAGGATGGGAGGAACTGGGGGAAACAGGATGATTGGGATAAAGGAAGGCTGGATAGGGGAGCACGGAAGCACAATTCTTAGTTAACGGAGCCACCTTAGGGTTGGCAAGAGACTTGAACCTAGAGTGGCTCCCAGGAGCCCAAGGCAATGTCCCCAGTTAGTTCCTTGAGTTATTTCTTTAGATGACCCTCAATTAAATGTTCCATTGAAAATACAAGTACTGTCAAATTTATAAGGGAATATGATAAAGATGTGTGGTTGAATAGAGGATTTCTTGCAGATCCAGAGTAAAAGATTAAAAGAATAAATAAAGCTTACTCTTCTAGTACTTACTACACCTTTTGACCTAGATAGCAATGAATAGCCTTTTTTATTTAAGACTAAACATAAGAAAGCAATTGAACACACACACACACACTTGCATGAGAAGAATGTAATGCGAGAGAGACTCAAATAAACAAAAATGGAGGCATAGTTTGCCTATTCACCAACTAATGAATATGTCAACGCTTTCTGCTTTTTAACCTTTTTTTAAAATCAAACTCTTGCTGTGTAGTTTATATTGTCCCTGAATTCCCCCCCACTTTTTTTTGTATCTGTAGTCTTAACATTGCAAACTGCTCCCAGTTTTCGGACCATAACAAATAAAAGTACTAAAATCAATACTTCATAGATGTCTGAGTGAATACTACTTTCCATCTCTTCTTTGAACACGTGATACTATGTGGCATATATATAACAAAAGCTGCTTTCCAAAATGGCAGTGGAAGTTTGTGGCTGTGCTTCTCTTGTCTTTACTAATTGTTTTCTTTTAAGATTTTCTCTGTAGTTTTAACAAATTCATAAAGTTATAATGGAATCTCAATGTACTTTTACTTTTGTTTGTTACAAATAGAATGTTGAGTGCCTCTGTGTCTTTTTATCTGCCATAGAATTAATTTTATCACATTGTGAAATTCATTGTTCCAGAAGAAATTGATTTAAATTTTTAAAATATATCTTCAATGGGAAATAGTAAAAGATTATGTTCCACAGTGAAAAGATTAGTGCAAAGAATCAAATAGAGTCATGAGGTAAATAAAGGCAATATTAACAATATAATGAACACACAAGTGAATTAATAGTAAATTAAAATAGTTAAAATACAAAGAAATAACTTTGTGTATAATGTATTGTCTTTCTCCTTTATTATTTGATCATTACTTTTAAAAGTGTTAACTAGCTAGAGTAGTTTATTATTTGAATGGATAAACTCAGATGTTTCCTAAAATCAAAACATTTGACCTACTTTTTTTTTTCTTCTTTTTCTTTTTGAAAAGAGATTGGTAATAAAATATTCTTTGGTCATGATTTCCACCCTCAACTCCCAGATCTTCCTCATGTCCCCTTCTACCCAGATCTTCTAACTCTTCTTTCTCTCTCTTCTTGGTGACTTATTACTTCTAAAATTATATGTCTACTTTAAAAATTGCTTTATAATTTATTAGTAATTGATCTTTATATATTTTTAATATATCTTGGCCTATATATATTTATAAAGGATGTTATCTCTAAAGTATTTTTTTCTTTTCTTTAAAATTAAACTGTGTGTATATGTGTTTGTGTGTATAGTTACGTATATATAGGATCTCAATATGGAGCACAAACTGTCCTATGATTTACTGTGTGATCCAGTGGCCTCCAGGTGGAAATCCTTCAGCTCCAAACTGCTGATTGCCACAAATGCAAAAGTGCGTTAAGTACCTATTTAAAAATATTGGTCACTCCAATGAGTAATTTCATGCCCATGAGTATATAGGAGCCACAGATTGATTTAAAAGTTAGAATGTGGGATTAGAATGTAAATATAATTAAAATGTATTGTCTGTACCTAAAAATTCTCATATAATAAAATAATGTATTGAAATCTAGCATCATTTTATTTTCTCTTTTGACTCATGTGAATGATATTTTAGCTAAGGTATCTTTGCATAACACAGGCTAATCAAAATTTTCTTCTTTGCTTTCCAGAGGAATATATTTGTACATGTAAAGGCTCCATTTATTGACCACATTATCAGGTTAAGGTGCATTACTATCTTTTGAGAAAAATATCAACCATGTTATTGTCTATTTTAGGACTCTCTGTTATGTTCTATTGATTTATATACATATCCTTGAAGGGTGTCTTGATAAATCATTCACATTTCTATTATTCATGAACAGATACTATTCTTTTTATGTTATGTTTTATTTCAATTAAAAAAGGTTGATTGATGTATCTAATAGGTTAATAGTCTTTTTCGGATTCTGAGTCCCTGCACTTATTCAGAAAAATCTATGTAATGTGTTATTTAAGACCATTGATAAAACTGAAAAATATTTATCTAGATGGAAGAAGACAAAAGACTTGAACCACTGATATCAGAAATAAGAGTGGGGACTTATCCTACTAAAAAAAAAAAGAAAGAAAGAAAAGAAAAGGACTACAAACAAGAGAACTAAACAACTAATGACCCTAAATCAGATATATCAAAACAAGAAAACAAAGCAAAAGGAACAAAATGGGCATTTTTGTTCTAAAAAGTTAAAATCTGCCCAAACTAAATCACAGGGAAAATCTTAGTGGTATATAACTATGAAAGAACTTGAATGAGATAAGGCACCCAATCTAATGTGATCACTGGAGAACTCTTCCAAAATTTTAAAGAATAAATTGTGACATTTCAAAAGTCATCACTTCTCCCATGCTAGTTTGAATTAAATTGGCCTCCTTAATTTCATAAGGAGTGCCTACTAGGAGGTGTGGCTTAAGTGGTTAGGTCCATGTTGGAGGAAGTGTTACTGTGGGAGCAGTTTTTGGGGTTTCCTGTGTGTAGGATACTGACCAGTGTCTCAGGAAACTTCCTGTTGCCTGCAAGTTGTAGCACTCTCAAATCCAGCACATCTCCCTCTAGGTCAGCTCCAGCAACACATCTGCCTGTATGCTGCCATGCTTCCTGTCATGATGATTATGGACTGGTCCTCTGAATTTGTGAGACACCCCAGTTAACTATTTTCTTATAAAATTTGCCATGGTCATGATATCACTTCTCAGCAATTCAAACCCTAATTATGATACCTCCCAAAAAATAGATGAATCACTTCTTACTTAATTTATGATGCCAAAATAATTTGTTGTAAAAATCAAAAAAATTGTAAGAAAAGTAGAACCAAATATTCCTGATCAATAATGACAGAAAAAATATTCAACATATTAAGAGAATTATGCACCATAGCCAAGTAGGCTTTATTTGTAGAATTAAAAAATAATTTTCCATATAAAATTAACATAATACACAAAATTAAAAAAGGAAAAGAACTGAATATCTGAACTTCATAGGAATTATGAATTTGTTGAACTTTTATAATAAAAAGCCTCCAAACATTAGAAGTTTAAGTAAGCAATTTAAACATAAAAATTATACATTCTATATATTTGCATATTATATTTAATGTATAAAAACTATACTCCACGAAGAATGAGGGAATGTGTATTTTAATTTTAAAATTGGAAAAGACAATTCTTGTTTTGCAACATGGAATTTAATGAACATTTTAAAGTTATTAGTATTTTAATTATTTTGAGAATTTCATATAATATATTTTGAGTACGATCACTCCCCAGTGCTCCACTTCTTTCTGATCCACTCTTACATTCCGATCTCTCCTCAACTTCATGTCTTTAAAAACAAATCCATGTTTCAGCTGTCCATGTACACTTTGGTGTTAGAGCTACCCCTGGAGTATGATCAACCTACCAGAGGCTATACCTAAGGAAAGTGACTCATCTTCTTCTAGCAGCTAAAAATTGACCAAAGCTTCATTTGAAGGGGAGGGACTTGATTCATAGTCATCTCTCCACATTGGGACTTTTGTCTAGCTTGGCTTACATAGGTCTTATGCATGGTGTCAGAACTAATGTGCTCTGTGCAGTTGTCCTAAAAAGTCTAGTTAACATTTCTTTGTTTTAGTCATCCACTACCTCTGGCTTGTCCAGACTTTCTGCCTATCTTCTGCAATGGTCCTTGACCTTGGGGGGGGGCAGTGTGATGTCATATTTAGAGCTGAGTAGCTCAAAGTTTGTTAGTCTCTAGACGTTGAGTAATGATGAGTTTCTGTGTTCATTGTAATCTGCCATAAAATAAAGTTCTCTGATAAAGATTGAGCGATGTGCTAATCTATAGGTCTAGCAGTAAGTTATTAAGAATCGTTTTAATACTGTGTCAATTTATTAGAATATCTGTAGTAGTTTTTCGTCTATGACCTATAACTTACCTAGTCATGGGATCCTGACCCCAATAACTGTCAGGTACTGTTTTCATCTTCTGGAGTAAATCTTAAATTTAATTTGAATGTGGTTTGTTGTTCACATAGCATGCATGTTCCTATTTCAGCAGTAGATGTATCTTACCAGGCTAGTCACTTTAAGTGGAAAATTTCACAGCTGGGTAACATTGGTGATTACTTTCCTCTTCTGGTAGTGTGGGTATCCCCTTTAACAGTATGAAAATTACCCAGTAGAGTTGATGCTTCCAGGTCAGTGTACCAACTGATTTTTCCCATGTTCTATAATTCAAATATATGTTGTCTTCAACTTTAGAGTCTAACCATCAGTTATGAAGATTAATTAAGACCAATAGCAATATCCCGTGAGGCTTGAGAGTCTATGGGTTTTAATGGAGGGTAATGTATAAGAGGTTCACAGTTCTTTCACTAGACATTTATTTGCTTATTGTGTGATGTCGAAGGGAGCCTAACCCCATTATATAATAACTCCTTTTAAAATAAATATATACATCACACACATAATTTAGATAGCATATACACCAGATTTCCATATTACTTTATCATAGGTTTTTAGTGTTAGTTATACCTTGTCATGCTCCCTTTTTTGTCTTCTGCTTTCATTTCCCAATTCACTTCATCCTTTTTTATCTCCAGTATTCACTTTGTATATCATCTGGGTTCTCTATGTTTTATTTTCCATTCATCTCTTCATTTAGGATGTTTCAATTTCCAGGATATTCTGAATTGAGCAGCAGTGAATATGAGCTTCTAGCAGGCCATGTTGTCCTTTGGTTATATAGCTAAGAGTGTCATATCTGGATCATACGGTGTAGTTTCAGCACACTCCTCGTCAAAATTAGCACAGAATTTTGCATAGAAGTTAAAAAATAATTTTTATTTTCATATGAAAAGATACATGATAGGCAGGATAACTCTGAACAATAAAATATTTTAGAGGTATCACCACATGTAGTTTCTAATAACACTGCACAAATAGTAATGTAAAGAAAATGGTACTGACTTAAAAACAGAAACATTGATCAACATTTTAGGATTGAGGACCAGTTATAATCCCAAACATCTACATTTACCTGATTTTGACAAAGAGACAAAAAAAATACATATTGGAGAAAATTAAACACATCTTCAACAAATTGAGTTGGTCAAACATTGTGGCCACATGGACCTCGAACAACCTTATATCTAACTCCGAGAAAATTCACTATAACTGGATCAGAGTTCAAGGTAGAACGTAATCCTCTGAGTATGATACTCGATGCCACATTTGCTACATCTGTAAACATGGTACTGAAATTTTGCCTGGAAAATTCCTCAAGTCAAGATAGAAAAGCTATCTAGGTAGAAAATAATAAAAAATACTTGCTTGTGGATTATATTTTCCATAAAAAATCACTAAATATCAATAAAACTGACCGTAAGTAATAAATGAAGTAACCAAAGTATCAGAAAAATTAAACAGCAAGGCAAAAATCAGTTACACACTATACACTGAAAATGAAAAATCTCTGCAATTTATATGAAGCAATTATATTAAAATTAGACTCATAGAGAATAAATGCTTAGAAATGTATAACCAATGAAAGACTTACATAATGAGAATTTCAAAATATTGATGACAAATCTGAAGGTCTAAATAAATGATGCATTACATGTTCATGAATTTCTGATAAGTGATAAGTCATTACTTTGTAAATTGATCTGTATATTAAATACAATTTATGTCAACATCTGCTGATTATGAAAAAAGTAGAAACTGCCTTCTAAAATTTATCAGTAAACTCCAGAATCTAAAATAGATTAAACAAATTTTTCAGATATTAAATTCCTGAAAGACTGTATTTCCTAATTTCATAACTTAATATAGAGTTAGTGTAATCAAGCAGTTATCCTGACACAGCAGACTCATAATCTAAATGTGATGGATAAGAGATTCAGAAATATACTTCACATATGCTCTGATGATATGTGTTTGAGATATCAAAACCACCAAATTAGAGGACACTTTAACTAGAGACTGCTGGAAAAGCTAAACGCTCAGGAAGGAAAAAAAAATGAAATTGAATTCTAACTCAATACATTAAAATTAAATTAAAATGCAACAAATATCTGTATTCATACTGGAAACAATAAAACTTACTATGACTAAATAATTTAATTAATATTTTTACCTTTGAAAATATTTCCAAGTAGGGCAGTAGTGGTGCATGTCTTTATTCCTAGCACTTGACAGCTAGAGAGATTCAAGTCTCAGAGTTCGTCACCAGCCTGGTCTACAGAGCAAGGTACAGAGTTACAGGATGGCCAGGGATACATAGAAAAATCCTGTTACAAAAAAACCCTGAAAATATATGAATGAATGTATGCAGGCCCAGTCTCAGGAAGAGTGCAAATAATGATGTAATAAATCTAGACATACACCCAAATTAAGTTGTTGCACTTGAAGCAAGTAATTCATATACGAATTCAAGTTATGATGAGACACTAATACATCATGAGACAACAATGTAAAGATGATTTTGAGAATTTTGCTGGAGTGGCTACAGAGGATATCACATATTCTTTGTTTATTGGCCATTTTATACTTCAGGGTAGGGATTGAAACCTGAAGCCAAAATTGGGCAATATGGAAGAGTCATCATGGCACTGAGAGATAAATGAAGAATGAGAGGGTACACACAGAACCATACACTATATCTAACATCTAGCTTTTGAGGGTTTAAAAATGATAAAATGGTTGACACAAGAGATGGATGAAACACAAGTCAGATAATCATATGCAAGATTACAAAAATATTTTCTTGACTTCAAGGGAAAAATTGAGTTGGAAGTTGTTTAATAAATTTAATTAATAGTGTCTTTGACTTTCATTCTTAGTTTTGTATATTTTTTTTATTTTAGTTAGGCCTTGATTTCACAATCTTTAGAGTAAATGCTTTAAAAGCCTAATATTTGTGTTTTAGTTAATATGTTTAATAGATATTTAATATCAACCATTTACCGTGTTAAACATGTTATAGATGGCATCAATTATTCTAATCTCTCTTTTCCAGACAATGGATACAGCCAGATTAAGGTGGCCCTGCATCACTTATCATGCCTTTTGTTTTCTTTGTTGCATAATGCAACTTCCAGTGGAATGCTTGCTTTTAACATAGGCATAATACAAAAGTAGGTGTTCTTGGGCTGGAGAAATGGCTCAGTGGTTAAGAGCATTGCCTGCTCTTCCAAAGGTCCTGAGTTCAATTCCCAGTAACCACATGGTGGCTCACAACCATCTCTAATGAGGTTTGGTGCCCTCTTCTGGCCTGCAGACACACACACAGACAGAATATTGTATACATATTAAATAAATAAATAAAATGTCTTCTTTAAAAACAAAAAGTATGTGTTCTTTACTAATTGAACACGACTGCTCCAACAAAGCGAGAAGCAATGTCTATGACAACTAAAATGTTCAATGAAGCTATTTTCCCCTAATTCTTATAATAGTTTAACAAAACCGTCAACTGAACGATTTAAGAAACATCCCTAAATTTAAACCAAGACTTACACCAATCTCTCTGTTGATTGGAGTGTAATTGCCATACAAACATTGTTCTCCCTAACAACATTTTTTTTGTATAAAGGCTAATTTTTTTTTCTTGGTTGGATTCTACATTTTACTACAAACTCAAGGCAGAAAAAAATTATTTTTGATTGAAAGAAATTTGCAGTAGATAAGATGAGTTATTAATTTTTCCACTTGCAGCTATAGAAATGCATCAGGATCTTGCAGAGTAGAACACGGTAGTAGAGTAAGATATTCCTTGGGATGAGTCTGTTTAGCCATGACAGAATCAATAAAGTACTTGTGCTCCAATGGTAGGTCAAAGAAAACTGGGCACAAATTTATATTAATGTTAAAGAGATGCTCACTGATGAACGTTATTTGTAAAACCACAGAGAAAAATGGGAATATCTGGATGATATAGCAGTTGAAAATAACTGTTTACGTCCTCTTTAATGAAGGACCTGCTGCTTATACATGGAGAGGGTGTTCATCCTGTAGCATCAAGCTGACAGAGCTCTGTAACTGGTTATCCATTCTGAAGCTTCCTTGTCACACTAATGACTAATTCTCTTGCAGAGAACACCAGAGTAGAATACAAAACAAAACATCCACACCTTTAGGTCTTTGTGGGAGATTCCGCCAGGTGAAACCCCTTCCAAGTTGCCTGCCACCACAGCTTAGATTTGTATAATTTCAAGTTATTTTCTCTCTGTATCCAATCCTTTCCTCCATCAGGTATATGGTCCCAAGAGCTTACAAAGAAACTAGGCCTCAGTTTCTCTACTTGAGATAAAATCACAATTAATAAATTACAGAGCACAATGTTGACAAGCTGAGGCATTCTCCTATTTAAACTTAACTATTACAGAAGAGGAAGGAAGAGTAGGTACAGGAGAAAATGAGAATTGGGAGGTTCCATGAAGTTAATGTTAAAGAGAAGTGGTTCTCAAATTTCCTAATGATGTGACCTTTTTATAAAATTGTCCATGGTGTGGTGACTACCAACGATAAAACTATTGTCATTGCTACTTCATAACTGTATTTTTAATACTGTACATTTGATAATGTAAATATCTGTGCATTTCAATGGTCTTAGGCAACCCCTGTGAAATGGTCATTTAATCTCTGAAAGTCACAAATCACAACGAGAACGAGTGTTCTGTTTGTATAGGCAAATTAAATAATAAGGGATAACATGAATGGAATGGGCAAGATGCAATATTTGAAGTTGTGTTGTAAGAATGTTCTCAGAGATAAATAAACTGCACTACAATGATCCGATCCAAGAGGGTGGGGAGGAAATTGTCTTCCACACAATTTTCAAAATTATAGCTTAGTTGACTTATTAAAATGAGATCTCTATTTTTTTTTAATCTGGAATAGATTTGTTTGGAAAGGTAGAAGTCAGAATTTTATCTTTGGATAATTTATTACAATAAAATTCAAATTGAAATCCTTAAAAAGAAAATTATCCCAGAGGAACACGATCACTGCAGAATAACACAAAACAAGAAAAGGTGGTATGGGTAGTATCAGAAAATGTCTAAAAAAAATTCAGTAATTCTGACAATGCAAATTTAAAAAAGTATTCTCATTGGCTTAAATATATATAGAAATGAAGTATTTTACAAACTATAAAGGTCTATGTAAGTCAAATATGATTCAGCTACATATATCATAGTTATGACATAAAAATATTCATTTTGCAATACCTAGAGTAGTTACTAACACATGGCAAAAATATGCATCATGGCAGCGATAATCAAACACATTCACACACACACACAAACACATACATAACAAATAATTTTAGTCCAATGGAAAGCAAAGTAAGAATTTTAAAACTTAAAAGAGGAAAATCTCTTTTTCAATTTTTCAATTGATCAATACATATAGTAGTGGTAGTAGTAGGTAAGTACATACTACATATGTAGTAGATATGAACTTAATTGCATTAAATATGAGTGGACTAAATATAAAAATAAAGATCTATTACCATCATACAGGCAAAACAAAAGCAAAACAAAACAATGTCTGTAAATAGTGCATAAAACACATTATTCAATAAAGGTCAGAGCTGGAACTTAGCTTTAAGTTATTACCTAGGTTGAGGTGGCCTGGGGTCAAGATTTAATACTCCTAAATAAATACAAAGGTACAGAAAGTAAAAAGAAAAGTGATAATCTTCAAAAGATTACCAACACTTTATGTCTGCACCAAAAGTCACAATAATTGCTTTAAAATTAAGTAATTTTAATGAACTTTATGTGTCTTTAGGTTGCTTGATATATGTGTACATAAATTAAAGTAATTGACCTGCTTTCTACAAAATAAACATTGGATCTACCATTATATTTTCTCTAGTGCCATTGCACAATTTACATCATTAACAGCAAAAGCTAAATTTTAGTTTCAAATATAAAGAATATTGGCATCTTTCTAGAGATTAAAAATTCCACAGTGTCAATTGCTTACTTTCCTTTATTAAGTAAACTGTTTCTTTGGAAATACAGCCCTAAATAGCTAATTAGATTTCCTAATAGCATGAGAAACCATCATGGGGATAATGTATAGGAATTGGACTATCAGCAAAATTACAAGGAGGAAACCACCTAATACTTTTTTTTGTTTTGCTCTGCAATTTAAACTTCAATGGCTTTATTTCATATTTTTAATATGGCAAATCATTATTCTCTCTAGAGCTTACATTAATGGGCAGAGGACCAAATTATAAGAGCAGGCTAATTTGCACCCAAGCATTTCACATTTAATGAAGCACATTTTTTTTTCAGATATCAGGGAATGTAAAGTTATTCATTCTTTACTCTTAGAAGATGCAGTCCAATGAACTGCATTGTTTCTTCACATCACTTCACTGGATATAAGTAAGTCTGAATATTTTTAATCCAAAGAGTGTTATTAATGGTTGCTGCACACATTCTCAGAATTTTACTTCTGATGGAGAATAAGATTTAAAGAGGTCAAAAATTAATTTTTAATAAAAAGTTGTGTTATAACTATAAGATCAAGAAAAAATATAAATTTCACCTAAAGGATGTGTGTAATATTTAGATATTTAAGCAGAGATTTCAGATTCAAATAGCAACAACTGCCAATTGTGTTCTTTTTTTTTAATTTATTTATTTATTAAGGATTTCTGCCTCGTCCCCACAACCGCTTCCCATTTCCCTCCCCCTCCCCCGATCAAGTCCCCCCCCCTCATCTGCTTGAAGAGCAGTCAGGGTTCCCTGACCTGTGGGAAGCCCAAGGACTGCCCACCTCTATCGAGGTAAGGTGAGCATTCAAACTGCCTAGGCTCCCACAAAGCCAGTACGTGCAGTAGGATCAAAAACCCACTGCAATTGTTCTTGAATTCTCAGTATTCCTCATTGTCCGCTATGTTCAGCTAGTCCGGATTTATCCCATGCTTTTTCAGACCTAGGCCAGCTGGCCTTGGTGAGATCCCAATAGAGCATCCCCATTTTCTTAGTGTGTGGGTGCACCCCTCGTGGTCCTGAGTTCCTTGCTCGTGCTCCGTCTCCTTCTGCTCCTGATTTGGACCTTAAGATTTCTATCCGGTGCTCCCATGTGGGTCTCTGTCTCTGTCTCCTTTCATCGCCTGATGAAGGTTAATATTCCTGAGGATGCCTATGTGTTTGTCTTTGGATTCACCTTATTTAGCTTCTCTAGGAACATGAATTATAGGCTCAATGTCCTTTATTTATGGCTAGAAACCCAAATATGAGTGAGTACATCCCATGTTCCTCTTTTTGGGTCTGGCTTACCTCACTCAGGATAGTGTTTTCTATTTCCATCCATTTGTATGCAAAATTCAAGAAGTCCTTGTTTTTTACTGCTGAGTAATACTCTAATATGTATATATTTCATACTTTCTTCATCCATTCTTCCGTTGAAGGGCATCTAGGTTGTTTCCAGGTTCTGGCTATTACAAACAATGCTGCCATGAACATAGTTGAGCATATACTTTTGTTGTATGATAGGGCCTCTCTTGGGTATATTCCCAAGAGTGGTATTGCTGGATCCAGGGGTAGTAGACCGTAAAAGGCTAATCAACCCAATTATAAAATGGGGCACTGATCTGAACAGAGAATTCTCAACAGAAGAACTTCAAATGGCCAAAAGACACTTAAGGTCATGCTCAACTTCCTTAGCGATCAGGGAAATGCAAATCAAGACAACTTTAAGATACCACCTTACACCTGTCAGAATGGCTAAAATAAAAAACACCAATGATAGCCTTTGCTGGAGAGGTTGTGGAGAAAGGGGTACACTCACCCATTGCTGGTGGGAATGCAAACTTGTGCAACCACTCTGGAAAGCAGTGTTTTGGTTTCTCAGGAAATTCGGGATCAACCTACCCCTGGAGCCAATTGTGTTCTTAAAGAGTGATTCTACCACAGTTAAGCTATATTCCTTTCCCACATCACTAGCTTAATATAAAAATCTTGCTCAACATTTTCCATTTTATTACTTAATTTGATGTTGTTCTATTAGTAAGCAAACAAATGGATAGAAGTCATCTCCTACATTACATATCTTTAGAAGAATAAATAGCCAACATTGTATGTGTTGTACAAGCAACTGAAGGTTCTCATTTGGAAGAAAGCCATTAGTCAATACTGTTTCTTTAGTATAGTGCCACTATGAGACACTAGGAAATGAAACACTACTAAATTATCAACAGTGATGTAACTGGAATTATTTTCCAATAGTTCAGCTTTCTACTGCTTAGAGAACATGAAAATCTTTTCTATTTTTTTATATATGTTATTTATTTATTTTACAACCTGACTGTGGTATCTCCTTTTTCCTCTCCTCCATGTTTCTCCCCACAAACCTCCCTTTTGCCTCTCTCCCATCCACTTCTCTTCTATTTCTACTCAGAAAATGACAGGCCTCACAGGGATATCAATAAAACATGGTATATCAAATTGTAGTAGACTTAGCACCTTACCTTGTATTAAGGATGAACAAGGCAACCCAATATGAGATATAGAGTCTCAAAGTCAGTAAAAGAGTCAGAGACTGCTCCTGTTCCCATAGTTAGTGGTCCCACAAGGAGAACAAGCTACACACCAGTCACATATATGCATAGTGCCCAGTCAATTCCATGCAAGGTCCCTGGTTGTTGGGTCAGTTTCTTCTAATTCTCTTGACGCCTCTGTTTCCTACTTCTTTTCTTCTTCCTGCTTCTCTTCAGCAGTATTCACTAAGCTTGGCCTGTTTGGCTGTGCATCCCTTCATCTCTTTCCACCAGTTGCTGCAGAAGTCAAATGAGGACTATTCAGTTACAGCCCAAATCTATGAGCTTATCAGAATGTCATTAGGCATGATCTCATTCACATTTTGTTTTCCTCCATGCATGCTTGGTTCTATCTTAGGTCTCAGGGCAATTCCAGGACTCTAGACAGTGTCAGAGATGGGTCATACATGATAATACAGGACAAAGACAGTAAACTTTCTATATACTTAGCAGTATTAACTTTGCTAGCTACAAAAACTGTTAGTTACTAAAATGTCTTTATTTTCTGACTTAATATTTATTTTATTTTTCTCATTGGTGAATTCAAAAATATTGATCGACAATTGTCCTGTTTTGATTACTTATACCCTGCCCAACCCAATTTCTTAATTTTCTCTAGTAGAAAAGTACTGTACAGGGTGGTGCAATAAACATTGATGTTTGAGAATGTCTGTGGCATTTTGACTTGAAGTCCTTTGGAAAAATACTCAGGAGGCATATAGCTGTGTCACATGTAAAGCCATCTGTCCAGTTTTACATGTATCTCCACACTCTCACAGTGGTGGGTCTAGTTTAAATTGGTACTAGCTAAAAGAGCCAGTCAGTAAATCCTGTAAAATTGATGAGAGAGGTTCTCATATATGCTTACCTAGTTAAAAAGATAAAGGCAATTGATAGTTGAGATTTGGTTTTCCTTGGGACTGTAGCACTAATAAACTCCCCATGTTAGAGCAAATGCCCTTATACTCTTTTGTTTACTGGCAGCAATAAGCTGATTCTGTGGGTTAAAAAAATCTGTCTTTTGTTGGAGATATAAAGTTGTGGGGAGCATGTACAATAGGATCTGGAAGGGAGGGAGTATAGTATGGATTTGATCAAACATTATAGGTATGCAGAAATTTCCAGATAACTTTATTTAAGAAGTAGCCTGTTTTCACAGATGTAATTGTAATAGATCACAGAAACTTACTTTTTCAAGTTTATTATAGAAATCTTGACATTATAACAAATGCTGACTATAAGATTTCTTTGAGTTTTTTATATATGAGGACTATTTAATTAATAGGAGTTCTCCAAATATGAAAATGCTGTTTTGGATAATATTGTACAAGGCATAAATTTCTGTTATAGATGCTAAGTTGCCTAAAAGCATATGAAAAAAACCATGATATATATTACTTTTGAAAAATTCATTTCCAGCCATGAGTGCATAATCTTGGCTATCATCTTCTTTTTCTTGAGATTCCCTTTGCTTTTCTTAAAGAGATGACTGCCTTTTGATTTTGAATGGAAGAAAATAGCATCCATTTATATTCTGAAATTATTTGCCTTAATAAAAGGAGTTTACAGTAATATTTCCATTGATTCAATTAAACATATTGGAACAATCACAAAAGGCATCTTAGACATTCCTATTAAATGCAGCATTTTCCCACAGAATAAATTTATACCAGTTATAATGCTTAGAGGATAGAGAAACACACATGTGGTGTTTAAAATATCATACTCCTTCAGGGTTGAAAAGGCAACATTTCCTAGTGGGAAACAATTTCTTTTTAGTGAGGCATTTTGAAAAATTCTGGATTTCATCTCAACTTCCAAACAGAATAGAGAAAATAAATGTTTGAGCAGAAACACACAAAAGTTAAAAGAGAGCATGACACAGGAAGAGTTGAAATTGTTATTAGCTGTATGATACAGAGAAATAGTCTATCTGAATTCAAATGCTTTCAGTATATATAAAGGAGAATATTACTGCCTCAATAGTTCTGTAGGGAGAGTTATTGGAGACACGTGTGAAAAACATTCAATCAATAAAATACATAGCATATTAAGCACACAGCCACCCCACCCCACTGCTATCCTTCCATGTTTTCATTTATAGCTATGAAGGAATATAGTGATGTGCTCTCTTGTTTATGGATTTTATTTTTGTTTGTTTGAAATTTATCAATGCTATGTAAGAAGCAAAAAAGTACAACAGTCTCTCACAACAATAGATTCTTTGAATGTAGCTTTTGGTTGTCTCCCAAAGGCTGAATCTAAGTCCCTCCTGCTAAAGTTACCATGCATTTTGACACAAAACCTGGAGGTTACAAGATGGATCTAACATGAAAGCTTCCTCTCTGAGAACCAGCTTTAAGAATACTGAAAGTGGCTATAGAAACTACCAATGGAGGTAAACAACCAGCAATTCAACCCAGCTGAGATACTTAGGAACTACAACAGTGGTTGGTATGATACGCTATCAATAAGAGTTCAATAGTGTAATTTCTAACTTGGCAGTTTTCAGTAGTTATTGTATTGGATGTAAGGATCACTCAACAGAGAACTAATCATTCATGAAACCGGAAACCAACCACTGGTAGAATCTAGAGTAGTGCATAACATAGTATAAAATACACCAGATGAATGATGATTACTCCATCTGAATCAAAGATGTCAAATACTCTTATCATAACACAGAAGAAAATGCAATCATTGTTATCTGTAGCGATATTTTGAAACTTCTGGTTGAATACACAAGCTTTAGAATTTTTATTATATGACATCATCATTTTAGCTTAATTTTTTCATATATTTGTCATGAAATATTAAAGAAAATTTCTAGAATTGCTAATCAAATTATATCATCTCTATATATATGTACATACATACACACATACATATACATACATACATACATATTTCCTAATTCCCTCGGTAAAAATAGACACAATTTGAGTTTCCATTAATTAAATACAGAAGAGCTTATTTTCACTTGTATCGTGCACATTAAATTTAGAATTTCGGTAATGAGCACAAAATGTGTTAATACATCATTTGATGCTAAAATATGATCTTAAAGATTATATCATTTGCCCAGTTTTAAAGAAAAATAGAAGACTTGCTGATGAGATTTTCACAATGTTCAGGCTTTTTTCACCAACAGAATTATGAGGCTTTGATATGGGGGTTAACTATGACTGTCAGCCTGGGGGGGGGGGTCATGGCAACTCAACAAAGACATATTGTTAGAAAAAGACTTGGTGTAAATTGTTTTCCAAGTTGTTTGTACTGGTATTTTAACACCTTTTGTTTTAGTTACTGATTATCTGGCCTTACGATTTTACCAAAGGATACTTGTCATAATTTAGCTTGTTAGTCTTATACTTCTGTGCTTTATGGATGTAAAATGCCCTGCATAGGGTTGTTCTTTCACACTCGGTTCCTATCTCCTGGAATTGTCTGAGGATGTTATAGAAACTTGAAGAGGTAGACTCCTATGGAAGACCTAAATCACCGGAAGGTTTCAAGGTTTCTTACTCTGGTCCCACTCAGTATTCTTCTGTGTGCCTCCTATATGCAGATGAAATGGGATCTCTCTGCTTCTTCACTACCTTCTTCTGCTCCTGTGGCCCCTAGTCCCTCACCCTGACTTTTGCCTCTTTTGGAACTGTGAGTGAAAGTGAACTCCTCTCCTGTAGGTTTGTTGAAGGAGCTGTGGGTTGCATTCCTGCCACCCTGCTCCCTGCTGCCTGGGTAGCTTATACCCCGAAATAACAACACACAAACTGTATTCATTTGAACACTGCCTGGCCCATTTCTATTAATGTGTGTAGCACCGAGGTGCACTTACCGGGAAGATTCTAGCCTATGTCCATCCTGGGTCGGAGCTTCACCGTGTCTGCCCCAGAGAGGAGAGCTATCTAGTCTGAGCTCACTTCCTCTTCCTCCCAGCATTCTGTTCTGTTTACTCCACCTACCTAATTTTTTGTCCTATCAGGGCTAAGGCAGTTTCTTTATTTCACCGATGACCTTCCTCCATCATAGGTTGTTATTTGGTGCTGGTGGTGGTAGTGTGAACATTTATCACTTCTGAAGAAAAATAACTAATACAACTCCTTTCCCTCTCTGTATGTTTATTAACAAGTGTATTTGAATTAATATGTCTATTTGTTAACAAAAATAATGTTCTGTATAGTATCTTTTAATGTGACATAAGATAAAGTATTTGGGAAATTTTCTTTCAAACATTTATGTTAATAACTTGCAAACTGAAATTATTTTCTGAACATTTTCAACATGTAGTGTGCCTGTGTGTCAGATATGTGCATGAGGAAAGCTGTGCTTTCCTGAGGAGAGCATTTTCAGAAAAGCATATATAGAGATAACCACGGTACATTTCTATTCACTCCAGTGCCACTGGGCAACTCTATTAGTCTCCATGGTTTAACTTTGGAGGAATTAAGTGTCAGCAGAAAAATATTTTGTTGTTTTTTATTTCCCAAAGTACATGCTGTTTGTTTTTTTTTAAGAAAGTACAGCATGATATTGTTTCAATTCATCCATAAAATAAATGACTCTCAAGCATTCCATAAGATAAAGTGGAAATAATTTTTCTCCAGTATCATATGATATTTTGCTGTATAGACAAAAAATAATGCTTCATATTCACGATGTTTAAGAAGACTGAGACAATTATCACTAATGAACTCAATTTATTTGTATAAGGTAGTGTGTGTATATCAAAAAATGTTTTGTTGCCTGGTAGCAATTAACATAACCTCCAGGTAAAGCAAGTAAATGATAAATGCTCATTAGAACAAATGTAGTACCATGGGGCTATATTTACTTCACATAAATGAACTATTCAATATACATAAAGGTTTAATATTGGAGTGTTTGGAGTGTCCATATATGTGCTTCTGTTGACCAAAATTTTTCTCATCTCAACTACCTCATTTCTAAAAACTTTTCCTTAGAAATATCATATTAATAAATTAATGTCTCTGCATTTACCTGTGTGCACATTAGCTATTGGATGAGATTAAAATTGCACAAAGCATACGAGTGATGAAAAGGTAGTGCATAGTTTTGATAAACAGATATGGCTTGACTTTCTTACATGACTGATATTTTACTTTGATATGTATGATAGATTAAGTTTCTGTTTTCCCATGCACTAAATAAAAAATTTAACATATAATTCCAAAACAGGACACTGATGCATGTTAAAGACCTTGCATTAGAAACCAGCATGTCATTCTGACAGTCAAGTTAAGTTTTTTCTAAATATTCTGATTTTTTGTTCGCACTATGTAATTGTTAATGGAACACCAAGTCTGTGGTGGGTTCTGCTTTTTCTTTCTTAAGATACAGAAGTGAATTTTACTCCCACAAGACAGTCATGTAAATGACAAAAGGAATTTTTAGAAGAAGAGTTCTCAAAAAGAAACTAGGCAAAATGGGCCTGTAAGATGCACACGAACAGCTCTGTATTGTCATTAAAGGCTTATTTTTTTAATCAGAGAAAATGATTTATTAGAAGGCATTGATAAAATTTGTTAAGTCTATATTTTCAAGCACAATATGTTATTATTATTATTGATTAATGTGTGTCCAGCAGTGATTCATTTTCTCCGCTAGAAACTAAAAACCTATAGAGCTCTGCTCAGAGTTATTTTAGAACTTTTGCTTGAACTGCAGGCACATGTATGAGAGTTAATAATAATAATAATAGTAACAATGACATAATTTTCATAATTAAAATATACACGTATATATATCATATTTGTGTCTTATATATTTTATATATACATACAATAAGAATTCAGTGGTGAGCACGATTGAATATGGCAGATAAATTGATAAATTTTGCTAGCCAGTTCTATATTCCTTTTGCATGACACTTGAGAGTTTATATCATTCAGTAGTTCTAGTTACCAAGACAATACCACAATATATATTTTGTTTATCCACATGCAATTCTTCCTAGCTTTGCTTACTCTGCATTATTGTTTTTATAATGCAAGTTTTTTTCTTCCTTTGAATAATATTCTAAATTATTTTGTATTTGTTTTATTTATTTTTTTTTTTTTTGGTTTTTTTCGAGACAGGGTTTCTCTGTGGTTTTGGAGCCTGTCCTGGAACTAGCTCTTGTAGACCAGGCTGGTCTCGAACTCACAGAGATCCGCCTGCCTCTGCCTCCCGAGTGCTGGGATTAAAGGCGTGCGCCACCACCGCCCGGCTTCTAAATTATTTTGTAAATGCTCTGAGCTCTTGACCGAGTATGAATGAAACTAATATTTTGTTTTCACTGAATACTTCACTGTATTACTCATTCATCTTGTTTAATCTTTAAGCAATTTTGTAGACACAGGCTTTTTTTGTATTACTGTTAAACTGTATAAATCTCAGATGTTGGAAAATTTACTTGACAAAAATGTGGAGAGTTTTTATTTTAGCGAAATTTTCTGTAACACCCATTTTCTTTGTTTCCTCTATGATTCTTCATTCTCTAGGAAAACTCCATATAACGGAATTTCTTTCTGGCACTTAATAATCTTTCTTTATATTATTATTATAATGTATTTTATTGCCAACTAACATAAAACTTAAAGGCAGAAACTATGTATTTCTCATTCAATAAGAAAGATAGATAAATGCATTAGAGGTGTAATAGAGTTTAAAATTATGATGCATTCTGAGACTGAGCAAGCACAAAGAAGATAATATGCCATGGGCTTTGCAGGTTCTGGAGGCCCTAGAAAGCAACCAATAGTCAGGTACTGACAGGCATAGAGATGTCAAAGAAATATTCCAAAAGTAGATTATAAAATGTTTTTAAATTTCTTTAGGTTTATTACCGAAAGTAAGTATATAAATGCACATATAAACGCTAAGTATCTCTGAGAGTTGAAATACTAAAAATGACTCCAGGCAGAGCAGAAAGGAGAGCTGTTGAACAGACAAGGGTTCAGAGTGTCTGTTGTCTGGTTTAGAGTGGCTCGGAGAAGCTTCACATGGTCTCTGTGTTCTTATTGCTAAATTTGCTATCAGGTCTGGTCTCCAGAAAGGTTAAGAGTAATTCTCTACTGCCTGCACCAGAGGGGAGCCTTTGGAAAATGCTCTAGTTGCGAATCTTATATATGACATTTTTCCTTTTGTATTTGCCAATATCTTTCTTTGTTTTTCATGTCTTTCACTTAATCTTTGTGTGTGTTCACTTAATTATTTGATGGTTGCTTTTAAATGTCTGGGGGACTTTTATGGTCTTATTTGAAGAAGATAGAGGTATGAGCAGGGGAAAAATGTATCTTCACAACAAAAGGCAGTCTTCCTTCCAAGTTTCTATACTTGAGGTGGTTGGAAAGATGACTGAGCAGTTAAACTTATATTGCTCTTACAAAGAGTCCTAGGTAGGTTCTTAGAACCGGCATCAGGTGACACACAAACACCTGTTAGTGCAGCACCAAAGGATCCATCACACTTCTGGGTTTCCTGGGCACTTGTGCTTATTCTCCCTTTCTCAACAGTGAATTCCTATATCTCTTTAGCTAAGGGAGTGAATTCATGAGATTTCATTCATCCTCCAATACATGTACACTGATATTGTTTTTATTTGAGTCTTGCTTAAGCAACAATATTTTAGAGATTTTTGTGGGTGTAACTTCTCTGTTATGTCTTTGTATATCTATGAGTATATTTACAAACATATATACATATATGTATACACACATGTGTATGCATACATATATATATATCTCACAGTGAGGACTCGATTGGATATATATGTAGGTGTATATATATGTAGATCTATCTATAGAGTATAAATACAAAAACATATTTTTCAAACCAGTAGTCTTTGTAGATTGTGTATATACATAAATGTATATGTGTCTTCATGATGTTTGTATGTGTGTGTGTAACAACAACAAAGATAATTAATCTTTGAATCTGAGAGGCAGTAGGGTTATGTGGGATGTGTGGAACGAGGTAAGGAAAGGTAGAGACAATATGATTATATTCTTAATTTTAAGGCACCACAGTTGTCAATTTTCTGTGACCATTCTTTCTAAGTAGATTATTACCCAAAATAAATATCAAACGTAAGATTGTACCATAGGCCTTGGTAAAGATGGCAAAATCAAAACCAACTTTATGCAAATAATCCTACAAAGGCAATTCTAATGTTCTTGGATATCTAGCACCATATTTCAAATGGTGACCGTAAGTACCTATCAAAACTTATTAGCTTTGAATTCAAATCATTACAATTTAGAGAAGCTGGGTAACTCAGTGACTAAACTGTGAATTTTGTGAGTCTCTTTGTGAATATTGTTACTGAAATTCTGTTGCATACTAATATCTCTGATCTTAAATTTTACAAGTAAGTATTTTGATGATGAGATGTGGTAGTTTTAAGTACATTTACATTAAATTTTTATTTAACTAATGATCAAAATATGAAGTACATGTGAAATTATAAAGCAAGCCAAGGAAAGATTATAAACTTTAAAAATCTATATATTAAAAAAGGAAAGATGGAAATTATGAGGCATGAAGAAAAATCAAGGAGGGAGGAAGAGAGAGATTAAGACCTGATCTGCAGTATATGTGAATTATCTTGGAATTATGCATATTTATTCATGAGGTTGCATGTGTGCCTATTTATATGCATGTGGATGACAGAGATTGATATCAGATATCAGTCAATCATTGCTGAAATTCATTTTATGGGACACTGTCTCAGTGAACCTAGAGCTCATGATTCAGGTACACCAACTGGCCAACAAGTTTCAGGGGTCTTCCTGTCTCCGCCCTCCAGCCCCTATCCCTACTTTCTAGGTTCTTACCACTTCATGTAGCTTTTGACATGGGTTCTAGGGATCTGAACTCAGATCACCATACTTATGAAATAATTTGCTTTGATTATGTGATGTTCCAACCCTGAGCGTGAACTTTATAATTAAGAACTTGAAAAAATCAGCAGGTGTTTGGCACGGTGATTATTTGAGGGAGGAAGTATCATAAAAGAGCAAAGAAAGCTGAGGCAGCTCTAGCCTACAGGCTTTATACTGATGCTCATTGTTTCTCACATGTAGACACTGATTATATTCCAGCCACCAACGGCTTTCTGGCTCCATGCTCTTTTAATACATCCTTCAGGTCTATAAGCAATTGCATCAGTTTGCCTTTCCGGGAGGATAATACCATACAAAATTAAAGTATCAAATAGTTAAGGAAATGTGCAGTTTTTACATCGGAAAGGATATTTATCTTATATAAAAAAATCCATAAACTAAGTCACAATTGAAATTTTGACAGAAATTATATCCACAAGTGGGTAAAACACAGACTTTGAGCTTTCTCCCCCAATTCCTAGCAAGTTGAAAGGTGAATGACATCAACAATTGCTGCCTGGCTGTTTTATTAGGAACAATTACAAATCAGAACTGATTTAAATGGTCATTTTCAAGTTATGTAAGCACAGCAGAAGGGGACATAATTCCAATCACTCTTCTCTGGAATACTTTATGGTAAGTGTTCTTCTTATGGTAATGTATCTTCCCACTAGGAAACATTACCTGTACCTTTTATCAGTAGTTGTTTTCTCTGAAGCTTTATTTTTCTAATTTTATGGCGCCAAAACAGTGTTTTAAATGCTTTGGTTGACAATGAATTCTGAATAATGGGCCCCAAGCACCTTTAAAGTTTCCATTTGCTATTTTAAATTAATTACTTTGATGACAAAATAACTTTGGGGATTGTTTTATAATTTTCAACATAAAATTTTTATGGTTTGATTTCTCGTTCATTCTGCTTACTTTTCAATCTACTTGCACTGTCACTAGTGCTCAGAGAAAAATATGGCAAAAAGACAGCAATATTTGCAAACAGAAATCTTTGTTCAGTTATAATGTTGCCTCTTTAAAAATAATTAGAACTATTTTATTCATGATTCTATATTCTCTGCACACACGCCTTGTGTTTATCATTCATTCCCTAACATTTACCACATGCATCATTTCAAAGTATATTATAGGCACAAGATGAATGTTGCCTTAGTAAGTGAATGGAAATGCAGATGAATATACTTAAAGCTTATTTTATATCATTGAATTCATTGTCATTGTCTCACAGAAATCTCAGGAGCTACTACTGACAAACTTTATAACACACACAAACACACAAGCTCAAGTGGGGTTATCCTATAGTGTGCCACTAATGCTACTACAATCACCATATGCAAAAAAATAAAAAAAATAATTAAAAAAAACAACAGTGCCACTCATGGGTTACCTCTTTTGGAACTGTTGGCAGTATTACCCCACCATCTAAACATTACAAGCTATTGTTAATGTTCTTACTCACCTTCTAGAACTTCATGGTAAGATCCTGTTGTCAAAGGAGCTATATACTTGAATCATAGGGCATGGTGATAACTAGCTAACAGTGACCAGGAATCTTCATCCCAACTGACGAGCTTTCATGGTGCTGGGAGGTGTTATGTATACTACTGGAGGAGAAAAATAATCAGTAATCACATCCAGCTATGAACCCTGTGACCTACAATAATTACTGAACTGCTAAGAAGTGCCCACAGGTATAATCACTGCATGAACGTGAAAGGAGTAACTAATCACTTTTTTCAATGAATTTAATGTCTTGCCCCAGAATTTAAAAATAAAATGAAGCAAAATAGATAGGAATAAAGTTAACATAAGACCTAAACTTTAGAAATTATAAGAATATTAAGTTTAAAAATGTAGGAAGTTTGAGCTTCCTTTGGGTATATTCCCAAGAGTAGTAATGCTGGGTCTTGAGGTAGATTGATTCCTAATTTTATGAGAAATTGTCATACTGATTTCCAAAGTGGCTGTACAAGTTTGTACACCCACCACAGTAGAGGAGTGTTCCATTTATTCTACACCCTCTCCAAGATAAGATGTCATCAGTGGTTTTTTATCTTATCCATTCTGACATGTGTACCATAGCATCTAAGAGTAATTTAGATTTGCATTTCCCTGATGACTAAAAGTGTTGTACAATTTCTCAAATGTCTTTTGGCCACTTGAGAGTCTTCTCTTGTGAATTCTCTGTGTAAATCTGTATCCCATTTTTTTTAACTGGGTTACTTGATATTGTGATGTATAGTTTCTTGAGTGCTTTCTATATTTTGGAGATCAGCTCTCTGTCAGATGCGGGGCTGGTAAAGATCTTTTCCCATTCTATAGACTGTAATCTTGTCCTATTCCTCCATAATACCACAAGGACAAGTTCAATGATGTTCATAGCAGCATTATTTGTAGTAGCCAGAACCTGGAAATAATCTAGATGTCTATCAAGCAAAGAATGGATAAAGAAAATGTGGTTTTCACAATGGAGTTTTACTCAGCTGTAAGAAAACAATGACTATATGAAATTTTCAGGTAAATGGATAGAACTAAAAAAAAAACCCTGAGTGAGGTAACCCAGACCCAGAAAATCAAATATGGTATGCACTAATAAGTGAATACTTGATGGGAAGCAAAGGATAACAATAATAGAATCCACAACTTCAGAGAAGCTATGTAACAAGGAGGACCCTAGGAGCGACACATGAATATTGACACATACATACTCAATAAGGTACTGGAAAACCAAATCCAAGAACACATCAAAAAGATCATCCACCATTAATAATGTGTTTTTGATCCCAAAGATGCACTCAATGTTTTAAGTCTAGCTTTATACTTTTTTGATAATGTAGTTTGTAAATAATTAAGATAAAATCAGTATTTTCCCACAAAGAAAAATGTTCAATAGTCATATTTATTTATTGGTGTGTGTGTGTGTGTGTGCGCGCGCGCATGTGTGTGTGTGTGTATGAGATGGCTTTAATGAGATGTCTATCATATATGGTTTGTGGAGGTTTGCATCAGGTTCTAATACTACTTCAAGAAAAACAAGCTTATCTGGGCTTATGGTTTCATAAGGACCCCACAATGGTGATATGCACAGGACAGCAGGCTTCCCAGAGCAAAAAGTTAAGAGATCACATCATGAACAAAGAATATCTTGTTGAGTCTTTGAACTAGGTATACCCATGGAAAACCCCAAATTTCCCATGTTATTGCAAGTTTAATGATTGTTTTCTACAAATTGATGCTAATGGCCTACTGCTGAAGGCAAGACTCATATAAGTAATCAAATATAGAAAAGTCTAGGTATTATATAGTTATAGGCTCAACCTCCTCTGACTTGTGTTCATAATACTGAAAATGGATTTTTCATACTACCAAAGTAAAAGAAAGCTGGAAGTTCAAAGAGCCAGAGATGATAGATGACACCAAGAAAACATGTGTTCTAGAAACAAGAGGACTGATGCACATATAAATGCATAGAAACTCTGGCAGTAACACAGATTCAAGAAAGGTGCAGTCAAAGAACTGAGATGGGAAAGTAGACATGGGCTCCTACCTCTGACCAAGAAACTATGCAATTAATATCAAATGGCAAAGCAAAATTTAGTTTCTCCAGTATTGTCTTACTGGGTAAATTAACCATGCTTCATGTAGACCTTATCCATGACAGTAGATAACCAACACAAAATGGACTCTGGGGTGTTTTTGTAGATTTTTCAATTAATTTGTCTTTATTTGGGAATTTTTTTTATTTTATTGCTCTTTTGCTTATATATTTTGGGTTTTCTTATTATGGAGTTTTTCTTTGTGTCTTGTTTTTTTTAAAAAAATTGTTTGTTTTTTAAAGAGAGAGAAAGAGAAATGCATAGAGTTGGGTGGTAGGGATGTAGGGAGGATCTGTGAAAAGATGGGAGAGGGTAAATTGTGATCAGAATATATTGTAAGAAAATTGATTTCAATTAAGACAATGATGATTAATAATAATAATACATTATGAAAAGGTTTTGAAGCTTTCATTTTCTTTTACTTTTTTATTTTTAAGATTATAATCATATTATCTCTCCCTTCTCTTTTCTCCACCTGAAACCTCTCACACACCACTCCATGTCGGATAGGTTTTTAATCAAGAAAAATGCATATAGATGTGCATATTAAGTTTTCTGACAGCTTATGATAAGATATCAGCATAAAAAACTTAATTTATGACCTTATATTTTCTTTGCTGCTATATATGACACGTATACCCTCTTTGTGTTATAAAGAAGCAGCTCCCCCTTCTCTACCCTTGCTCTTTGTTCAAATAACTGCATTTACTTGGTGAACTAAAACTTTTTTGTTGGAAAATTTGCCCTTAATCTGGTGCTAACATGTGTATGTTTTAAAAATTGTGACAGTGTGTTAATGTTTATTTAAGTGTTAGATAGCTAGATATAAATTCCCACCAGAAGAAGATGAATACTTATACAGAAGGAAAGCATTAATAAACACAGCATTTGTGTATTTTTCCACATGCTTTCAGTATAAGTTAAACTCATCAATTTTCCTTCCAAAATGGAACCATGGGCAGACCTAGAAACAGCTTTTGGCTTCTATTCCCTTTCTACCACAGCCTTTGTACAAAGGAAGGTTTCTTGGTGGCAGAAATTTTCATAGCTGAAGTGGCTAAGAAAGTGGCTATCTTCTACTCTCTGATTGTAAATGAGATAAATAGCTTTAAAAAGATTTTGTCTTTTTAAAACATCTTAAAATATTGGTGAATTTAGGAAATGGGATATAATTCTGTCTTTTGTAATGAAGGGACAGATTACACATCTCATTGCTATGCTCGGTGTTCTCAGGAGGTTCCTCAGACTTTTAGAGACCTCAAGTCAGGTGTAGCCTGGATTTGCAGCTTTGATGCTGAACTGAATTGCAGAACTAGCCAGTATAATAAAGCAGAGGTGCAAAGAGATTTCATGTAGGTTTATGCTTGTTTGAGATTCTCAAGAAATGTCAGGGAATAGGAAGAGGCCCTGCCTGAGGCTATATAAATTCATGCCTCAAGCCTGGGTCATTGCTATTTTGACATAAAATACCTATATGTAAAAGGAATATTGAGTCTTTATAGCAAATGATCTCAATTCTTGCTTCTGAGTTGGCAGAGGCTTCAATGCGACTCTAGGATGAGAGTCTCTCTTCCCTCTATGTTCACAAAATTCCCTATCTTTCCGTCTAGATTCAATTCAAAATTTTAAATATTGACAATGTGTTGTTGAAAATTTGATCTATCTTTCCCAGTCATCCATTAACTGTTTCTTAACAATGGAAAAACATGAAGGTGTGGAGGCAATTAATCAATTGTTTGGCTCTAAAATTAATACTGGGTAGATACAGTTGTTTAAAATATAATTTGTGTATTTCATGTAGATGTATCTGTTGACAAACTGAGAAAATATAAAGTAGCAGCCTGCAGCCAAAAAGACTGCCTATAATCCTCTGACACTTTGAAACTGAAGGATTAATAATTCAAAATGTTGGGGGTTTCTATATTTACTAGTAGAATTTGGTCTGTCTTTAGAACAAGGTTGCAAAATGTACATGAGAAAAATGAATACGACCAAGTTCATTCATTTTTAAACTATTGTTCTAATATAAGGACACCAATGTAAACCTTGAATCTAATCACTGGCTCTAATCAAGACTTTCTTGAAGATATAGCTCTCACAGTAGAAGTAATTGATTAATTATCTATTAATTGAGTAATTAATAGATAAGATTTGATATTGTGTTAAACCATTCTTTA
This sequence comes from Microtus oregoni, assembly GCF_018167655.1. Lineage (NCBI taxonomy): Eukaryota > Metazoa > Chordata > Mammalia > Rodentia > Cricetidae > Microtus > Microtus oregoni. The sequence continues at coordinate 16,632,371 of NW_024543076.1, forward strand.
TGTTTGTACTTCATACTTTTGACTACTTGGAAAATTGTCTTAACAAGGTTAAGATTTATTTAATGATCAGATTGTGTTGAAGTACTTTAAATATTTATTTTGTAGACATCTTATTGAAGACTTTTTTCAGTTCTTTAGACTGAACTTCTTTATGTATAGATATATACATACATGCCTTTTGTGCTGTGGAAGTAGAGACTGATAGACATTGGTTATTTGTAAACCTGTATACAATTATTTAATTTTTGAATAATTATTCAAAATTAGCTTTCGCCCTTCTGGTTGTCTTTTAAGACAGCCCTCTTTTAAGATTCTGCAGAAGTAGAGTCTGAGAAGGAATCTGGAAAGCATTTCTGAGATGCTGAAATAGGCCCATACAGCAAGTAAAATGGATTTTAGGAATAGTTAACATATGAATCATTCCTTCTATTCCTCTCAGTTGCTTAAAATTTGGCCTTAAGGATTCACTGGCACTAACTTCTTGACACCTGTTACTTTCCACCCCCTCTCTCTACCCTTCTTATATGGAATAAACTGGGACAAATCATTTCCAGATAATTATGAACACTGGAGGATGAACATGGATAGTCATTGATGTCTTCAGAGATTATTGTTCAAATACAAAACAAGGGCTTGTCAAATTTTAAATGAAGTTAGAGTGGGCATGATGTGCATGGTAACACCTGTCTCTTATTTCAGTACTTAGAAAGCTGAAACAGAAAGATCATACGTTTCAGGTCAATCTAAGCTTCAAGGGAGACCCTGTCTCAAACAAAATAGATGGATTTACTCATACCAGTCCTTCCAAAGGTAAGAGTAAACACCACGAACTCATGGGATATTTAGGAAATGCTCTTATTCTCGGTAGCTTGTTGTTAACAATATATTCCAGCTTTGATTCCTGCTTGTATTCTGTTCATATTTTGTTTTAGGAACAGTCATGTTTCACCTCAAGATTGAAGTGATAGAAAAAGAATGAGGAAATAAAACAGACCACCTGGAAAGAATACATATATTTTGAAGAGATAGATATGTTTCTCTACTTTGATATCTGAGTATTGAGAGAATGAACCCTAAGAAATTAGAATCTTCTCAGTAACATGCATTTAGGGGTGGGGAGGAGTCTAAATTCCTGGAAAGCAAAAGGAGTATCTTAGTGAATTTAGGAAGATTCAGTACTTGTCGTGTATTCTCAAAGAATAGACTTGAAATGGAGACAGTAGTTGGTAAGGGTCACACAAAGGCAATCCTACTTATTAAAGTATGAGTCTTTTGCCTTCTATTTAAAAATACTCGTATGTCAAATTCTTGGGAGGCAAAGTCACTGGACCTTTGTCACTCCTCCTAATGTGGTCACACTGAATAAATCTTTCTTTTCTGCTTTCTACAAACACCAAACAGATATCAATACATATGCGGTACATTGTAATCAGGATTTTATAGAGATATTTAAGTAACTAAATCATGTTAAACACTTTATTATAAAGAACTTTCTGTGTTACTTGATTTTTCCAAAATGTAGGCTAATGTTAATGTTCTTACATATGTAAGTTGAGCTGGGCTCACCGTTGATTTTTGGAAGCTTGTATACTTTAAGTTGTTATTCAGTATATGCTGTCTTCAAATGATGGTGAGTTTACCAGTATAAAATATCTTAGAAAGCAGAGTACTTGTTATCTGGGAACTAGGGTTGAGTTAGGAGAAATAGATGGAACTAAATAGCACGCACACATACAGAGAGAGAGAGAGAGAGAGAGAGAGAGAGAGAGAGAAAGAGAGAGAGGGAGAAGTACAGACAGAACAAAAAGTTGGGCTTGTAGGGAGGTGGTTATTATTTGAGCAAAGTTCAGGGAAGGAAAAAAAATATAAACAAAATATATTGTATGAAATAATTTTAAAAATAAATTAATTAGTCACAGACATGCTCTTCCATATTTTATTCACTTTAGGCTTCTTTCAAAATAGAAGCTATTATTCTTTTAACTAGTTTATTTATTATTGTGTATTTATGATCTTATCTCAGGTGTGTTTGTGGGTAGGTGGGAAATCTACAGTTCATGTATGGAAGCCAGATAACAACATCTAATTGCCGAAAAGTTATACAATGGAGAGGCAGTCTTCGTATTTTGGGTCATTCAGTTATGTACATAGTAATTTACAAATTGTCCAGATAAATTTTCCTTCAATTTCTATGAATGCTATTTTTTCTAACACTACCTGCAATGATTTTTTTTAATTTGTAATTTATTTCTGTTTTAGAGCACTCCAATTGATGAATCTGGAGGGCTGGTGAATTCTTCCTGAACACTTAGTATTTTACATCAAAACAGAATTTATGCACATAGAGATGTTCCTGTTACACTTTAACACTCAGATATATAGACTTAAGTTTATAAGTGGAAGATAATCAACCAAACTGATTCTTTTCCAGGTAGGTCAGGCTACATTTGTCAATTTAAGCTCTCAGACAGGCATCTAACTGAAGAGTTCTATGTTTTGATAACTGTGTCTTTTTGCCTCTGATGATCCATAGTTCCTGAAGCCCTGAACCCATGCTTCATTTAAACTTGCCTCTTTAGCCTAAAGGCATAAGACAGCTGGATCTTGTACAACTAAAGTACCTGCTGATGTCAATTGGAGTTTGACTGCCTGAGGGCTGCAGCATCGAGCCTCAAGTCATCTATTATAAATATTTTTGACACATCAGATTCATACACCCTATGCTCCAGCCGAAAAGATAAATAGTTCAGACTTTCCTCAGTTACTACACGTCTCAAAGGAAAGCAGCTTTTTAAAGTGATTTTTTTCCCACCCCGGATCCACTGGGGTTTGTGGTGGTCCACCACACCAGAGTTTTCAGTACAGAGTTTGTTTTCTTCTTTTGGGAAGCTGTGTTTTAGAAAGCAAATCTCCACTTATTCATTGCTCATAAGAATATTTTCATTATTGGGGGGGGGGAGAAAGAGAGAGAGCTTGAATGTATTTTGACAGCCTAATTAAAAAAATCTATCTGTAATTATGATTCACATAAAAGAATATATTCACATATAGAATTTGGAGTCCCACATAAGCTTTTCTTGTGTTTTTAATCACAACTTTTATTGGTTTAAGGCTTCATTCTCTTTTAAAATTTCCTCTAAAATATGTTCAAATATAATACCTCTAGCTGTGATTTTTTTTAAATTTATTCACTTAACAGAGAGAGGAATTTCTTTCATAATCTGTCTATTTTGTATTATGAAACTTAAGGGATTGTCTGGGACAAAATACTTGGATACTGATTTTAATGGAAAGACTGTAATGGAAAGTGTTTAATACAAAACACTTATGAAATACTTTGACTTATATTTAGAGACAAAGTTTAATTGTCCATTTTGTATGTTTATTTTGTAATTATTTTGCTTTGTGTAATTCAAAATGAAAATAGCAACACAGTCCTGTGTCAACTAAAGAAATTAATAGAAATAATTTCTTTTCAAACATCTCAGGATAGATAAAAAGATATTTAATCAAGGTAGCAAATTTCACCTTTTGTCTGTCTCATTTGTCTTATAAGGTTATTTCAGATAATAAACATTACTTTCATGCTTATTATACACATAAATGTATATCATATAGATACTACATATTTATTCATAGGTAATATTGTTTGTGTATAGGCACATAAAAACATGTTATCTCCAAATGAAATATTCAATTATTTAAAACTCATATTGTATTTTCACAGATGAAGTATAACCAGATACAAAAGGCCCATTTTCTCACTGTGGAAATTTTCTGCAAACTACTTGTTTCTGTGAGTGGCAGGAAACCAGAAATAATTCTGTGGCCACTTATGGTTAATGAGTCATGACAAATCTAAACAAGCAAATCGTTCAGTAGCATCAGATTTGACTGTTCTGGGCTCTACATTCCAAAAGCCCAATTATTGGAGCAATTAAGCAAAAAAGCAGTCAAACTGAATGCCTGGTACCCATCATTAGAATGAATAATTACATTTTAAAATTGAATTGGCTTTTTTTTGTCAAAAGTTGATACAACATAGGCCATCAACATCTGTTTATTTTTTACATGATTCTAAGCAGTAAGTCAACTTAAACACATTAATTAAGATTTGTTTTAATTTAATGTAATTTCAAGCTAAATATGTTGAGCAAAGTTATATATGAAAAGTAGATGCAAGAGTTTGTGTATGTGTTCATCTATAAACAGAAACATATGAATGTTCAAATATGTTGCCATATTAATTCTCAAGATAACTGTAAGACATTAGTACCATTATAGTCTCTATTATTGCTATGGAAATTAAAAGGAACCATGGAAAAATAAGAAGGCATTTATTTTTTGGTGGATGCAGGATAATTTGGAATTAATGGTTATCTAATTTCAAAGTTCACATGGAATAGTAACACCACAGACACCCACATACGAGTAACTTAGCACAAATACTGTGCTTAGTTAACACACTGAAAGAAGATAAAACTTAAATTGATGGATAAAAATAAAATAAATAAAATAAAATTTACTCAATTCAATGAGAAGAGTCATTTTTGCAGGAGCAGAAAAGGTGAGAATCTATTCTGTTTATCTCAACAGAAGGCCTAAGCTTTGAACTTCCTTTATGTTCATTAAATAAGCCCTAATGAAGAAAGTCGTAAATCCCAAACAAATCATTGTGGTGCAAAGATAAAAATGGACCGTCCATCAGCTTTATCAATGCCATCTCTTGTTTCCAATTGCATGGCACTAACAGATATGACGAATCACAATCAATCATTCTGACAACTCAGCGTCACCTTTGTCCAGAAACCCACAAACATTCCAAAAGGTATCTCTAAGCACCCGTCAGTATTTATTTCATATTTTCTCTACAGAAGCATTAAGAATTTTACAACAAGGAACTAACTGGGGACCTCAGCTTGGGCACCTGGGAGCCCCTCTAGGGTCAGGTCTCTTGCCAACCCTAAAGTGGTTCCCTTAACTAAGAATTGTGGTTCCGTGCTCCCCTGTCCAACCTTCCTTTATCCCAATCCTCCTGCTTTCCCAAGGCCCGACCTCCTTCCCTTCTAACTTTTCTCTCCCCATCTCCCCTTACCCCCAACCCACCCCACCCCAAGATCCCAATTTTCTCCCCGGCAATTTTGTCTACTTCCCTTAGCCAAGAGGATAACTATATGTTTTTCCTTGGGTTCCCCTTCTTACTGATCTTCTTTAGATTCACCTATTGTAGACTCCGTGACCCTTATTTATGGCTAGAAACCAATTATGAGTGAGTACATCCCATGTTCATCTTTTTGGGTCTGGGATACCTCACTCAGGATAGTGCCCAAGCTGAGGTCCCCAGTTAGTTCCTTGGGCAGTTGAGAATAGGGAACCTGAAATGACCCTATCCTTGAGCAATAATGACGAATATCTTGCATATCATCACAGAACCTTCATCTGGTGATGGATGGAGATAGAGACAGAGACCCACACTGGAGCACTGGACTGAGCTCCCAAAGTCCCAATGAGGAGCAGAAGGAGGGAGAACATGAGCAAAGAAGTCGGGACCACGAGGGATGCACCCACCCACTGAGACAGTGGAGCTGATCTATTGAGAGCTCACCAAGACCAGCTGGACTGTGACTGAAAAAGCATGGGATAAAACTGGACTCTCTGAACATGGCGAACTATGAGGGCTGATGAGACGCAAAGGACAATGGCACGGGGGTTTGATCCTACGTAATGTGATGGCTTTGTGGGAGCCCAGCCAGTTTGGATGTTCACCTTCCTAGATATGGACGGAGGGGGGAGGTCCTAGGTCTTACCACAGGGCAGAAAACCCTGACTGCTCTTTGGACTGGAGAGGGAGGGGGGAAAGGAGTGGGGGGAGGGGGAGAAGGGTGGGAGGAGGGGCCGTACGGGGGGAGGAGGGAGAGGGAAATGGGAGGCTGGGAGGAGGTGGAAACTTGTTTTTTTTTTTCTCCTTTTCTCAATAAAAAACAAAAATCTAAAAAAAAAAAAAAGAATTTTACAACAAACATTAGTTGATAGTACTTTCCGCGCCTCATCCTCATGAGTGTTTGCATACTATCCTATCAAAGGTTTGCTAGAAGGACCTTTTGATCCGCTGCGGAGGAGAAAAGCATTTCGCACTTATCAAGAGGATTCTGTTAACCGTTTGTGATGGATATGGATGTACGGCATTTATTTCAATTTCCTTCCACCTGTTCTCCTGAGAGATGATTCGCTAAATCCTAGCACATAAACCTGCACAGATGGAATAAGGCAATCTATCAATCCATACAACAGTTATGTAATACAATAATCACATTTTTGATATTACATTCTCTCTTTTTTGCTTTGTTTTGCTTACTAATGTTTTTATTGCCATCAGAATTATAACTTGACAACAAGAGTTAAATTTTACACTCCACTTTGCTTTGTCAATTTGAAGGTTTTGTGTTAATTTTTTATGTTATACATTTATTTTCAGAGAGGTCTAAACCATTGTCACTCTCATTTCTCACTGTATATGTGTAGGTTTGGTTACTTTGGCTTGCTTGCTTCTCTCTGGACACATATGCATTGTACACTAAACTTCCCAGGAAAGAAAAAAAAATCTATCTATTTTAATCTCACCATTTAAGCATTTTAAAGATTTTACTTTTCCACAAAAATATGTTTTTATTTTCATTAATGAGTTTATATGAATATGAAATCAAGTTATATATTTGATACATTCTATGAAAGCATGCTATCAATTAATAAAGGAATCAATGATTAATTGTTTTTAAATTTTATTAATAGGATAGAGTTTCAATCCTTGCTAAAGTTATGAAGGGTGAAAACAACCAGGAAGGCTGAATTTGATAGTATTGGGAGCATTTCTATTATTTCACATCCAGAATTACACCGGCACAGAATGGACACAGAATATTCATCCACCTCATGTATCATGAAGGAGCGACGTGGAGGGGAGAGGAAAGATGAAGACAGAGCTAGGGGGAAGGGAGGAACTTCACTCAGGTGACTAGGTAGAACAGACAGACTAGCAGTAAACAAAGGGTGTAACTGTATGTTAGCATCAATTATGATACAAAAAATAGGTCTGAAAACAAATAGTCCCTAGAATTAAAAAGTAGAAATGTTAGTAGTAGAAAGATAAATATTTTCAGGATTATGCTGTGGATTTATGAAAGAGGATCTATTATATGTACTAAATTGGAAATACATGGAAAACATTAGTACTTGAATGAATATTTTATATTATTTCTGTATAGAGAGATTGTGAAATAACTTATTATCACAATCTGAAAAATTGCCTGCCTCAAGTTTGCACACCCATTGCTGCTAAAAACAAACAGACAAAACAAAAAACAAAAAAAGCCTTTTGCTTAACCAAGGATTTAATAACTCATTAATTTATCAGACATGATTTTTCAGACCCTGCTACAAAAGTCCAAAGTCTTTCAAATTTTATGACATTTTTATAATTTTCATTATTGTGATTTGTCTTTTTAACCAACTCAGTCGCTTCAGGTTCTGTACATACATTCGTAGATCAAAGAACACCCTATATGTGTACTACAGTGCTGTCGTTACTGCAGAGGTTTCAGGCGCAAGACACAGTAGATGCCTCTATCCAAACGGAGAGCACCGGTGCTGAGAAGAATGAGCTGCAACTGTGTCCACTGACCTAGCCGAAGGTGCCTTGCTTTTCACTGCAGAACAGTTCCTGGTGCATTTTATGTTGACAGAGTAGCACACATAGGCCTGGGTTTTCTGAACTCCGCTCTGCTGGCTGTTTACTATTCTCGCTAAAAATAATATTCCTAAATGCATGAAGGCCAAATAAATAAAAGATTTATCAGATTCACAAGTCAGTTGTATTGGTTCTGTTTCCTGTTGCTGCAATTAAAAAGCAGCTTAAGGAAGAACTGGTTCTGATTCACAATTTCAGGCACCAGTCCATCAGGGAGGGATGAAGCCTCAGTTTGTTTTTTGTTGTTTTTTTTTTTGTTTGTTTGTTTTTGTGTGTGTGTGTGTGTGTGTTTTTTGGCGGGGGGGGAGCTTTTTTGAGACAGGGTTTTTCTCTAGCTTTTGGAGCCTGTCCTGGAACTAGCTCTTGTTGACCAGGCTGGCCTCGAACTCACAGAGATCTTCCTGCCTCAGCCTCCCAAGTGCTGGGATTAATGGCATGATCCACGACTGCCTGGCTTTGCTTTCCTCTTTTCACTCACTTTGTTGCCACTGCCTATGGGATGGTGCCACTTGCACAGACTTGAGTCTTTTTGGCTCAGTTTAGCCTCTTCCCAGGCACTCTCATGGTGGTCCTATATTCAATAATAGTTGATAATGAAGATTAGTTTCCACAAACAACTTTCTAAATGGAGGAAGATCCATCACAATTAACTTGACCAAGAAAACAGGAGCAATTGCACCAATATCTCACCACTAAAGAAGAGATGAAATTTGAAATAAAAGCCATTTTCTTCTACTCTAAGCACATTCAGTGCTTCACTGAGAATCAAATTGTATGTCTCATAGACACATAATATGCCACAAAACCCCAGTTTACCAAGTCTGTGACATTTCTATGGTTTGCATATTTTCTTGTGTATTGTTTTTATATCACACTCATTGTTTTATGCTATTGTCTTTACTGTTGTTTTCCACCATTTCTCAATAACCCCAACCAAAGCTTACTATGTTAAGGAAGGGAAAGCTGTTTATTTTCATGTTTATCTAAACAATACATATGCAAAACATAAAGTGAGCCTATATGTGGGTGGTCTCATGATCTGTGGAGAGATGATTTCCAGACGCAAAGGGAACTCATCCACCTCAAATTCTAGTCTAGGAATGCTGGCAGCCAGAGTCCCTGTAGGAGCACATCTGGTCCTCAGCATTACAAATTCTGTCTCCAGCTAGGCTGTGTGGGAACATCTCCTGTCTCTTTGCCATGACCTGCCCTTTTCCTTCCACATGGGTAGGAATACTTATTTTTCTTTTCTTCTCTTCCTTATTTTTTTCTTTCTTTACATCTTTTTTCCCTCCCCATCAATTTCCAAATAAGACTTGTACTGTTATTCTATGGGTTGCACCTAATTTTATGGCACCCACAGGTTGGTGTACACACAAATGTATGCACATGGCTTAATTTCTAATCACATGTGAAATTAATACAAAATTAAAACCTTTTAAGGCTGATTCACCAAAGTTGGTATTTCTTTGTAGTAAAAGGAATGTGTAAACTATCTTATATTACCCATATGTAATTTGTCTAGACAATGAATGCTTTCAGTGTAACAAAACAGAGTTTCTGTCATCAGTGGACCCATAGGTAACTTTCGATTAATATTTGCAGTAGAGTGTGTTGTCTATGAATATTGACAGAGAGGGATATGTAAATTTACAACTGCTATGAAGAGCTATACACAGAACAATGATGAAGTCCATCTGATCTGCTATGTCAAGACCTCAGTGTATATTTAACCTCCTTGCTTCCAATGCTTTGAACCCATCTTCCACCTTTGACTGTTTCTGCAGTATACAAATAGGCATTAAATCAGATACTACTGTTGTCTAATATATCTTCTCATTAGTATCCATTATCTATGTTTTTAAGTCACTTATTTTTGTCTTCTCAGTCATCCTCTTTTCTCTTTATTATATTTTAAGTGTTTTTCTTTTCTATTTATTTCATGGTGATATCTACTTCTACCATGTGACGGAGACATGTGTGAGACCTTTGCTTCCATGGGACATGCGTGATCTCCTAACTTCTATGTCTTCTCTTCTTTGTTAGAAATGAGCTTTTGGGAAGGATTAGGTTATATCTGGATGATAGATAGCACATACCTATTTATGGAATCAAATTCGGATTACCACTCCTAACATAGTTTCATTACACCTTAAATCAACTTAGTATTTTTCCCCTGGGAACACTTGTTATATGAGATTAAAATCACCATGTGAATTATATTACGTATTACTTTAAATTAATTCTTAGAATTCATATGTCATTTATATTCTGAAAAATATTAGTAATAATTGAATATTATTTTATCATATAAATCAATTGTGATTTGTACAGTCATTTTTCATTAGAGGACTCCATCTGTTCTTTTTGGAATTATAAAGAAAAGGTCTTATATGGACTTCCTACCAGCTTGGGAAAATGTTATCAAGAGTTACACAGTACTTCTGAACTCTCTTTGACTTATTAGGAACCACTTTATGAATTCTGAAATTTTCACTGTGCTTCTTTTTCCTTTAATACAATGGGACATTTTGTCCCACTGTGTTTGCCCATATTTTCTCTTTTGTTTAGTACCTTCTTTTATAACCATCTCCTTTTTTACCACCTTCATGTGTCGTATCTTATAGATCACAAGATCCATGTGCATGTATAATTAGTTTTTGCCCATTAACACACCGTAAAATCTTATTTTATACTAGTTGGCTGCAGTTTTTCAGGGACTATGAGAAAAGTCGTTAGCCCATCAGAACTGTGATATGTTTGAGGATATTTATTCTCAGTTCCTCCTCTGTTCATTATCTTCAGCCAAAAGTAGTCTTTGATGCCATAATCATTAGTAATTATTGTTCCATCATTACTAACTGAAAACATCAGTTCTCAGCTTTATAACAGGTGGTTACTGGTTTCTTTCTTATCATCTCCATGACTTGGTCTGCTTCATTATTGTTAAAACTGTTCTCTCAGAGTCAGTCAATGTTGACACTCAAAATCCCCACTGACTTCTTCCTGCTGAGGGTAAAACTCTCAGAGTCAACTTTAAAAGACAGGCAGAGAGAAATATCTTTTCCCTATTCTGAGTAACCCTTGCTTCCAACTTGGAATCCCTACTGTTGACTACTCAGATTTACTCTCTATGTACCAAAGATAATGTGTGTTTCTCTGAGAACTTGGTCTTCTCAATATGGACACTTTATTAAAAAAAAATAGCATCCTCTTAAAACTGGAAACTGATGTTTATTTGGTTGTTGAAATTCTCTATTCTCCATGAAACTGTTCTTACTCTAAGCAGGCAGAGGAATCCAGTCTGCTAAAATACCCCAGATTACTATTACAGTTTTCTAGGCTGACTCAACAGTAATCACTACAATTATGTCAGAAAACACACCCCATGCACTTGAAATCCAGAATATATCCAGGGGTGGCATTTGTATCCAAGGGATTGTATTACTGCTATTCTTGTGAGGCTGCTTTACCAAAATTGTGTCAGTTGACAGGAATGGGAGCAACAGTGTTTCCCAGTTACATAAAAGTTAATAGATAATGAATTAAATTTTTTAAAAAAGAATAAAAATGATACGTTTTCCATCTGATTGTATTTATTTTTATTAAAAGGTAGAGAAACAATAACTGAGTAGAATAATTTGAGGATTTGGAAAAGGACCTGTTGCAAACCAAAATAATAAACCTAGGTGGTATCACTTCTGGAGGTACAAGATCACAACATTTGTACTGTCTTGGCCCCAGCATGTACTGTTTTGTTCTGTCAAATTGTCACATCCTACACTTACCTTGGAAGAAAGGACCACAACTAAGGAATGTTGTCTATCAGATTAGCTTGTGGTCATGTCCACAGGTCATTTTCCTGCATAATGATTGATGTGCTAGAGTTCATACTACTACAAGTAGTACCGCCTCTTTGCACAGGTTCCTGAGTTGCATAAGAAAGAGGAATGAGTAAGACGTGGAGAGCAAACCAGGAAGCGGTGTTCCTCCATGGTTTTATTTCAGTTCCTGCCTTCAGCTCCTGCCTCAACTCTCCTCAATAATAGACTGTAATATGTAAGATAAGAGAAACTTTGTTCTTTCTAAGGTGCTGTTTGGTCATGATATTTATAGCAACAGAGGGGCACGCCAGGATATAACTGTTACTAAAGGGTGCTATATCTAAGTAGTGGACCAGATCATATTGATTTTTGGAAGGATTACAGATGAACTTTAGAGTTTTGGGCTAGAAAACTTCATTGAGTGCTCACAGTTTAAGAACTGTTATAGGATCTTGAAGTTAAGAATGTTGACAGAGACGGGTCTGACTTGTCAAATATCTGAAGAAAGGATAACATAAAGGCTAATTTATACGATATTTTGGATTTTAAAACTTATGGACGTCAAACCTTTTTTTTTTTATTTTTAGTGGAACAATAGATGCTAGTTAACTGGAGTTAAAACATTGCCTGTGAATAATAAGAGACCAACATCATCGACACCAAAATCTTCTGGGAAGTTTTCCTTGATCAGCATACAAAAGTAGTTATCAACGGGAGCCATGTCTGCATTTCAAGTTAGTATATAAATTTGTTAATGTGCAGTGGTCTCCCACATTGTACTACTTTTGAATGCATGCAGGATAATGGAGAAAAATTGACATCATAGGCATCATACAACAGTTAGAATCCCTCAAGAAGCTAGGAGGAGCCACTGGTGAAGGTGGTGAAGGTGCTGCTTCAATTGTAGCAGAGATCTCAATATATTGGTGGTGCTAGGACCATGGTATGACATCCCAGGACAGTGATTGTTGTGAAGTGAAGTTTGCCTCAGCCTAAAGATATGTAAAATGTATTGCAGATGGCAGACCAAGAGAAGTGGAGCTGTCCAATCCTTTTGGAGTCCCAAAGTTAGTGGGTGTCTTATATCAGACAGGAAGTGCAGAAGGTAATGTGTCAGCTACCAGACATAGAGTCCGGAAGAGAGTGAGAGTTAGATATCAACCACTGAGATAAAAATTTGGAGATACACTGATCGGGCTTTGGCTTTGCACCATTTCTTTCCTTTCTGTGCAAAAAAGTATTTCATCTGTATTTAATTTCACAGTACCACCCAGATAAGAAACTGAAGATATTTGAATGAGACTCAGAACTTTCTTAAACATTTGATGTTTTTTAAAAGAGTGTGGGACTTTGAAAGTTATTCTATAATTTAGTATGATATTACTATGAGATCTTAAGGATAAACAAAAAGGAAAGTGTTATGACATAATCTTAATCCACTGTTTTTCAGGTTGACCAGAGGGACAGTAGTGCTAATTAACTTTTGTCAAATTGACGCAAATTGGGTCACCTGGGAAGAGGGCACCTCCATTGAATAATTGCTTCCATCAGCTTGGTGTGTAGACACATCTGTGAGGCATTTCTTGATTAATGAATGATATTCAAGGTCTCAGACCACTGTGGGGAACACCACTCCTTTGTGCTTGGTCTTGAGTTGTATAAGAAATCAAGGTGAACAAATCATTGAAAGTAAAGTTTTGCTATAGACTTTGATTTAGTTCCTGCCCCTGAGTCCCTGCCTGGAGCCTTTTCCTTGGCTGTCCTTGATGATTGAGTATATATAACTGGTGAGATAGGGAAAAAAAAAAAACTCTTTCTTCCCCAGTTTTCTTTTGGTAATGGCATTCATCACATCAACAGAGAATCCAAGTAGAACAAATGGTTGGCTACAAAACAAAAGCATAATATTAAATGAAAGTAGTAGTAAAGTTTCTTGTTAGCAATTAAGGCATTTCCTTTTGCTACAAACCAAGTGTAATTTATGAATTGTTTCATCATTATGACGGCATTAAGCCTCATGTGTAGGTTTTGGGATAATTACATTAGTTGCCAAGAATATAAATGCTTTTCAGATAAAGTCAATGTATAGATAGATTTCAGGGTCTGCCACACTCCAGTTGTGTTGTGTGATTCTTTGAAACCCTCGGCTTATTAGCAAAGAATGGTCCTTGCCATATGTGAAGCATTAAAAACATCTGGAAACACCATCAAAGCACGAAATTTTTTCTTTCCACTGGCATGAAGAAGCCACTGGAAATTTCACAGATGTTTGAGTCTCAGGATCCCTGGATAGTAAGAAATTGAAGCAGACTGCTGGCATTGGACAAGGATTTCTCCTAAGAAATGCACTGCTACTCCATAGAGAAAAAAAAATAGACCTTGTTCACAGGGGAATCAGTTTCTTCCTGAATAAAGCTATGACTGCATAAACAACTCTGTCATTGAATATCACTGAAATGTATATAGAGCTAAAATCACTAGCATGCCAACAGTGATTGCAATTAGAATCATAGGAACAGTGAAATATTAGTGAAATCCATGCATTACATAGATTTAGTGCATGTTGGTATAGCTTGATGATTTAGGAAAAATTTCTCCATTTTCCAGGAAGCATATACCTAATTTGTTATTCTATCAAAACCCAAATTACCCATTATATAGTCATTCCAAATTTAGCAAAACCATCTCAAACTTGATTATGTAATTGTAGGTTCTCATATATAGTGTTGGAATGCTATGCATAACTTTTCTGTTTACTAAGTGATATTTGTAAACCATGGGGTAAAATGCATCATTCTAAAATTATTTGCACATTTTGATAATACTGGGTGTTGCTCAAAATGCATGATATTTCAAGTACAAAACCTCATTACTGATGTTCCTTACAAGAACTTAGCTCTGATTAAAGACTGTGTGAATATGAACAAAAGACATCATATACAGTTATAAAAAGTCAGAGATAAACACATATGAATTAATATAGTCTATTCAAAGCTTGCATAAGGAAACCAAGTCCTCAATGAAATATTTAAAAGTGGTTCTCATCCTCTTATAATAATTTATATCATATTAACTTTTAAATATATTCAATGCATGTTATTTAAGAAGTCTAGGCTTTTTCCATATACTCCATCGCTTATGTTTCAAACAAGTGGAACATGTGGATTAGCTATAGGTTTTCTGGACTACTTCAACTGATTTGATACTTTCTTTGTTTTCAAATAAATTGCTTAAGGCATTAATCACATTTTTGCTTTCTCTTTTTTTTCTCTCTTTTTTTTTTTTGGTTTTTCGAGACAGGGTTTCTCTGTGGCTTTGGAGCCTATCCTGGAACTAGCTCTTGTAGACCAGGCTGGTCTCAAACTCACAGAGATCTGTCTGCCTCTGCCTCCCAAGTGCTGGGATTAAAGGCGTGCGCCACCACCGCCCGGCACATTTTTGCTTTTTATATAAAACTGTTGTTTACATTATTTATAACAACAGAAAGCTAATTCCCTCTGGTCAAACAAAAAAGTAATAAGGAGACTCCTGAAAAGCAACACTTGCCATATCATAGAATTTTCCTAACATTTTTCGAGTTTATAGTGTTAGTGAAGATTCCCATGACACACAACCCCACACTCCATATTCTCTAATTATTTCTGCTATACTGTAGAGAACAATCTTCATCTCCATTTTTTAAAAAAGTATTTGAATGATAAACATGCATTATAGGATGTCCTATTCAGTTAGATCCGTTAAATGGCTTTCAAGTCTCCCATTACTAATCTCTCTAACTCTTACACAGAATTTCTTCTTCACATTGGAGTTATTTGGATGAGGGTGAAGGCTACAATAGCACTAAAACCTGAGTTCAAACACAATTCTAAATAAACCAATTAAACATATAAATAACCATTAAAAGCAGAGGAAATATATTTATAGTGTGGTTACTTGGGGAAGAAGAAAAATGAGGTCCAGTTATATAGCCTCCACGACTATATTGCTGGATCCTGGTATGAGTCATTTTTTTTAATAAAAGGAAAAAGGTGTGAATAACTAGACAGTTCTAATAAAGGCATAAACTCACCCATAATTTCAACTTCAGTCCATTCTACAAGGTGATATAACAAGTTGTCAAAATTCCATGGAATCTCTTTTCTGGGGGGGGGGATGTGTCCTCTCTGAATAGTCCTTGAGTTCTTTTCAGCTTTGAAAGTGCCGAGATTGCACGAAAGCAGTACTATATCAAATTTGACTTCATGTTTTAGTTCTGCCAAATTTCTCCCCTTTCTCTGTATGTCATTCTCAGGTGACATCTCTGATAATCCATCTGGTGGTTTGAATTCAACTCTTCCTCCTCACTGGGATAGGATCTTTACCAGATTTTCTAGATGACTCCACAACAGATGAGGTTAAATAACAGGTGTCAAGGGGTCGGTGATAATAAACCACTTTCTGGCTCAATTTAAGCAATTAAGAATAGAAAAGTGGCTGTCCACCAGTAGACGAGCTTGTTGCTAATGATCTTTACATGAGCTGCTCAAACAAGTGTCTTAGAAAGAAGTAAACAAATTTCAGAAACCTGGATGCCAAGCCCATTCTTATAGTATATTTCTGCCTACATGAATGACATTCTTCAATCTAAAAGTCATCATTCACGTTCCTTGACAAAATACAATCAAGAAGAGAAAATATGTTAAAAATGACTAGTTTGAAAATTACCATTTTATAAATGTACTCCTTAGCTGACCAATATTTAATACCTTTCAATTATTAGGAGTCATTACTAGGAATGCACAGGGTTACTGTGTGCTTAATTATATTTGCTTTAAAAAATACCCATGACGCAATAAGGAACGCACGGACATAGAACATAGAGTTGTCGAAATTATGAACAACTAGTTTGGAAGATACCAGAATGGAAAAGTGTGCATATAATCTCTGAAAAATAATTATAATTGGCATATATATATTCCAGCTGGAGAAAATCAAGAAAAATAAAAACTATTGAAAAATCAAAAAGAACATAATCATCCCCTTCTTTACAAATATATATGCTACATTTGACTCCTCTTCTGAAAGCCAGCATGTAAAAATAAAAAAAAATAAAATTTTCATCATCAAATGAAAAAAAACTCATCTAAAATTTTCTCTTCTTAAAATTGTCTTTCGGGTGCAATCTCTACCCTACTAATACAAATGAAGGAATGTGATGCCAGTTATCCAGCCTTACAACAAGTAAGCAATTATTATTACTGTATGCAACTAATGCCTACAAATGGTAATAGTATTCAAATCAACTTATACATCATAACATGCTGGCAAAACAAGTGACAGAAGTGATACAAGGAATAAAATAAGTAATTATAAGTTTCTAAGGAATTAAATGTTAAGTATTTTTATTATTAGCATGCACAATGTCTAACACTATTATTGAATTGTGTTGTTATTATCTCAGACGCCAGGACAACTACTGTCAATACTACTGTAAATAATTTTTATGGCTGTTTTGATGGCTCAGTGGCCCAACAGGTCAAAGTACTTACTGCCAAGTCTGAAGATCTAATTTTGATTCCCAAGACCCATAAGGTGAACGGGCAAAACAAACTCTGATGAGCTGTTCTTTTTTCTCCATATGGGCATGATGGCTTCTGCTGTCAACAGATATACACTAAATAAAGAGATAAATTAAAATCATTAAATATTTTTAGGTAATAATTGCTCTTTTGTCTTTTTTGTTTTTATTGGGCTTTAAATTTTTCTATGCTCCCCACCAATCATGGGAGAGGATATAAGTGCTCTTAAAAGGAGTAGTGATTGGTATCTTAAGAAATGCAAGAAAGGAAACTAATACACTGATCTAAATCCAGAAATTATGGAGAATTTTCAGAATGGAACAGGAATCAACACCCAAGTTTATCCATTTACCATGAATCGATTTTTATATTTAAAAGCATGTCAATTTAAAAAGTCCCAAAATGTCAACACACTTCTAGAAAACATGCTGTGAAAAGTGAAGGAGACGGTTTTAAATGTGCTAAGTCAAGTGAAATTAAATATAAAGTATCAACAGTTTAGTATTGCATTAAGGTACAAGCAGTCTTAGGCAGACATTTATAGAAGTAAGTGCATGTCAATGTTAGAAAACCAAACTCCAGAACAGGTTCTTGGATCTAGAGGAGGTAGACTATTGCAAACTGATAAAATATCAACACCCCAAGTAGATCTAACACTCCTAAAACCAGAGCACCAAAGCATTTCAGGCAGAAACTGTCAGAACCGCAAGGAGAAATAGATGAGTCCACTGTTGCGACTAGAGATTTCTAACAGTGCTTTACAAATGGACAGCGCCAGGAGGAGAAGAATTAGCAGTGCCATAGGAGAACTCAATGGGACCACCAATCAACTGCAAGCAACAGACATCAGCAAAGCAGTTTCTCACCTAACTTCAGATTATCCATGCTTTGAAAACTCACATGGAACAGTGACCACAATAGACTACATTCGGGGCTATAAAACACTCCTTAACAAACTGAAAGGAGTGGAGATCATACAAGTTCTGCTTTCAGATCACAGTAGAATTAAACTAGAAATCAATAAGATGAAAGCAGTGAAAAAAAGTCCCACAAACTGCCTAGAGATAAGTCAGCACACTTCTAGATAACACACTGGGCCAAGCCCAAGAAGAGACTGCAGAACAAGTTTTTAAATATGTTAAATCAAATGAAATAAAATATAAGGTCTCAACATTTGAGCATTGCACTAATACACATGCAGCCTTAGGCAGAAATTTATAGTAGTAAATGCAAATACATCTATCAGGACAGAAAAACAACTTAAAACATAACCTATTTCCACCCTAGGAAATAGACAAAACATCAAATCTAAAGTAACCAAAAATAAAACGTTAAGATAGTTCAGTAGAATTATAGTAAGAAATAAGTAGCAAAAATAAATGAAAGTAAAATGTAGTTGTCTGGGAATGCATTAAGTCTGATACACTGTCATTAAAAAACATAAAGCCACTGGCAAATTCTACCAAATGTTTAGGGAAGAAATTATATCTACAGAGGTAATACTTCTTATCATATTTTACAATGACAGCATTATCCTGAGTCTTTATTCCAAGTGAACAAAAGTGCAGGTCAATATATACTCAAGGATTCAAATGCCAAAATTCTCAACAAAAGGTTTACAAATTAAGAGCTTAAATGAATAAGTAAATTGTATACCATTACAAGTAGGACATTTCCGAATTTTGAAACTCATTCACTGCAATTTATCACATGAACAGAGAAAGTCGCATGATCCTATCAATATAAGTAAAAAGAAAGCAGTGGAATATATAGCATGCATCATCATAATAATGCAAATTAAAACACAAAAGCTATCTTTTCAATTTGATAAAACATATTCACAAATCATAAACCCAATTAATAATCATTAATACAAAGTTAAAGGATGGTGAGCTTATTTTTTTTTGTGATGAGATCAGTAACAGTGTAGGTTGTCCCTTTTCAACTCAACAGAATCTGCCCAGGAGTCCCTATTAGCACAGTAAGACAAATAAATAAATAAATAAACAAACAAACAAATAAATGGGATACAGGTAGGGGAGGTGGGAATAAAATCACTTTTGTTTTTAGGTAACATTCTTATGTACATAGAAAATGTTCAGAATTCAACAACAATGTTGCTGAAAGTAGGAAGTGTTTAGAACAAGCTTTCAGAAGAGAAAAGCAATTAACAAACCCCGAGGTTTTCCTATGGACCAGCATAAAACAAGCATAATTAGAAAATAAAGGCGCAGATCATTTAAGTTAGCAGCCCCAAATGAAACACTTTGGTATAAATAAAATAATCAATTCTAAGTACTACAGAAAGAAAGCTACAAATCTATGACAAAAGCCAAAGTAGAATTAATGAAAAGGAAGTTGTTTCTTCCAAAGGTAAACAGACTAAATTTTGCGTGCTTGTTTATCTCTATTGAGTCAGAGAACCAGGGAAGTTTAATAAAAATGCAGCAAATTTTTGAAAATATGAACACAATTATTTAAAAATTTTTATGGAGAAACAAAAGATTTGGCAAACCAAAATAATTCTGCGAAGAACATAAATGAGCAAGCTATCCTGATCTGATCTTTCCCTATAAAGCTGCAGTACTCCAGATAGTGTGGTATTGTCAGATGAACAGATGAATACATCTTCAGAACACATTATAGAAACATACTAGTAACAGCCCCACACGAGTATAATCTACTGATTTTGACAAATGATCAAAGGCTAAAAAATGGGGGAAAATACATAGTTATTTTAACAAATGCTGCTGTTTATATATGAATATTCCCATAAATAAAAGTAAACTTAAAGATAGCTCTTACAGTGTTTATAAAAACTAACCCAAAGGAATCCTATTGATAAGCATAATTAAAATATCAGTGACTAGAGGGTAGCATAGAAGAAAGCTTAGGTGTCTGTGGACTGTCGGTTCTCTCTGATATAACACCAAAACCCAAAATCTACAAGAGGATAAAGGAACTCACCTGTCTGCATTTCACAAATAAGCAAACAATACAGATTAAATTTAAGCTGGCAAAGACTTGTTATGATAATTATAAAACAAGCCAAAATGAAGCATTTATAAAATGCCTGTCTTGTCAGGAGTTGTTTTAAAAATACCCAGTGAGCCTCTAAAATTCAGCAAATTGAGAATTAGCAAGCTCATCTGTGAACCTGCAAGAAGTGGTTGGGGATGTAGCTTATCTAAGTATCATCCACCAGGTTCTGACATTAGCCTTAAGTCTTGCAAAACAAAACTACAACAAAAATAAAACCCTTCGCAGACACCTCACCTAAGGAGATAGACAGCAAATAATGCTTTAAAAAAAAAGCACAGCATCACACATAATTAGTAAAAATAGAAAAAAAAAATGGGGGAAAGCCGCTTCCCAGCTCTTCCAATACTCACACTGACTGCATTGACCAGATGGAACACAAGCAAGAGCCTGTACCATTTACTATTACAAAGACTGCAAAATGACACGGAAAATTTGGAGGGGAATTTGGCAGTTGCTTATGAATCTAAATATACATTTACCAGTTGAATCAGCAACTGCATTCCTTGGTATTTCTCCAAATGAACAAATTAAAAACTAATCCCATGTGAAATCCATTACAAGGGTGTAGGGAGCTACATCATTCATGAATAGAAAAACTTAGAAACAACCAAACTGACCTGTGACGAGAGAATAAAAAAAAATGTTGTAAGCTCATACACTGCACAATTATTTAGAACTGATGCAAAATGAGGTATTGTCAGATTTAGAAGATTTGCTATACATTAAAAATAAGCCAGTAAAAAACAAGTGAATACTGTGTGGTTCTAACTCTGTCACACTGTGGAGACAATAACTGTGAAAAGGCTCAAAAGCTGAGCACCCAAGATGATTTCTTAGTAGTAAATCACACTGTGTACATATAGGTTATGTATTTTAAATAAAGACAGCTGATGCAGGTGAGGGAGGGGCCTGGGGTTTTGCTCTGGGACCTAGGGCCTAGAGATTGGGCTGTCCAGATGAGCTTATAATCACTCAACCCTTGATCTGCTCTGTGCAGTTGCAATCTGTTTCCTGGACTGATGCTGAGGTCACAGGGATGGGTGAGTTTCTGAGCAGAGTGGGATTCCTTGCCTCCCCATGAGAGGCCTTACTCTCTCTGAGGAGTGTTTGGGAGGTGGGGAGGCAGAAGGAACTGGAATTGGTATGAAAAGTGAGAAATGATTGTTTTAAAAAATAAATAAAAAAGAAATTTTTTTTTAATGTTCTAATTTAAACTGTCAACCACGAGTGAAACATAGGTCAAGTCAGGGCTGTCATGTCAACCAAATATTCCATTATTTTGCAGCATTAATAGTTAAAAAGTCTGGGCCCACAATATAGGAGACATATAATCTCTGTCTTCTGGTCAGTTTTGCCATGAGCCTAAATGTAGTCTAAGTAAAAAGTTTATTTACTACAAAACAATTAATGTAGTAATAAGTTCAGTTGCTTAACAGGCATAAATATAGATTAAAAACATGGAGGTGAGCATAAACAATATCTTCATAGTGGATAGCAAACACTAACACATGGAATAGAAAGTGTATTTATTTCTTTAGTTACCAGACTTCAAGAATACATTTTTGTCAAGGTTCACCATATGTACGTAGATCAATAATTGCCATTGATGCAGCCAAAATACTATGAAACACACAGGGAGATAATGAGTAGACAGGAATGCTGTGGTGAGCTGTCTGGATTAGCTGCCTGTCTTTAGAAACAGATGCAGGGATTAGCGAGACTACATTTTATCTAGAGCTTCAGCTGCAAGGAGTTGACCAACAGCGTCTTAGCATTGTTTCTGCAAAACATCCTATGCAAGAAGTGTGTGCTTATAAATATTGAGTGTCAATCAAATATTAAGGCAAAGGTTGGCCATAATCTATGCATACATACACATGAATGCACGAATATATATATATGCATATTTATAATGCTATATAAACTACATAGTATATTATATGTGATAGTACATTATATATACACTTTTACTGGAGAATTAATATGTTCACAGTTAAGCCCTTGTCCTTGTGAATAAATTGCTGCATATTTTTTCTTTCTTTTTTCTTTTTATATTTCTTAGTGTTTTATTTTTTATTTATCTTTTTTAAATTTTATTTATTTATTTTTTCCCGCCTCCTCCGTTTCCCCTTTCCCTCCCCCTCCTCGCACACATTGCCCCTTCCCCCTACTCCCTTACTCCTCTTCCCCTCCACCCCCACTCCATTCCCCCTCCCTCTCGAGAATGAAGAGCAGTCCAGATTCCCTGCCCTGCGCGAAGTCCAAGGTCCGAATGCCCTCTAGAATTTCCTTTATTCTTTTTTGATATATAACAAGTTAGTTGCACAGTGTTATTGCATGTCAAGTTTTCTTCCCTATGTTGGAGTAATAAATGGGAAGGTAAAGCATACTATATAGACCACCACCAGAGTGGATTTTATTTTTGTATCCTCAGTCTGAAAAGTGAACTCAAAATTCAAAGTATCACTTACACTATGTGCATGTGTATATGATTTTTATATAATCACAAAGTATAAAATTGGGATAAGCATTCATAAATCTTTAAGTACAGCATTATTTATTTATGAGTATGTTTACTATATGATGAAATTATTACTTTATTCATGAAGCACTTATAAATAGCACAGTTTCCCACAGATGGTGTCATCATCCCACTGCAGGTGGATACCAGGGAGGATACTTTGCAGCAGTTAGTACTAATAGACTCATCCTAAAAGGAGAGTAGATTTGAAATACATGAAATAATACATGACATAAATCTATCCATATATATAATGCTGATTTCTCTTCTCTAACATTAAGTGATGAAACTGATGTGAACAACTGGCAGTGTTCTTGCCTGTGTGTTGTTTCCAGAAATACCATCTTTGGGTGAAGGCCCAGAGCAGTGGCTGATTTGTCTATACCTTTTTTTTTTCTTTGTTTTAGCTTCAAGCAACTGTAATTAAAGAGAAGTCTTAAAGGGGATGACAGAGATTGTAGTAAGGTCTAAAATCTGGGAACAAGGCTCTAAAATAGGTCTAACCTGCAACATAAGAAAGCAATGTAAGCATTTATTTGGACTGAAATTTTAAAAGTTTTTGACTTCTGTTTTAAGTTGTGGCTGTTTAGCTTTACATACTCAATATACATGCAAACATATATTCATTTTAAAGCATATGTAAAAATCATGTATAGAATAAATTTTCAGTATGATAGTTCTAGGCTTCCATAGAGTGGAAGAAATGAACTGTGCTTGTGGGGTGTGTGTGAGAGAGAGTGTGTGTGTGTGCATGTGTGTGCACGTGCTATTTTTTTCATTAATGAGGATATATTGATTATATTTACCTGGGAAATAGAACAAAGAGAATGAACATATATTAGAAAGGGGTTTAACAAAACCGCTTACATGAATGATCCGGGTAGCCTTGAAATATCTATGAAGACACTGGTGAGATGAGAATACTGTATCTCCTTAGTCTGTAAAGCTGGATGCCTAAGCATCCCCAACATTGTGCAGAAAGCCAGGCAGATATTTATTTATATCGGGGAAACTTCTGCCTTGAAGGTCTCAACCAATTTGACAGTGGCTTATCTCACTTCAGTCAATGTAAAAGACAAAACAACACAACAACAACAACAACAAAAACCCTCACAGGGCTGTAGAGATGACTCAATGGTTAAATGCACTGGCTGTTCTCCCAGAGGATCAGGCTTCAGTTCACAGAATCCATATGGCAGCTAAAAGCTTCAGTTCCACAGGAGCCTACACCTTCTTCTAGAGCTGCACACAATCAGTGCATATACATGCATGCAGGCGAATCCTTTGTACTCATAAAACAAAAATAAATAAATCTTTAAAAACTAGAAAATGCCCCACCAGTATGTCCAGAGGTTTATCTAATTTGTAAGACCTCACACATTTATCCCAATGATTATTCCTTGGATGATTCTAGAATTTATTAAACTCATGGAATATTAACCTCCACAGAGGATACACACATTTAGTGAACTGAACCTGTATACCTAAGGAGACACTAGAATTAAATTTGTGTCATTTTTTAAGTTGGATTAGTAATATATTTCAATCGTCTAAGAGGCTCTTCAATGGGGATTAATGGTAGCAACAAAAATATAACTATGTTTTGAGTTATAAAATATACAAACATAATTTATCTTGCCTAGCAAGTATGAATTCATAAAATGTTATTTTCTAAAAGACTGAAAGGACATATCCTTTAAAATTGTAAGTATATCTGTAAAATTAAGTTTCTAAAATAGAAAACAATTTCAACACTTAGGAAATATGCCCCATTTTTTACCAGCATGTAGGGGTTTGAATGAGAAATGCGCCTGATAACCTCATATATTTGAGCATGTGACCAGAAATTGTAGTTCTGTTATAGAATGCCTTGTAGGTGGAGCCTCATTCGAGGAATTATGACAATAGGGAAGGGAGCTATGTTGCTTTCCTGTTATAACACTTCCTGGTTTTTGTCTGTCTATATCTATCTATCTATCTATCTATCTATCTATCTATCTATCTATCTATCTCTGCATATCTGCATACCTGCTTATCTATTTACCTATTTATTTGTATTTTCTGTCTCACTGGGAATGTAATCATATAGCTCCCTGCTCCCTGATGCCCTGCCTTGCCCACTCTTCCCCATCATTTATGGACCCTAGCCCACTGAAACTCTAAGCTAAAAGAAACCCTTTATCTAACACACAGAGTCACTTCTATTATTTAATGGCTAGAAATATTCAGTGTTTTTTCACATTCCTTTTATGACTCATGAAGATGTATCAAATCTCCCAGTACCTCTCTAGTTTACATATACCATAAGATCTCTCTATATATTAATTTTAAAGTATTGGGAAAAGATAATATTAAGGATAAAAACTGTTATATACATTAAATTAATTAATTTCCCCAAAACTATTAAGAACATTTTCTATTATACCAAAAACAAATAGAATGTTTTACATTTTTTTACTGCCGTTTATTTTAGAGAGAAAACTCATATTACATACTTATCACTGTCATCTCCCTGTTGAGTTCCTATTAACATTAAAAGCAATTCAGTTCAATATATTAACATCTCAGGGAGAATTTGTCTCATTATAATTATCACTGCCCTTGCCAATTTAAAGTTTTAGCTTGGGCTAAAATTAAATGTAAGCTATTAAGAATGCAGTCAAAACAAACTGCAAGGTAGAGGACTCCCAGTTAAAAGCTCACAGTGATTCAATATAACTAGAAAACTTGGGTGTAAATATTGTATCTATGTATGCATGCCTGCCTGCCTGCCTGCATTACATATATATGTATATATACACAGATATGTATGTATATATAAAGGCTCGTAATATTGTACACATACCCGTGTCTTTTATTTTTTATTTAAATTGTTCTCAAACCCATTTATCCCAGTTGCCCACAAAGTTTCAAATATTACAGAACATAAGATTCCTAGGTAACTCCTTTGGAGACTCAAAATCAATAGGTATGAGTTAATTTTATACGTGCATGCCACTTTCTAAGTGACATGAGTAATTCTGATTCACTCTTACAGATGCAACTTTACTGTTTGAGTTTGAGCTTTCAATCCAATTTAAAAAGTCTGTGAAATCAGGATCATCATTTCAGCAAAATTTCTGGACCACATAATTTTCTTCACATAGGTTGCTTTTTCGCCTATTTGATATTAAATAAATCATAATCCCAAAACAAGCCTCAAAGACCAGATCAATAGAAGTATACCACAACCAAAGCAAAGCAAAACAAAATGGAGGAAGAGAGCAAGGAGGGAAGGAGTGAGCAGCTGACAGAAATATATCCACTCATTTTTTCTTATTTATTGAATTTAGCAAAATTCCAAGTTTTAGAGAAAAATATAATTCAGTGGCAGTGTTTATTCCACAACACATGTGATAAACATATATACATATTATTCTGTTGTCCAATAAATCATTTTGATTTTAGGAAACTTCATGTGACATGAAGCTTTGGGGGAAAAGAGCTGTAGCATTACAAACCTCTCAAAAGAACTTGATCACACTTATATTTTTTAACTCTTAAAATTGTTCAGCATATAAAATTATTGATCAATCTTAAAAAATGAGTACTACAGTTAATATTTATACTAAATCTATCTATCGATCTATACTATATACAAATATATGTATATATATGTATATATGTATATATATGTATATATATGTGTATATATATATATATGCACACACACACACACACACACACACACACACACACACACACACACATATAAACTCCTGTCAGGATAGGCCCTACATTTCATCCAGAGAGTTCCCCTCTATTTGTATCACAAGTATATAGACTCAGAGGCCTTATTGATCAAAGAGTTTATCCACTGTCTTTTGTATTTTTATATTAATGTATTTTGTTGGGGAAAGCTCATATGAATAGATTACTGATGTTGATTCTCTCCGTTCATCTTGTTCGTTCTGGAAATCCAATTTGTCTTCAGGCTTGAGAGCAACCAACTTGACATGCTGTGTTATCTTGCCAATCCTACTATCATTTAAAAATACATCTATAGATTGTGATGAAAATAAATTTCCAATCACCAACTACCACATTTGAATTGCTTGGCTAGAACCACTGAAAGTCATACACAGTTATAGAAATCGGATATACCCTCTTATTTAAAATAACAAAACTGTATAGGAATCACCATTAGGAAGAACAGACCTCTAGCGACAGGAATAGTGATAACTGCCCAAGAGGAAGCCCTGGTGATGATGCTGTGTTTGCTGGTTTGAGCTGGTTTGAGGATCTCCCACCTACCTTGGAGGAATAGGTTAGGGGAACTCCAGAGAAACAACCTAAACAAAACCCAAACTTGTGGGTTTCTGAGTCAGGAATAAAAGAGTTACTGTCTGGTAGCAAAACTAACTGATTTAAAATCCCAACAGTAAGAAGGGAGGATGGAGATATAAAAAGACCTCTGGAGAACAACTAAGATTCCTGTGAAAAGACTAAATAACGCATCTAGAAGTTTCTGGGTACCAGAAAACATGCTATCCTCTCCAGTCAGGTGGCATCCTCAAGAACCACGGGATAGAATTGACAAATGCACTTTACCTGATTTTTAACAGCCATTTTACAAGAAAAATCTCAAAGGTTCTAACTGTTCTGTAATTGAATTCAAAGATTCCTCACTAAACAAATTAAATTCAAAATGTATAATACCATAAAAACATGACAGGTATGTTTTAGCATGTCTACAATGAGGAGAATGAGCACTAACATGGAATAACAGAAGTTCTGGGTAGCAGGCAATGACGTTCAATCAGTACTTGCAACTCTGAGTGGCAATCTATGTTTTCAAATGGAAATCATTTGATGACAGGAAGAGCCCCAGATTTAAAATTTGAAAATCTAAAGTATATTGTGTCAGGTAAAAGTACACGAGATATTGTGAATAACCTACTATATATTTCAAAAGTTGAGAACAGTGAATTTGAAATTATGACAGTAGAAATTACTGAAAAGCAGAACACAGAGAAAATGAAAAACATAAACAGGAAGGAGGTACTTAGAAAATTCCACCTCAGTTTATTATATTACAAATTGAATACTCAGTGTGAATGGAGAAGTATAAACAATGAGAGAATCAGAAAAAAAATGTTTTGAAGAGAATACCACACTAAAATCTCAAAATTTAAGAAAAAAAATCTGTGTCTATGAAATTAAGTTTAAATCACACATGATAAAAAAAAGATACATAAAACTTCAGCACAACTAAGTGTTGAAAGAGATCAGACAAAAGAAAATCTTAGAAGTCACAGAAAAACAGATATGTGGCATAGTGAAAAAGATAATTTTGACAATAGTCTTATAGAAGATATTCTATCAAGAAAGTAAGTAGAATCCCATTTAAAATAATGAAAGAAAAAATTGCTATAACCCTAGCATTCCATGAGCCTTGAAAATATACTCTTAAAAGATGGCATAAGGGTCCTTCAGAAAAAGTGCTCAAATAACTTGGAGAAAACAAACCTATGACTCAAAAAAAAAAAAAAAAGACAGACAGAGAAAAGAGGTAATCTTTAGCCAAAAGGCAAGATAAATATTTTGAAATCCAAGTTTACCCAAGTAGAAACTGTAACACATGAGAGATACTGTGAGATTTTCTTATTACTTATATAATATTAAAAGGTAGTTTATAATTAAATACATAATTTAAAAAAAATGGCATAATGTTTATATATATGCAAAAGTAAATGTATGATAGTAATGTCTTTTACAGAGAAAATGAAGTATCTTTACTAAGAGAGGTATAGTTAGGTAAATATACTATTTTCTAATAGGATGAATGAAAAAATTTTAATTACTATAACAGTCAATGATACATCAGAAGATTTTCAGCTAATAAGCCAAAAATTGAGGTAGATATTTAAATTTTTAATAATTTTAATGAATGTAGGAAAGGAGTAACACCTTCAATATGAAAAATACAATAAATCTAAAATAGGCTGATCAGGTTAAATATATCCATTGTAATAATAATAATAAATTTAAATATTAGTAGCCCATGCATAGCAATTAAAGGACAGAAATTATTCAAAGCATATAAAAACAAGAACAGATTCTATTAAGGCCATAAGGGGTACATTTCAGATAAAAAGCATAAAATATTAATAAAAAATTATGTAAGATATGTTGGTTTATTTATAGTTAAAAACTAATTGAATGTGTGTATTAATATCAGATATGACATATACTAATATTCAAGCAATATGCTAGGGTTAAAGACGACTTTTCCATAATTATAAAAGAGTCAAAGCATCCAGGTATTATAATCTATATAAATATTAATTTTCCAGAGTCAATGAATCAAAAAACTAAGAACTGAAAGAAACATAAAATCATAGTTATTAGTAAAGATTTAATTATATCTTCTCTTAATTATTGGTTCATGTAACAGCAAAAATGCAGTGTTTTAAAATGACTTGAGCCCCACTTGACTTGACATTTTTAGAACAATCTTCTTACAAGTTATGGTAGAGAAGCCCCAGGGGTCAACAAATGAAAAATGTATTGCCATTGTTCTGTCCTTATACATCATATGTACATAGTAGGTTCACATTGTTAAAAGCACTTGGCTATAGAATGCCAAGAAATCAATTGCAACCTGACAAAGAGACTTCTTGCCTTCTTGCTAGCTTTATTGTGTTGGCAGGTGCTATGGAAGCTGCTGGGCGAGAATTGACTTCAGTGATCTTCCTAGTACATTATCCTGGATACTGCAATAGTGACCTGACAGGCCAATGGCATACAATGCATACTGGTGCAATAATAGCATATGTGTAAAGGGGTAACTAACCACATTCTGATTAGATTAAAGTCTGTTCCACAGAAGGGAATTTTGTTTCTTGTACTATAATTCTCCTCATTAACCTATGGCTGGAAATGTCATAGGTCCAAGGATAGAAACTACTAGTACTATTTTAAATTCTCATGCTGTCAATGTTATATTTTTAATACTTATATTTATAACCATATACCAGGCTTGGTCAGAGAAGCAAGAGGACAATAGTCAAAAGAAATATAAATAACAATTCAAAGCACTAAGAATAAGAGACTGAATGTTTAGTCAAACACAAACATATTTTCTTCCTGATGGTCTCCTTAATAAGTATAAGCACATTCTTTATTTCTTATTGGTAGTTCTAGTTTTCTTAGTAGTTCTTAGTATTCTAAATCCCAATGTATTCAGTGCTAGATCTAGCTTGAAAATAAGAAAATTGATGCTTGCATCTTTCTTGGTTCTGTTTGCTTGCCATGCTTTTTCCAGCATTTCATCCTCATACATTTGTCTCCTGGCTCCTTACAGTTCATTTTTATTCCCATTGGAGATCTATACACTGTCTGTATTCAGACTGGCATCTCTTTATCTATATTTGGTAAGGTTTTTTTTTCTCTGATTTTATCTAAAGTATCTTCTACATGGGTTAAACCCACAAGGAAATACAGAGGTAACACATTTTACACTTTAATCAACTTTTAGTGAACAATGGATCATACACAATGTCTTGGATGTCCAAATCTGAGTTTGTAGAACGGCAAAGTTGTTTACATTAGAGAATCTGATATGATTGGAGGTTTTCAGCATTGCTTCTTTCTTGGAATATTTTTTCTATCATTTATTATTCGCTCCTAATATATACAAATGGTACATTTAATATTTTCAACACTTGCTGAGGCAATATTTACTTTTTCCTTATTTTTTCTATTTATCTTTAGATTACTTATTACACATATTCTATATCAATATTCATCCAGGCCAGTCAAAGTTCTACTGCTGTGCTCTCTTCTGAATTTCTTGTTTATGTTGCTGTTATTTTCAAATAAAGATTTTCAATTTCTTTCTAAAAATAATATTTATTTTAATATACTCAGTTTCAGGAAACATATCATCATAGCTTCCTTAATCATAACTTGGTCCTTTTAAAATCTATTTGTTTGTTTATTTATTTATTTTCATTTAATTAAAATGCAATTAAATCATTCTGCTGCCTGTCTCCACTTCTTTTGTTTTGTTTTGCTTTTGTGTGTGTGTGTGTGTGTGTGTGTGTGTGTGTGAGTCACATTTGTCCCTTTACTCTTTTTCTTCTTTACTATTATGTTTTTCCCCTCTCTCATCTTTTGCCAATATAATTGCCAATCTCATTCTTTGTCAATATAAAACTGAATGTATAAGCAACATTAAGTGAACTCAGTGTGTTTAAATAGTAGTAGATGAACTTGTATGTAAAAAGGGCTGGGGGCTGAGCATCATCGAAACATAGTATACATAATCATAAATTCTCAAGCAATAGAAAGCACTGAATATTTAAGACAGTATATTGAAATGATCTTAGATATGTTCACAATATCTATTATTATTTGCATATTCCTTGCTTAATTACCTTGGTGGACTGTTGGAATGGAATAATTTCTCTGGTGGTATATAGCTTTTATGACTCCATATAGCATATAGTCATGTGCACCATCACCATGATTTTTCTCTTGCCCTGTTGCATATTAATAACTTCTGCTTGTCTGTCCTCAGTACTCTGTCTTCTCTCTATTAAGATTCAAATTGGTGAGCTAGTGAGAATGCTTATCAGAAAAGAGCATTTGCTGCCAAGCCTGACAATCTGTGTTCAATCAGTGGGACTCGCATAATAGGAATACAGAACTAACTGCTGCATGAGGTCTCCTGACCTACACATCTATACTGAAGCATGGTCCATACATAAATTAAACAAACAAACAAATAGGAAAAGAAATTCAAGTTGACTGCAAATATGGTTTCTTCAATCAAAATCACATAAAGCTGCTGGCTCCCACTGGCTGCTGGTTTACTGTTACAGTATTTGTTTTTGCAAATGATTTTTGTCTTTATCTATGGACTTATGATTTATTTCTATGTTATTCCAGTGATCCAATATCAGGCTTTCTTCTGGCTAGGTACATAGGGATATTAGGTGTCTGTTCTGTAACAGCTTGGGAAAATAAACGATCCAACAGCCTGATATTAGGAGATACAGACTGTATTTCAGGACTATACTTGATGGCTTTTAGCCACATTAGAAGACTCATCAAGTCTCTCTATTCCAGTTTCACCTTTGCACAGGTTCATGTTTCACACACTGATGTCGCTGTGGAACTAAAACCCCCTTGAGTGTTTCTTGCTGAATCTTCATGTCTTATAACCACTCTCTGTGGACTTTAATATCTCTATGCTGTGTTCCAATTAAAGCCAGTCCCTCAGGGTGAACACTCGATTCTTACAAGCTTTCCCTCCTTTGTAGACACTCTGCCAAGTCTTTGGAACTGGGAACAGGAACAGTAGCTCTCTTCTCTCACAGTGAGGCCTTGTTGTGTGAATGGGAATTTGTAAGGATACAGCACCCTCTCCTCTAGACTTGTTCTTCTTACAGGGGGCTCTGCCCTGTGAATGCATGCCTAACCAGGAAACAAAGCACCAGACCTTTGAATAGCTGTACATAGACTAAGACTAGGCATCACAGGATACAGATCCTTGCTTAGAGATGTTTAGGGAATGATCTTAGTTTTCTTCGTGTACCATATATCCTTTAAA
The DNA here is from genome assembly GCF_018167655.1 of Microtus oregoni. Lineage (NCBI taxonomy): Eukaryota > Metazoa > Chordata > Mammalia > Rodentia > Cricetidae > Microtus > Microtus oregoni. The sequence goes on from NW_024543076.1 coordinate 16,664,658, forward strand.
CTATTTCCAGAGACATTTCAAAATGGCAATATATCTTATAAAAATAATTTTTCTGCAACAATGAGTGTCTTACTCAGACAGAGGAGCCAGAGCATTTCCCATATGGAGCCCACAGGCTTTGCATAAGGTCTTATACAATGACTTGGTTTTTCTTTTTCCCTTGAGGATTGAACAATACCTCCTCTTAGTACAGATGTGAAGAACAAAGTCAGAAACTATCTTCAGTTTTTATGTAAAATTTGATCCACTTACCAAATCTGAGATCTTTAGATCTTTATCTACATCTAATATTAAGGTAGCTATCAATCCTTCAGCCCCTTTACTATGTTCCTCTATCTCCTGTATATATATATATATATATATATATATATATATATATATATATATATATATATACACTTTACACTTTACTGATAATGAAAATGCAGCCCAGAGAAAGCATGTGTCCAAATTCCAATGCAAAACTGAGCTTAGGTAAACCTATTTAAAAAGTATGTGGAGCATGAGAACAGAAGATGATCATATTAAGGCAGTTAAACTATTGCTAATGATTCAGGAAAGCTTTATAACTGCATTCTAACTTTATTAGGAGTTTTGGTTTCTTTCAAAAGTGGAAATACATTTAGATTTATGAGTTAACTACAAACTGATTCCACTTCTTCACTTTGAAGGTCCCTTGACTACAGATTTCAGATTCTAATTTTTAGTTCTCATGGAAATTTTTATTTCCATTAAAATAAAATTAGCTCCTCCACACAATCTGAATTTTTCAAAATAAAGCAATATTATTACAGTAAAGAGAACAACGCTTTTCTTATATGGAGAAGAGGAAATTAGAAAGAAAAGTAAGTCCAAAGTGTTTCAAGATCTTCTGCATCACAGAGAGTAGCAGTATAACATCATCTCACTTTCTCTAGTGGAAGTAAACAGAAAATTGTGAATTTTTGTCAGCACTTGAGAGATTGGGAGAAGTCTAGATGCTACTTTTAACATTTATTAATCTTTATTAACATTAAAAAGATAAACAAAATAATATCTATTGTCATAATTATGGTGGTTGTAAACGATCTAGGCCTGACATTTTCCTGTTCACTTCTTGAAAATGAATTCAGATACTACCCTATCAGTGCATTATGTAAATGTTGTAGGTAATTGTATGTAGCTAATAAGTAATGCATATCTTCCTGCTTTGTAGGTATATCACTTTTAAAAATCAAAATCGTATCGTATTGTCTCTTCTGAAGTTCTTTTCAAAGTCAACAATTATGCGAACATAATGCAAAAGAATATTGGAAAAAAATCATCATATCCCTTAAAATGAGAACACTGAAATTCAAGATTAATTTAAATACATGAATACTAAAACACTATTACGAAATGTGTATAAACATTTGAGTGAAATTGATTCAGTAAAAGTAAAAATTACTCTCAAGTAAAAATACCAACATGAGAAAAAGTCATATGATCATCTAGGCTGTGTTGATTTCGGGCCCTAGAGCCCATGTGGATGTACTTCATGTTTGTGTTTTGCAGTCATAATGAAAAGATAATGAAAATATGGTATAGTTATACAATATAATGCTATTCAACCACTAGAAAAAATTAAATTATGAAATATGAAAGAAAATGAATGGATCTAGAAACAACCATTCTGAGAGAGGTAAGCCAGACCAGAACCAGAAAAACAAATATTACATGTTTTCTCTCACCTTTGGGTGTTAACTTTGAAACTAGCATTGGATCCATAGACATGTGTGTTACATTTGGAATGCCTTGTAAAATCAGGAAGTTAATAGGGGGGCCATAAAAAGAGCTTGGACCTCACAGTTATAACAGATTAGAAGAATTAAATTGTTATGGGGAGTGGAGGGAGTATGGGGAGAGGAAAACAACACTTGGGAACATTTCAAACAGTCTTATGGAAAACTATTACTGTAGGCTTTTTAAAATATGTATGTTCCATATATCCATGTGTACGCTTGTGCGTGTGTGTGTGCGTGTGTGTGTGTGTGTGTGTGTGTGTGTGTGTGTTGGGGTAGAAAGTGTTATAACACAGTAAATCTATAAGAAAGAAGAGACACCCCTATAAGAAATCAGAGTAACATATTCACAACCCTAAAGAACAGAGACAACAATGAGGACACCAAGACACACTTACATAGATCTAATCTACATGGGAAGTAGAAAAAGACATGATCTCCTGAGTAAATAGGGAACATGGGGACCTTGGGGAAGGGTTGAAGAGGAGGGGAGAGGCAGGGAGGGGAGCAGAGAAAAATGTAGAGCTGAATAGAAACCAATAAAAGAAAAAAGGAATCCAAAAAATAGAAAGAAAGAAAGAAAGAAAGAAAGAAGGAAGGAAGGAGGAAGGAAGGAAGGAAGGAAGGAAGGAAGGAAGAAATTAAGAAGTCAGAGTGACAAATAAAATCTCAGTGTCTGGAATAGGTTAGTTCCTCCAGAGCTGTTGTACGGTGTAGTCCCACAGACCACCAAACATTATATGCTACTGCCATATCACTTGATTATGAAGCTGAAGACACCAAATCCTTAAATAATAAATAAAACATGGAAAAATCAAGCTCATGCTGATGGGGTAGCTTCATCCTTATAGGCAAGCTTTCAAAGTACTGGAGCATGCAAGATCAAAAGCTTGAGGAGAAAAATAATCACCAATCAGATTCATCCAGTAACAATAACGACTGCACTGTCAACCACGGCACAGATACGACTGTATTTTAAGATGGTCCATGCACTGACATTACTTTTTTATACTTAGTGGACATTGCCCTTTGAAAAAAAACTGTGCCCTTGAAAATACAGGAGTCCACAGATGGTCAGAGAAATATTCGCTTCAAAGTCCAAAACCATGTCTAAAACTTTACTCAACTCCACAGACCAGAAACCATGCAGAATGCTTCAAATGAATTATTATTATTATATACGTGCTATTTTATAATTTCTTTGAGAAAATTAAGAGGGTTCTTACTCATTCATGTAATATAATGACATAAGAATACTTCATTGAGAATTGAAAGATAATGGCGTCTTGTTAAAGTTTACATATCTTCCTTTTACAAACATTTTCATACATATTAACAATTGATATAATAAAATAAATCACAGCATTTGAGTAACTACTAAATTACATGGAACTGAATTACATACATCTATCATCAGTAACGCTAGAGGGCCAATATTGTTATTCTAGATATAAACCTGATTACACACACAAACACACACACATACAGAGATTATTTTTGTATATAAAATAAAAAGAATATGTATTGATCATTTTAGTCTGAGAGAATGGTTGAGACAGTGTCTTGCTACATTACCCTGGCTACGCTAGAACAGCTTATGAACATCAGGCTGGCCTCAATTTCGGAGATCTACCTGTCTCCTCCCTCCTGAATGCTGTGATTAAATTTGTAGGCCACCCTGCCCACAGAATAATGTGTTTTAAGATGATTTCTCTTGAGTTTTGAAACTTCATGCTGATGGCAATTCAGTCATTTTGTTTTCTTTTCTAATGTGATCAATAACCTTTGTTTTCCATTGAGAAGTCTCTGCAGTATACTTTTCAATGTTGTTTTCTTTGGTTTGTTCTTTACTCCCTGCATAATCAAGTTTATTCTCATACCCTAAATTTGCCTTCTAGTTCATCCTGTTTTGTGCTGCCTAAAATAGCCTCGGGACATTTTAAGTTCTAAATACACAGAACTCTCCACTAAGTCAGTGGCTTATCAGCCACATTCCTTTTTAATGTCTGCTCATAAAGCCTGAACCTCCCAACATTGTTCCAAGAAATGTTTAATGAATTAGCATACTCTTTTCCAAGAATGTTTATAGAGATCCCTGTGGAGCGCTAATATGTTCCACAAACATGTCCTTTCTCACAGTTAAAGGTTAGGGTTCTCTCTGCTGCAGGCTTCTCTCTGTTACTCTGTTCCTGCAGCCTCATGGACACAAAGTTGATTCTGAATTCTCTTGGGCTTCAGTGGCTCTCCTCTTTATTTCTTTGGATCAAGCATAGATACAAAATCCCTTATCCTCTTCACATTGTAAAATCAAAGCTAGGCTGTACAAAACACTTTATGAAATCTAATTGACTTAGAAATTAACAACTATAGATTAAAGTGTTCTATTAGAAGTTCTGATCTCCTCCTGAAAAGCCCAAAGTATGTTACGAAGTTCCAACAGTAGGTGCCCACACATGGAGTTCCTGGCCTGTTTGGTGATCAAGGTCAGGTCCCTATGTTCTGGTCCAAGTCTATGTCCTGCTAATGGCAGGAACTTCTCCGTTCATAAATGTAACATGAGCGCTCCTGCTTGGTACCCCCAGCTGTTTAGCCCCAAAGAATCTCACACATAGGTCTCCATAAATTATAAGCTGATTGGTCCATTAGCTCTAGCCTCTCACTGGCTAACTCTCACATCTTGATTAACCCATTTTTCTGATCTATGTTAGCCATGTGGCTCATTACCTTTTTTCAGTGGAGCAGATCACATCTTGCTGCTTCGGTGACCTGGGCAGAAGTGGGAGGAATCAACTTCCTCCTTCCCAGAATTCTCCTGTTCTCATTACAACATTTCTACACTTCCTGTCTGGTTTTCCCACCTATATTTCCTGCCTGGCCAATAAGTGTTTATTTATAACAAGATTGATGGAATACAGACAATTCTCCTGCACCACATAAATGGAAAAGTCCCTGCATTCTTCTCCACTCAGGATCTGTTTGTCAACGTATTTCCAAATCTCCCCCTTTGTACAATGGCAATATCTCCCACTTCCAAAGAAAAGTATGGCAACTCCCTTAGGTGCTGCTTCTATGAGTTACCATATGATAACACTAAATTATCATTTTATTCACTATAATAACGGTGACTGTAGTTCAAAAAATAAAACATAGAAAACAATGCTGAGTCTGATGACTCAAAAACCAATTACAAGGCACTAAAATAATTCTGGAAATCTCTATGAGTGTTAGTGTATTTCTACCAGCAAAACAATAAATATGAAATATCAATACATTAAGTTGTAAGATCCAGTCATCCTTAGCATCCTGGATTATTGTCCTTTAAATAACCCTGCAAAGACTTTCAAGCCAATGTGGTTTCATTGTCTTTAAAAATTCTCTACTACTACAACAACAATAAAACCAACCAATCAAACAAAAAAACAAGTAAAAAAGAAAACTAGGTTTCACAGGCTTGTGAAAAATAATCATTGAAGCTACCACATATTGTAATTCAAAATATTTTTAAGATATGTAGTTGTGAGAACCCTTGCTAGTTGGTGTATGTGAGATTAAACAAGGACACTCACCCTTCTCTTGTTCACACTCTAATGCTGGGCAACAACAGGTAAAGATTCGAGTTCTGCAGCTCCTTAGAAGACATTACTTTGTCTTAGAGAAAAGAAGGAATAGGAAATTAAGGTATAAAAGGATGGCATCTATTTATTATTGGGAGGGGAGAGTATTTGATCTACACTTCTAGGTCACAATTCATCCTTGAGAGAAGGGAATTTGATGTATGCTTTCAGTTCTAGTAATGTTTCTTTTACGTACGTGGGTGCTTTTATATTAGGGGCATAGATATTCAGGATTGAGACTTCATCCTGATTAATTGTTCCTGTTATGAAAATAAAGTGGCCTTCTCCATCTCTTCTGATTGATTTTAGTTTGAAGTCAATTTTGTTAGATATTAGTATAGCCACGCCTGCTTGTTTCTTTGGACCATTTGATTGGAAAGCCTTTTCCCAATCCTTTACTCTGAGGTAGTGTCTGTCTTTGAGTTTGAGGTGTATTTCTTGTAAACAGCAGAATGTTGGATCCTGCTTTCTTATCCATTCTCTTAACCTGTGCCTTTTTATAGGTGAATTGAGTTCATTTGATATTAAGTGATATTAATGGCCAGGGGTTGCTAACTCCAGTTATTTTTTCTGGTGGTAGTATTTGTGTGTTTCCCTTCTTTGAGTTGTGCTTGTGGAGGGTTGTTAGATGCTTGTGTTATTATGGGTGTTGTTGCTTCCTCGGTTTGTGGTTTTCCTTCTAGTATTTTCTGTAAGGCTGGGTTTGTGGCTAAGTATTGTTTAAATCTGGTTTTGTCCTGGAATATCTTGTTTTCTCCATCGATGGTGAATGTGAGCTTTGCTGGATATAGTAGTCTGGGCTTGTATCCATTGTCTCTTAGTGTCTGCAGCACATCTATGCAAGACCTTCTGGCTTTCATGGTTTCCATTGAGAAGTCACAGAGACAGAAACTATGAAGGCTGCATTAGAAGTTTTTGTACACTTTGAATTAGATTGAATTTGATATATCATATGTATGCTTTCTCAAGAGAATTTTTTAAAAAATATATTATTAGATAAGATGGTCCGTTATAAGGCTGTGTTCCTTGAATTGAAACAGTCCATTCTGGAGAAATACTATGTCTCAGGGGGTAAGCAAAACTCAGAAAGCTACAGAATTTCCTGAAACTTGCAAGGTTCACCATGCCTTTCCTCAAGCTAATATAACATTAGCAATTAGTAGGGGAGAGGAGATTGTCTAACCTGCAGAGCTGCCTGTTAAAACAGACTGGAGAGACAAATAGTTAATTAACTAGGATTTGGACACAGACATCAAGGAATGGAAGTGTCAAGAAAGCATATGAAGGAGAACCCAAGGGAACCCTGGGACCACTGAGCCTTAAAGATCTGTGAGAAAAGAAGGTCAGACAATGAAACTTATCCAGGAAGAGGACCAGAAGGCCCAAATATCCTGCATTTAAGCAAAACCAGTTTGTTAAGGGCTGGGGGATGGACCAGTGCTGCTGACAGAGCAAATGATTGAGCACTAAGACATCCTTCATTGTTTTAAACTAACTAGATGTCTGTATTGAACTTAACAGGTGTAGACGTTAAGAATACAGCAGATAAAAGACTGAGCAGAACTGAAAGGAAAAGAACAGGTTAGCACAGCTATAACCATTTTCCAGCAAAGAAACAGTTACCTCTGCGTAATTCCTAAAGACAAAATAACATCTGGAAGCAAAACACTCTGCAACTAAAACACAGAAAAAAAAAAAAATCCCAATTGAGCTTCTCCTTGGTGGAAAAAGGGTATGAAATCATCTTTTAAACTTGGTTTTATGCAGCACTATGTTGTTTTCAATCCTCACCCTTTTTCTATTGCAAAAGAAAAGCAACACTTACCATTTATTTAAAGACAGGGATTTTTTATTTGCAATTATGGTAAAAAAAAAAGATTAGCTCAATGAAAACTCAAACTTCTGTTTTGTAAAGCACTAAAACCTACTTAAATTTTTAAATCATGGACTTTATAATAGTCTGTTCTCATAAAATATGAAGAATTTTGTCAGGATTTTCACTATAAACCATTCCTGAAACCTGAGTCATCTGTTGGTCACAGACATTCCTGCCTCCCTCCACCCTGTCCACTAGAGACAGTGCTGCTGATGTGAGATTTCCATTGCTGGGCTTTGATAGAGATTCACCTAAAACGGCAGAGCTAGAGGACAAACAAGCACCAAGAATGAGCTGGATGACAATATGAAAAATATAATTAAAAAAAAGAAAAAAAGAAGTAAAAGAAAAAATAAAAAGAAGAAGGAAGGAAAGAAGGAACAAAAGAACATACAAACTAACAAATAAATGAAGAGTTTAAAGACATTATGAATTCAAAACACTGCTGGCTGACATGAAACTTAATTTGAACAATCGGACTGAATTCCTAACATGTTGAAAACATGAAATGTTTAAGCACCCTTGGAACAACGTGGGTAGGAGCTGTTCTGAGAAGTTTATAGACTGTAGCAGGCAGGAAGAAGACATATGCAGAAAATTGCATTAGATTTACTTTACATCTTCCATTCACAAACTAGCTGTCTATCAGTTGGACTTTGTGCTATGCACTAGATAGTGTTGTGGATCAGGAAGAAATAATAAGTCAATAAATATTTATTTTACCTACTACATGTTATAGGCAAATGATCATTAAATCATGGCCCCGACTTTGAGAAATTTATACTTTGAGAGGACAGAGTTGTAAGCATGTTATTTAAGTAAAGGAGAAAGAGAAAGGGAAACAAAACAAACCAACAATGAGGCAAGTTTGAGGCACACAGGAAATGAGTTGGCACCTGGGAAATTTTTTTCAAGATTCACACAAGAAAACAAAAAGCCAAATAAGCCAAGACAAATGTTTCTTTGTGGGGACTTTGTATAAAAGAAAGTATCTAGGTTGCTTTTGTTAGAGAAGGTAAGAATCAGGAAAATCCAAACAAATTTGGAATGCCTTACTCTCTTGTGATCATGAGGCAATTGAGAATATAACGTCAAAGTTAAGGCTGCTCAACACTTCCCCGGCTAGAAAAATAAAGAAGGGAAAATAACCACACACAGAGATAGGCAGTCATGCAGACACTGCTGAAACAATTGCACAATTAAATAATGATAATTGCAAAAACAGACACAGATTCAAACAACACAAAATCCCGCAGGAGAAACACAGAATAACATACCAAAGCCAGAACATTTCCTCATATAATTAAATAATCTTCTCAGGTTTCTAAGAATTTTAGTCATTTCTCATTTTCACAATGATTCCAGCCATGGGAGTCATCCAAACAATCAAGGGATTTCTCAAATGCCAAATGCAAAACACTGGACAGCTCCAGTATCCATGTAGTTCTTTAAAGATTCAAGAATACTTCAACCTGAAAAACTATTGTCCAGTAGCACCTTCTTGTGTACTGATACTAGACCAGCTCAGCACATATGGTCTCAAAGAACCTCTCACTGAAATCAGGATACATAGTTATAATATTGAGTGGCTCAAGCGCAACACTTTTTTAAAGGAACACAAAAACTCGATGAACAGCAGTTTTAAGCATGAACCACATCTTCTGGATATGCTTTAAACCTCACTGATGAGTCACAGCATCAAAAGTTAGAGAAGAGGATCTGAATAGCAGACACACTGTTCTCTTCTCATCCTATCCCAGGCCGCCTTGAATGGATTTTTGAGAGGTAAGACAAATCAGCAGAATGTCAAAAACTGTCTAAAAATAAGTCTTTGATAAATAAATTGCACATGCATGTCTAAGTTTCTTTTGAGCTTGCTGTGTATGAAGAAATTGTTTTAAAAAGATGTGGGTAATAATAATTGGAATAAATTACATAACAAAAATAATGATGATGATGATGATGATGATGATGATGATGATGATGATGTAAAGGCTCTGGGGATGAGGAGATGACCCAGTCAGGAACATACGTTCCAGGCAAGAATAAGGAGCTGAGTTCAGATCCATACCATCTATATAAAACTCAGGGGCTGGGTGGTGGCGGTGCATGCCTTTAACTCAGCACTTGGGAGGCAGAGGTAGGTGGATCTCTGTGAATTTGAAGCTAGCCTGGTCTATAAGAGCTAGTTATAGGACAGGCTCCAAAGCTACAGAGAACCCCCCCCCCCAAAAAAAAAACAAAACAAAAGCAAACAAGCAAAATAACAAAACAACAAAACCCAGGCATCATGATGGCACAGGCATGTCGTCACTGAACTTGAGAGCAGGACTCAAGGTCTTGAATAGGCAGATCTCTAGGTCTTACTTATCCTCAAGCAGCCTGGCGGTGGTGCCCCACGCCTGTAATCCCAGGACTCGGGAGGCAGAGGCAGGTGGATCTCTGTGAGTTCGAGGCCAGCCTGGTCTACAAAGGGAGTTCCAGGACAGGCTCCAAAGCTACAGAGAAACCCTGTCTTGAAAAAACAAAACAAAACAAAAAAAAAAAAAAACAAAACAAAAAAAAAACACTTATCCTCAAGCAGAGCTTTATGCTCTAAGCACTGGCGAATCTTCATGTTACTTACTGATGCAGGTAATCTGAGAGAATAAATTTATAAAAACTTGTTTATTTGGGTGCTTTGTCTAATTTCTGTGAGGCATCCAAATAAAAATGTCAATTATGAAATTGAACCAAACTGAATTCAGGTCTCATGATAGGGTAGAAAATACTATACTCACTGTACCATTATCTCTTCAGCCCCAGAAACTCTACGGATGAAGGGATAGAACATAATTCTTGTAGAAAATGTCTAATCATGCACATGACTCTCATTTAGTATTTGGTTTTCTTGTCTTGACAGATCCTAACTGCAAGGTATATTTCAGTTTACTTTAAGCTTTTTATCGCATAGAAAGCTTTTTAATTTTCCTACATCGAACAAGAAAGTTAGGATGTTGCCTACACTAGTCAAGCCTTCTATCACTGAACTGCATTCTAAGTTTTTTCTTCTTTTTTATTTTTCTTACATTTCTTGGGTTTTTTGCTCCTTTTTTTTAAAAAAAATGTAAAGTTCCCATTTCATTTCTGATTTTTAAAAATTTGTTCTCTGCTTCTTTCCTTAATATTTTGCTTTCCAAATTAATCTCAACCTTCCTATATAGTGCAGACCAACCTGGTCATGATCTCTTGGTTTCTCCTAAGACACTAGAGTTACAGACGGAAACCGCAAGCATGACAAATTCACCTTTTATTAATGCACACCTCGAGCAATCAGTATGAAGAGCACAGTGCCGACTGGAACTCTAGAAGTAAAGCTGAGAAGTGGAAATCATGAATACCCACTGTTGCAAGGAATTAAGTAAAGCCACATCTCAGATAACTCAGTGGGGAGGCCATCTAACCCACAGGATGTAAGTGGTACAGCCCTGAAAGGAAAGGTATCCTGGCAGGCAGGAGCCAAGAAAACTATAAAGTCACATCACACAACAAAAACATTAGTTGGGAAAACCCCATGAGGGCTGCTGCCTCCGCTTGGAGAACAAGTAGCAGAGTAACTGTAAGGGCTGGTATCAGCACAAGACACCCCAAGACCAAGGTCTTAGCACCAAGGAGATTTGTTTACCCCAGAGAAACAAAAGGAGGAGAACAAGAGAAAAAGTCAGAGATAGAGGATGAGGAAGATCATGGGAGAGAGGAAAGTGATGTTTGCCATTAAGAGACAAAGGACTACATCTGCAGAGAGAGGAGACAGACAGAGCCATAGGCAAATGGCAGTTTCTAAAGGGAAATGGGGAAACTCGACCTTAGGGTGAGTTGCTTAATTTTGATTGGGCATGTTAACTGCAGTATACAAAAGGGGGCCTTTGACTTAATTTTGATTGGACATGTTAACTGCAGTATACAAAAGGGGGCCTTTGACTTAATTTTGATTGGGCATGTTAACTGCAGTATACAAAAGGGGGCCTTTGACTGCAATATTTCAAAATTTTGATAAGTAGACTTTGGTAGTCAGCCTCAGGAGGAGGAAATGGCCACATAAGGCAGTAGACCTTGATAGCTAGCCTTAGGAATTCAATCTAATTGTTTTTAGCAAGGCAGAGGGAAAGAGGGAAAGGGAAAATGGCAAAATCTGACCGAGCCATGATTGCTATGCTCTAGCCTGCTAGAGCCCTTTCAGTAAAGGGGTGGGAGGCAGGCTTATCTAGGCTTTGATGGAGCTAGAGTTTTCTAGTGTAGAGATTTACAGGGTTTGGTTTGGTGGGATTTTTAGTCCTGAGCTTGGGAGCAAGCCAGGGGTTGGTGATTTTTAGGACCAGGCATTGGTAGGATTTCAAGTCCCAGAATTGAGCTTGGGCTTTTTGCCATAAGCAGGAGAAACAAAAACTTCAAGATTTGCTGGCAATAGGCAAGACATGAAAAATAATTCTGACATACTGGGGGTTTGTGTGATATGGCAGTGTCCAGGGCACTTTCTGCTTTTGCAGAGGTCTGGGATTTAGTTCCCAGCACCTAACTCAGTTTAGTGGTACCTGCTGCCCTCTGCTGGCCTCCATAGGTATCAGGCCTACTCTTGGGGCATATACATATATTAGGCAAACTCATATACCTAAAACAACAATAAACAGATCATAAAATAAAAAAAATGCCAACTGGATTTACAAGCAGGAAGAAAAGACAAAAAGCCTTACTGAGGCAGCTAGAAAGACATAAAACTCAAGGCTAAAGAAGAGGCTAAAAAACAAAAAAAAAAAGATAGACATATGTACAAGCATGAAATATTTAAGGGAAATAAGAGCCCAAGGTGCCATAGATTTCACATACACAGAGAATATGAGGGGACTCAGGTCATTTCGAGCTTGGCAAGGATAGTTCTGGCAGGTCTTGCCCTTCTCCCGGAGTTCTGCTGCCTTATTAAAAACCATTAGATTTCCTTCCTAAAGCTAGTCACTAAGGCCTTTTTCATTATTTAGTCACTCCCTACTTCTGAGACTGACTACCAAGGTACCAGCTATCAAAGTATTAAAGTCCAGCAATCAAAATTCCCCTTTAGGTCACCTAATTAATGCACACAATTAAGACATACTCTGCCATTCTAGCCCATTCTAACACAGCCCTGCCCAGGTTTTCTTCTTAAAAAATCACACCTTCAAGGTCATTTGCAGCTGTTTTTCTGCCTGAGTCAGAAAGAAGTTATTTTAACTTTTCTTCCCTCCTTTAATAAAAGATATTTCTGTGAAAGTAGTCATTTGGGTGTGGTTTGTGCCTAAACTGGGGTCTAGGAAGGAGCCTACACTGTGCAGGGGTCTCCTTTAATGCAGGTGTACTTGACATCAAGAAGTAATTCTGAAGAGTTGACTGTGGGCATGTAACAGTAGAGTAAGATTCTTGGTTTTGCTTGAAGGTAAAAATGAAAACACTACCAGTTCTGATGGTAATACCGAAAAATAAACTTAAAGTCTCTTTCTAGGAGAATCATATTTATGTCAAATATAAATCTTATCACTACGTTCAGTTAATCTTCACCTAATTGAACTTCATTAATGCCAAGAAGAGAAAGTAAACTTAATATAACCAGATGCTTCTCTTTACTGTATGTCTTCACCAAATACCTAAAAGTGCCTCCCTTAACAGCACAACGTGGAGCGCTTGTTAATCAGCATTGAGCAGTAGTAGTTTTCTCTGAAGTTAAGACCTTCTATCTTGGAGGGAAACTTCTGAAGACAGGGTGTTTGCAAAGAGGTGAAACAGTATGATATTCTAAAGGGATATGACATACCACAGGCAAACTCCTTAAGACAAGAAGTAAAACAAATCAAAATCACTCAGGAAGTCCCAGAAAATGATCAGTTTCTCCAGGCTACTGCCATCCCCAATGTAAAGAGTACAGACTGCTGAGGGACACTCTCAGATAAGCCAAGCTGCAAATAAGATTCTCAGACAACGCCAGCTGTCTGAAAGAAACAGAAAACCAAAATACCTAGAAAAAAACAAACAGAAAAACAAAAGCAAAACCAAAACCAAAGCTGAGATGAACTGCCTACAAAAGTACTGGCTTTGTGGGAGCCTAGCCTGTTTGGATGCTCACCTTCCTAAACCTGGATGGAGGGTGGGAGGACCTTGGACTGCCCACAGGGCAGGGAACCCTGACTGCTCTTAGGACTGGAGAGGGAGGGGGAGGGGAGGGGGGCATGGGGAGTGGCGGGAGGGGGAGGGAAAAGGGAGGCGGAGGAGGCGGAAAATTTTAATAAAACAAATGGAAACAGGAAAAAAAATAAAAATCTGAAAATGAAAAAAAAAAAAGGTTTAGACCAACTCATCCCTGGAGAAGACACTCTAACACCAGTTGAGCATCCTGTAGGCTGTAGTATACTTCATATTTAAGTAATCTGGCACCCATTATTGCGTGGGCTTTGATTATACAACTGACTTTGAGTAATTTCTGCTCCTGTAAGTAATGCCTCTGTCATATTACTGTAAGAAATCCCAATAATATTCATTAGTTCACCAACTTGGAATTGAGACTGTCTTGCTCTCCATATATGCAATGAGTAAAAGTGTGTGTGTGGGGGGGGGCGCTGGTATTCTTTTTCTGTACAGGAGACATTTGCATATAACAGCCAGTGAAGCAAAAAACTTGCTTAAAGTGGAGTTTTAGATGATGAAGCTGTAAAGCACATTTTAGTTCTCTTATCTCTACTTATTTCAACAGTTATTTTTTATATTGTTATTTATTAACTTGCTTTTGAGGTTTTCAGATCTAGTAATACTAATTGGAATAATCTCTTTTCATTCTCCTAGTTCATTAGTTTACTTATAAATATAATCAGTTTAATAATTACATCTGGAATGTATAACTTCATAGCTAAGAGAAACATGAAGCCACATGAACAAGCTGCCTCATATATTTCAAATTGAGAAATGAAAACACTGATTAATATGATAGCGTTCAAATTCAATAGTAATACAGGAATTCTGCTATACTTAACTACTATAGGCTATGCACTAGTAAACACTGATATTTGTAGGTAGCATAAATCCAACTGTTCCATTTCTCCTTTCCTTATTTGAAATATGCTTCTGCATGTGGAGTGAATACGTTTAAAATTCTATTGCAAAGGACAAAGAATACGGAAAGAAATGAAAAGACTGGAAGGGAGTTTGTGGAAGTACATGAGTAACCAAATATATTCAGAAGTTGGGAATGACAGACAATGGTCGGCTTTCTAGTATACGTACTTCCAGAATCCTTGACATTGATATGTACAATAATTCTTCCTTACACAAAACTTTAGGGTTCCAGATTGAGGCTACCTACCAGTATATAAATTATTCTTGATTATTTTGTAGGACCTAGACTCTTAGCTATGTATCTATTTTTATTTCTTCCGCTTGACTTAGTTTCTCTCCTCTACCTATTAGTCTTAAAATGATGAACACAGTGAGGTAGAACCAAGTAAAAGATGTAAGGAAAAGACTCCTAACACTGTCACAAGAGCACTATGGATGCTGGCTTCCCTTTTGGCATAGCCAGGCTTTTGCTTTAAAATTTAGTGACTCATATCTGTACACAGTGACTGCTCATTTTTTTCCCGACTGTCTGGATGCAAATCATTACACAAAACTATGTTAATTACAGCACTGTTTGGTCAATGGCTCAAGCATATTCCTGGTAAACTTTTGTATCTTAAATTAACCCATTTCTATTAATCTGTATATCACCACAAGATTATGGCTTACCAGTCAGTTTCCGGAGTGTGTCTTCTTTGGCAGCTACATGTTGTCTCTCTGACTCTGCCTTCTTTTCTCCTATCTCTGTTTGGAATTCCCACCTTACTCTATTCTGCCCTGCCATAGGCACAAGTTGCCTCTTTATTCATTAACCAATAAAAGCAACACTTATACAGAAGGACTTTCTACACCACATATCCCTGAACTCTCTAGAGCAAATTTGGAATATGTCTGGATTTGTACAAAAATGTGTGTGTGTGTTTAAATGTATTTTAAAATACAGATAAAAATATCATTTAGGATATCACTTTTGGCAGAAATTGATAGTATTTTCCAGAGTTTACACATTTTTTTCAAGTCACTTTTTTTTTCTGGCTTTCTCTATTTGTATTTATTACACTCTGCATTTTAAAGGGAGATTTTGTCATTGTCTGCATTGTAAACATTTAGATTCAAATATGTATTTGTACATTTATCTATCTATCTATCTATCTATATCTGTGTGTGTGTGCCTTTGTGTGTCTATTTCTATACTTTGTGTGTCTGTAGACTATACTATATCCGACTCAAAAATTGATAAACTCTTAAATCAGAGTGAAACACAACTAAAGAAAAAATGCAAACTATGAAAGACAAATCGAGAATATCTGTTAAAGTTTAAATGGTTTTATTGAAATTTATTTTTATCCTAGACCACAATTTATGAAGGAAATATATTGTAGATCCTACCCATCCTGAAAAGCTGGTTAGAAAAACTGATGACTTGTAAAACCTAATTTCCCACCTACCATTAATGACAAAGAGAGCAAGACAGAAAGACAATGTATAAAATGTACTCAAACTTGAGAATACTGAGATGAACTCCAACAGTGCAAGTTAAGAGAGAATGTTAGATCCACTTTTAGCTCAGAGGGACACATGGTGGAAGTTAAGATGTGTACTCACATTGAGTACCTTAGGGATCTGTGACATTCTCTTTCTTTTGCAAGGAAACAAAACAGAATGTGTCACTTTAGATATGAATAGGAATCAATATGTCTATTAAAGTTAGAATAGGATAGACCCATCTTCAAAGTCTGTGTTTTTCTTAATATAACCTGTTTTATTTTCAAGGAAGTGGGTAAATAGAAAGTTTTAGACAGGTTGTTTTGAAATATTTAGTACTCTCCTCTTCTGGGGTCACGAAGCTGTCCTTCCTCTAATCTTTCACAAATGTTTCTTTGTCTTAAGAAACTGATTTTCTAATTAATAATTAAAATAAGCAAATGATATATAAATCAGTATGTTAAAGGTTTTTCTGTAATTGAAACGTAGTGCTCTTGTTAATGTTTTGTGCCATGTTTTCATGCTCTGAATTTTAAACCGAAGCTTAGTCTGTGGTACTTGGGTTTTATAAACTGCCAAATGCTTCTAAAGGGAGAAAATATGATTCCAAAGCCTGAGGGGAGAAGGGAATGGCTGCCTCCTTGACATCAAACGAGCCTTATAAAATAGCACATTGATCAGCTAAATACAAATGAACTAGAATCATATGGATATAATTCTCTTAAATTAAATTTCCTTTAAAATAGGGATGGAATTAAACATTAAAAAGGAAAGGTTCATGAAGTCAGGCTTTTTGCATTTGACATCTGTCTGCATGACCTTAAACTCTGCAAAGCATAAATCTTAGAACTATTAAGTAAACGGCTTTATGCCTACTTTAATGTATAATCAATGTTATTGTTTGCTACATTTTCCATAAGATGATTTTATTTAGAAAAAATATCTCAAATTAGACATTTTATCGGTTTAATTTTGTTCAACAATGGGTATTTTGTTGTTTTAAGATTGAATATAGAAGAGACTATAGTCCAAGGAGAAGAGATTTACTTTCAACATTTCCATGGGTCAATGAACAACAAGAACTTCAAACTTGGTATGTACCAGGAAGTTTGGAGAACCATATGTTGCTGATGGATGCAGGTGGTCCCAGTCATCTGGAAAGCACCTAAACATTATGATGAAAACTTAGTGAAGAATACCAATGTCAATGAGAACTCCTGCTGAATAAAACTAAGAGTGATATGCCAGCATCAAGACATGGTGATGACTCCAGCAGAAGACAAAATTTAATACCTAAACAAGTATGGTAAAAATCCTTTTTTTCAAGCTAATGGTCTCCATAGCTTCTCTTATGTTCATCATAATCCATTAGTCTCTGTTGTATAAGAATCTTCTACTCTTTAAAGCTAAATGTACCTTGTGCATTTGACCTAATTTTCCCAGGAACCCGTAAATATATTTTAATTTTATTGCTCCCTTCTCTCTTTTGTTCTCTATATACTCCACTACTTCCTGATTATTAATTCCCCCTGAATCTGCGACATAAACATGTTCTGTCCTTTATTAATACAAATCCAGCTTAGATAAATAGATCACACATGTGTCCACAAACACAACACAACACAACACAAAATACTTCTCCAGTGACTAGGAGACAAAGGAAGACAGCATAACAAAAAAGAAAAATAATGAGGTAAGGTTAATCATATTAATGATATTTTTTTTAGTACTAGCAAAGACAATATGCCTGGTAATATTTCCTTTTCATGCAATGAAAAGTCAGTTTTGAATAAAAAGTTGTGAAACTTATAACTGTAACCTAAACTAAGAAGATGTATTATTTCATTACTTTCACTTACAAAACTAATTTGTATTTAGCTGTAGTTGATACATAATTTCAGGTATTAAATAAAGTTTTTATTGAACACATACACTTTGCAATACTCTGTTTTGGTAAAGTGAAATACATCAGAAAATAAACTTATAAATAATATTTATATTTTCTAAGTTTCTGCTTTTTAATGCTCAAACTTTCTACATTTCTCCAGTGAATATGTTGGATGTTATTTATCTCTATATTAATTTTAATATATAGTATTAGTCTTTAATTTAAAACTCATGTAAATTACTCAGTTACATATTGAAAATTTTAGCATACACTGAAATAAAGATTAATGAATTAGGATGCAAAATGCCTAAATTTTTGTTTTGTCACTCTTCAAATTCTGTAACATACATTCCTATGTTCCTTGGTTGAAAGATATTTTCCATAATTGAGTCAATCAAGAAATATCTGTGATTAAAATCACTGACCAATGTTTTAAAAGGGAAAGAGTAATTGATATTCCCTATTAACAGTTAACAGTTATAGGTTCATGGAAAATAACAAGCATATTAACACATCTGACAAAGAATTTTCTTACTATTTTAAACTTAAATTATTTTATGAACAGATAGATTTGAGTAGAAAACACAGAGAAAGAGCACCAATGCTGATGGTCACATAATCATGAGAAATAATTTTTGTTAAACATTAAATCAGGAGCACCATAGCAAAACACACACACACACACACACACACACTCACACAGAGAGAGAGAGAGAGAGAGAGAGAGAGAGAGAGAGAGAGAGGGAGAGAGAGAGAGAGAGAGAGAGAGAGAGCATAGATACTTTACACAAGCTAGAGTCATCTGTCAAGAGAAACTTGATTGAGAATATGCCTTCATAATATTGACCTGTAGTCTAGTTGGTGGGCCAATTTCTTAATTAATGATTGATGTCAGGGGGGCTGCACCCACTGTAAGAAATACAATCTTTGGAGTGCTTCCTGGGATGCTTAAAAAAGTAGGCCGAGCAAATCATTTACAGTAACAAACCAGTAAATACTGTTTCTGTTTCAATTCCAACTTCCAGTTTCTTGTCCTACTTGATGTCCTAATTCAGTGATGGACTCTGATTAGGAAGTTAGAAAGTATAAGACACATAAACCTTTTCAGTTCCAAGTTGCTTTTCATCCTGGTCTCCATCACAGCAATTGAAGGCAAAATTGGACATACAGAAAATTCCTGATGGTATCTCTTAAATACAACAGCTGATGTTTTCATCAAAGGACCACATTAGTCATCTCATTAAAGGAATTATCATTACTAAATGATCAGTGTGTCTCATGACTGAGGTGTCAAGGATGCCCTTCACCAATGTCTATTCTCATAATGACCACACAGGATCATACAATGTATAAATAATTTTGAATATTTGTTCCTGTTTTCAAAGGAAAAAAGGCTTATTGCCCAGTTTGAGACAGTCTTGGGAAGCTAATAAGTAGTCTCATTATGGAGAATCACATGTGTAATATTTATCAGATAATTTTCAAACACACACACACACAAAACTGCAAAAATAACTGAAGAAGTTAAAGTTTATTTTTGTTCATGGTTTCAGAAGATTTGTTTCACACCATCACAGATAATAGGACGTGGTATATTGAGTCAACTGTAGTGGGAGGAGGTGGAAGGGTAGTTGTTCACACCGTGGAAGACCAAATACTAATCTGCATGGGATAGAATTAGAGGTAGTATAGACTGAAAGAAATCCCAATTTCTTTTAATATATTTCTACTGTAAAGTTCTACTTTCTATAAGCTCCACATGTGCCCAAACAGCATCATTAACTAGAGAACAAGGGATCAAATTACAGTCTTATGAGGGATACTTGAAACTGAAACCATAATATAAGTATCCAGAAAATATTGAGTTAAGGAAAATATAAAAGAAAATAGACATATGCCTGGAAGAAATCTTTCTCTTAACTGTATTATGTTAGCAGTCAGATAATTTCTAGAGAAGAAAAATCTAAGAGAGCTGGGAGGTGGTGGCGCACGCCTTTAATCCCAGCACTTGAGGGGCAGAGGCAGACGGATCTTTGTGAGTTCAAGGCCAGTCTGGTCTACAAGAGCTAGTTCCAGGACAGGTTCCAAAGCTACAGAGAAACCCTGTCTCGAAAAACAAAAACAAACAAACAAAAAAGTTATTTCCAGAAAAAAAATAGTCCAAGTGAAAGAAAATATGAGTGTTTATCATATGTCAGCTTCTGCAGAAATGGGCAAAGAGCATAGAAAATTGTGTTGTCTTTCTATGCAAAGGAGAAATTATGTCAGTGGATGGAAAGTTATGAAAAATGTAAGTAATAAAGAAAAGATTTTGAATATTTGTCTTTCCTAAAAGAAAGAATTTTGAAAATAAGAAAAATGCCATTTTGAACATTTTGAATACTGAAAATTACTTTTAAGGAGCATTTAATTCCTTCAGAATCCTTAAAGTAAATGGATAATAAAATATATTATGTAAACAATAACTATCTACTAAGTACAATTCTGTTTGTATATATATATATATGTGTGTGTGTGTATGAATATATTTGTTTTTGAGAAAAATATATATGAGACATTTGCAAACAAGAAGAATTGCTTGTGCAAAACCAACTACCATTTGTACTTTTTATACAAAGATTAATAATGAAAACTTTCTTTAGTATATCCCAGTTCATTTTTTAAATTTCATGATTCTGTTATAAGTCAGTAATTGAATTGTTTGGTGGAGAAAAAAATCATGTAGTCCTTGAAATAATCGACAAATATTTATAATTTATTTTAATATTTGAATGCAATAGTAAGAAAACAAGACTCAGTTTTACAATGTGATTGCAACAATATTTTGTTAGTGTCAATTTAATGTCTAATTTAAATTTCCACATTTGAATATCTGAAATTATGGAAGTAATTCATATTGTAATTATGGCAAAAAAGTTAGCTCATTGCTCATTTCCTAGCAGAGATGATAAGAGAAAAGGAGAAAATTCAGATATTAGAGTACTCAGGTTAGCAAAATCTTACATTTTTAAAAGTAAAGAAAATCATTTTTTAATTCATAAATAAAATTATTTAGAAAGAAATTAAAATAATTATTTTAGAACAATTATCAAATTCCCATTTCACATTGTTATGGAGCATTTGTGAGATTTGAAATTTGTGGCTGTGTTTAATACTTGCAATAGAGTGTCTATAATTTTTCAAATATCATAAAGACCAATATCCAAAGATAATTTAAATATGTGAATAAAAAACTTCTTAAAAATAATTATCTAATTAGTGAAAACAATGAACCACATAACTTGTGGAAGATTATATAATTTGGAAAGCATCACATATGTTTCAGGGAATTATATAAATTCACTGATTGTAGATATCTGCAGTTATAAGACTGCCCTGTTGCGGGAGATCCTCCCACTCCTTCAGCCAATAGCCGCTGAGATACCAGTCCATTGGGGCGTGGTCTCTCTCTCCCTTTAAAAAAGTAGCCACTTCCATCTCCTCTCTCTCTTACTTCCTGCTCCACTTGGTGACTAGACTCCCTTCCTGACTGTGCAGAGGGCTGTTATCTGGGACGGTGATCTGTAAGTTTTTCCCCTTTAAATAAATAACCATTCTATTAATCATAATTCCAAACTGGTGTGGGATTGTTGTGACTTACACCTTCGCCTTCACTGCCCCTAAGTTAAATAATGAATGAAGACTTTATAATACATTGCCCCAAAGCTAGCAAGTCTCAAATGTATTGAAATACTCTGATTTCTTCTACAAATAATCATTGTGTAATTCTAAATGTCTGCCATTCTGCTAATCACAAGAAATGAAAATGAACAAGATATAGTTTCTTCCATCAACACGTACTTGCGTAGTGGCATACAACAGAATGGAAAGCAAGACAATCAAACATTTAATAAATATTCATCAAGCATATCTAAATTATTAGAAACATAGATATCATGTTGTTATGGAAACTAGGTAGGGGAGAAGAAATGAGGAAATGGAAAGCAAAGCTATATTAGGATGGTCCTTCCTTTGAGATAAGAAAGGCTTACCCAGGTGTTTAAGTGCTCTATAAATACACTAAGTGGAAAAGAAGGAAGTTTACAAATGGTCCTATGAATGAGATTTGGGTTTAAATTTATGCTGAAAAATTATAATGGATATTAAAATATTCATTTATTTCATACGTGTGAGTGTTTTTCCTGTTTAATAATTCCTTTTCTATTGTTGTGATAAAACAACATTAGTCTGTCAACTTATAGGAGAAAGTGTGTTTTGGGAGCTTATGTTTTAAGAAAGATAATAGTCCATGCCAAGGCAACAGAGGTAGCAGGCGTTAGGTGGCAGAGCAGTTGAGAACAAACATGTTAATCCAAAACAGATCATATAGACACCTCATTGGGTGTGGCATGTCTTTGAGGTATCAAGGGGTCATCTCCTTGAAATTGTAAAATCCTGTGTCTATTTTTTGTACTGCCTACTATCCTGGTCCCCGGGTAGTTCAGATAGGATGTCGAACCACTGAAACAGGAGTTGGAAAACTTCTGAGCTAACATTAACGTGCTAGTGTTTAATCCGTGTCGTCTACAAAAGCAACAAGTGATCATAATTCCTGGAGAAACTTTCAAAAGTGCACAATGCATATGTTAATACAAATATTTCATTGATAGATAAGGAATTTGGTAGATTAATGAAGTGGATCTGGTATTTCACGAGATAGAGACATCAGTTAATAATGTTCCACAGGTATCAAAGAGAGGAATCGTACTAGAGTGAGTATCATGGGAATGACAGGGTGTCAAAAATTGTTTGCATTCATCAGTCTTCTTTTTTTGTATTTTTTTTTGATGATTTGAAAATTGCATACATGTATACAATAAAATACAACCTATGTTCAAATGGATGGTGACATATAAATGACATGTGGATAACACTCTCTGGACTTAGTGGGCTATCACAAAGAAAGATCATAATATGAAGTTGGGATAGGGACATGTTGTAGGTGATATGGACAGAGCTGAAGGGGTAAAATGGAGGGGTGGATAAATTCATATATGTCTCAATAAGCATCAAGTCTTACAATAAAAGTTACCACTAGCAATACAAGTCCATAATGACTCAAGATACTTCGAGATGGTCAAGCAATTGGAGAAGTTTAATGACATAAAAAACTTGGGAATGCCAAGCTCAGACTAAACAAAATGTTAATTGTAAGATAAACATGTGGATTCTGGTCATTTGGGCCACAAAATTGGACACTACAGGAAGAAAAATAAATATGATGCAGCAATGAAACTCAAGACTCAATTTTAAAGCAAACTGATATTTTTGAGATGTAGTTTCCTAAAGATAATTATTCATAATATATAATGATGCATTTTAAGTTATAATAATTTAAATACAATCAATTTTACTGATTTTGTAACTTAACCAACTTTACAATCATCTCTTGTATCTGTTATCCTATGCAGTCACATCCTGTAAATTCAGAAATATGTACATTAAATATTTCTATGTTTTGAAATTTTTCTGCTGATGAAGAAAAAATCTGAGGCTTTGTATTTACTAGACAATTATGCTAATATTGGATTAAATTTCAAACCACACCATTTTAAAATGAATAAATAATTCTTCTCAAAATGAGTTGTTTTCAATAGCAATTTTATCTTCTCATTCTTATCTGAGAAATATGTGTTTTGTTTTGCTATGTAATATATTTGTATAATTTAATCATCTGAGTATGTGGTTTTCATTTGCCACTTGGAAAATTGCAGAACTTTGAAGAACTACTTCAGGAAAAAAAAAGTTAACTCTCAATACATGCTGAGGATAAAAAATAATATAAATTTCAACATCTACATTCTATATACAGTTGCAGAGATTGTAGCTCACTAAATCTCCATGGAAACCAGATTTATTGAATGAATATATATATATATATATATATATATATATATATATATATTTCTTAAAGCCAATTTTAGAAGTATGAACTGGATTTCATTTTGCATGTAAAGCATGATCTTTTGCTGATGGGCATATATAATCAGTTTAATATAACCAGAAGCATATGGGAATTCTCAAGGTTACAGAACAATTACATCACTTGAAAATGGAAGAGTGACAGTGAAAAAAGTATCAGGTAGACTCCACAGATAAAAATCTGTTTATGCATACAAACTCTCATTGACCTTTGTTATACCAACAGTTTGTGTGAAGGCATGCAAAGTTCCAAGAGAGGCCATGAATGAGGGAAAGAGGGTGAATGTTTACCCAAGAGAATGTTTTTACTTTCAAGGTTAAAAGGAGAAGTGCAATGCCCTCAGTGTTCACCTTTCAAGGGCCAAGGATTGGTGGTGACAACAGTGAGTGTTATTCAGCACTTTGGAGCTGTGATTATTGCATGGTTGAATTTTATGTCATGACATTCATCTGGTAGGTGTGACTGGATTAAAGAAGGCTAGGTAGATGACAGGGGCATAATAAACCCTGGAGCATAAAGGTCACTACAGAACATATTTTTCTTTCTCCATGTTTACATTTGAACTTATTAAAACTCTGGAATTATATAATGGCTGTGGAATTTTGCGCAGAAAATTAGTACTTGAGTCTGTAACCATGTAGGAACCTTGGAAACATTTATTGTTATACTTATTAATTTCTGCATATTAAGAACAAAAGATACATTTTGAGTACATCAATTATTTGACAATTTTCAATGTTTAAAGAACTATAAAAATATTTTTCAAGAATAATGCTGTGCAAATTATATTTTGCGTGAACCTAAACTTGCTATTTCTAACTAACATACAGCCATTTATATAAGATGCCCACAACATCTTATATAAATAGTGACATTTCTCTAATATTCTGTTGATAAGATAGAAAGATGCTTCATTTAAAACTGACAATATTATACAAAAGTACAAATGTAATAATTTACCTAAACAGCTTTTTTGCAAAATACTTAATGATAAAATTATTATCAAAACAATATTTGAAAGTATTATATTAGTTTACTACAAAGAAAGTAGACAGTTTCCTAGATTTAAAATATTTCACTGAATTCAAAAACTAACCATAACATTTGTGAATATTTCAAAATTAAGTCTTTGTGATTCTTTCTCCAGTATAAAAATGTGAGTACTGGGGCTGGAGAGATGGCTCAGAGGTTAAGAGCATTGCCTGCTCTTCCAAAGGTCCTGAGTTCAATTCCCAGCAACCACATGGTGGCTCACAACCATCTGTAAAGGGTTCTGTCTGGCCTGCAGACATACAGACAGAATATTGTATACATAATAAATAAATATTAAAAAAATGTGAGTACTGGTAATTGAATTGCAAAAAAAAATTGAAGGTAAATGCTTTCTAAAATTGTTTCTTCAAATGAACACAGTATTCCTGTACATTTTGGTGTTCTTGTTCTTTCCAAAGGAAGCATGCACAGAGTCTCAAGAGGCAAACTCGTCATTGTAGTACAAGAAAAATTGGAAAAAAAAAGTAATTCACTATGGATTACCAGTACTTTTTTGCCAGGTTGTTCAGTAACATGCTGTGTATCAAAAGAAAATGCACACACACACACACACACACACACACACAAAAGCACGTACACATGCACACAAGGCATGCATGCATGCACACGTATACATACATACACACACACAAAAGCCACCCAGAGCATGTACAAATATATAGGCAATAATTACACACACAAACAACATACACCTACCACACACACACACACACACACACACACACACACATGAAAACATACACCCATACATAGAGAACACAAAAGATTATATGCACTACATATTACACAGGCCATACTCAAACACAATCATCATTCACATAAACCATAAATGCACATATATAAAAATTTCATACATACATACATACATACATACATACCACATTCTATACACACCATACACACACTCTAGAAACACAGACACTATACATGCTTAAATATTCATATGCCCTTTACTATTTTGCAAATTATTCATATCTTTATGATTTTTATGGACACTGATCTGAAATTCTGAATTGGTCTGATCTCAATAAACACTTGTGCTAAACTCTAGCCTTGCCCAGTGACTCCCATGGGGACACATACTCAGACGGTCCTATGGCAGTTTAGGCTAAAATAGTGATAGTATTGAATGCTTCTTCAATTTCTTTGAACATGTTTATTCATTTAAATGCCCATCTAATTTTATCCCTCTAATTAAATAGTTCACAGAATTGCAAAAGGAACACAGATTGAGGAAAGTCTAAAAGAAAATAATTATTCAGAATCAAGTTCTTTTATTGCTGCAGAAGAAACGGAGGTCTTGCTCTGAAGAGCTTGTCATTACGCCTTTTGCCTCACTACAAGTCTGTAACCACAGGAAAATCATGAGAAAAACAAAGCAAAACACACAAAGAAAACAATCATAAAGTAAAGTATACATCCTTGTGGCGTCTATAAATCATTTTTATATCTATAAATGAAAGTAGAATTAGTTTCTTAAGATTACTTGTTTTATTAATTGATTATTCTTTTTACAGTTTGGAGGAACAAAACCAGTATTTTTTGCACAATGTGTGCTTATGTCTGAACTCTTTCTGTTACTTCTAACATCTGCCTCTTTTTCTCTTCTCTCTGCTTTCTTTCTTCTTGTCAGAAAGCTCTTTCAGATCTTGTGAAAAATTCTCCACTAACTGAGCACTACTCCTCCAAGTCTTACTCAAGAGGGAGAGTTGACCCTAGCACTAAAACCACAGCTTTTTCCAGTGGAACCAGTCGGGGGCTGAAGAATAAGGGTTCCAGAAGCGTAAGGGAGAAACATATTGTCAGAGTGACACCTACTGAAACTCTTAAGGTTCACTACCCAAGATCACTACCCAAGAGAATGAATTTACGATGGATTGTTCATTTCTTTAAACACACTCATACCGATTATTAGCTCACATATAATGAAGTGTGCTTGAAGAAAGGAAGAGGTCCTTCCATGTATTCTATCTATTTGTGACTGTCTTTGTGTCAAATACTAATGAGCAAAGAGTGTGGTTGGCTGCCACTATCATGGTAAAGGGTCTATTCTTTTTGCTTTCAAACTGAGTACTGGTCACATGTAAGATACTTTTCAACACAATAATTGAAATGATTTGCCGGAAATTTAGGAATGTTAATTAATGGCATAAAGATAAAAACATTAGCTGTCGGCTTGCTGTATATAGCTTTTGGACTGCTCTGTGGACTGGAGAGGGAGGGGGAGAGGAGTGGGGGGAGGGGTAGAAGGGTGGGAGGAGGGGGGAGAACGGTGGGAGGAGGGGGAGGGAAATGGGAGGCTGGGAGTAGGTGGAAACTTGTTTTTTGTTTATGTTTTTTTTTCTTCTTTTCTTAATAAAAAAATTATTTAAAAAAAAAAAAAAAAAAAAAAAAAGATAAAAACATTACAATATCATTTTATTTCATCAAAGACTAGAAATTAAAAAAAATGAATTCTGGAGGTAACTTTTTAAACATACTTGCAATTCCTTTCCATGATTTAATTCTAGGCTGGACCCCTGGTAGCAGTGTGCAGTTGCCCAGACTCTGCAATGCTTTTGGGTAAATTTATACTTGAAAGAGTACTTATGTTGCTATTTAAATATTTGTACCTAATTATGTCACTAATGATAATATTCATTAAAATGTTTCCTAAATCTTCTGTACTGAATAATCTATGTGACATTAGCCAAGTTTGACAGTGTGAAATTACTCTTAGTCTGTGCTATCCAAGGTCACCAAAAAAGCTCAAGACTGAAAGAGGCTATGAGCCAACGTTGGCAGACTCAGAACTCTTTTTTTTTCTTTCAGTTTATTTATATTATGGATTACATTGATAGATTTTTTTTTCCTCCCACCCTTCTCCCCCTCCCCCCCACTCCTCTCCCCCTCCCTCTCCAGTCCACAGAGTAGTCCGGGTTCCCTGCCCTGTGGTAAGTCCTAGGTCCTCCCCCCTCCGTCCATATCTAGGAAGGTGAACATCCAAACTGGCTCAGAACTCTTTAAGCCTAATGGTGTAAAGGCCTCGTCAATGTATAGGATGCTTATCATGCTCTCAATGGCTCAGTTATATGTGAAGCAGTCACATATTTTTCTAAACTAGAAATATTTGAAGATGTTCCATATGTAATGTTACATTGAGACTTTTGCTACTGTTGCTTCTCCAAAATTTTAGGCCTCATTTTCAGTGGATTTAGCTTAAATGACAAAAGAAATACATCAGACGAAAACAACAACAACAAAACCCTTATCTTTAAAATCATTAAAGTTCTGCATAACCCTGCTGTCAGAGTTATGTGGTTAAGGGGGCGTTGTGCTTTGATTTAATACCATGGCCAATGGCAGCTTTATCTTAGTGTGTAAGTCTGCAGATCCAGAAAGCGACTAATCTTAAATTAAGAGTTAGGATTAGTTACAAAGAGTCATTCTTATCAAACCAAGATGAATTGGAGCTTGGTTAATAAGTTAAGTAAGAAAACAAGGATCTGAGTTGTATCAGAGTCATATAACCAGGTCTTTTAATAGTACCGTTTGTTTCTACCCATAAAGAACGATGCCTATCTGTTGAAGCTACAAACAATCAGAATGGATGCCCTGGCTGAGCCTGCAGTCATGGATTTCTGCTTTCAAAAACCATCATGTGAAGGTTCTATGGTGATATGCAAGATATTCATTAGTATTGCTATAGGATAGGGTCATTTCAGGTTCCCTATCCTCAGCTGCCCAAGGGACTATCTGGGGACATCACCCTGGGCTCCTGGGAAGCCACTCTACGGTCAAGTCTCTTGCCAACCCTAAGGTGGATCCCTTAACTAAGAATTGTGTTTCTTTATTATTATTATTATTATTCAAGAGACTTTTTTTATTGAGAAAAGGAGAAAAAAAAACAAGTTTCCACCTCCTCCCAGCCTCCCATTTCCCTCCCCCTTCTCCCACCCTACGCCCCCTCCTCCCACCCTTCTCCCCCTCCCCCCACTCCTTTCCCCCTCCCTCTCCAGTCCAAAGAGCAGTCAGGGTTTTCTGCCCTGTGGTAAGACCTAGGACCTCCCCCCTCCGTCCATATCTAGGAAGGTGAACATCCAAACTGGCTAGGCTCCCACAAAGCCAGCACATTAAGTAGGATCAAAACCCCTTGCCATTGTCCTTTGCGTCTCATCAGCCCTCATTGTTCGCCATGCTCAGAGAGTCCAGTTTTATCCCATGCTTTTTCAATCACAGTCCAGCTGGTCTTGGTGAGCTCCCATTAGATCAGCTCCACTGTCTCAGTGGGTGGGTGCATCCCTCGTGGTCCCGACTTCTTTGCTCATGTTCTCCCTCCTTCTGCTCCTCATTGGCATAAGTAAGGGTCACAGAGTCTACAATAGGTGAATCTAAAGAAGGGGAACCCAAGGAAAAACATATAGTTATCCTCTTGGCTAAGGGAAGTAGCACGGAAGCACAATTCTTAGTTAAGGGAGCCACTTTAGGGTTGGCAAGAGACCTGACCCTAGAGGGGCTCCCAGGTGCCCAAGCCGAGGTTCCCAGTTAGTTCCTTGGGCAGTTGAGGATAGGGAACCTGAAATGACCCTGTCCTAGATCAAAACTGACGAATATCTTGCATATCATCATAGAACCTTCATCTGGTGATGGATGGAGATAGAGACAGAGACCCACACTGGAGCACTGGACTGAGCTCCCAAGGTCCCAATAAGAATTGTGTTTCCGTGCTCCCCTGTCCAACCTTCCTTTATCCCAATCCTCCTGTTTCCCCAAGTTCCTCCCCTCCTTCCCTTCTCACTTTTCTCTCCCCATCTCCCCTTACCCTCATCCCACCCCACCCCGGGTGCACCCACCCACTGAGACAATGGGGCTGATCTAATGGGAGCTCACCAAGGCCAGCGGGACTGTGACTGAAAAAGCATGGGATAAAACCGGACTCTCTGAATATGGCGAACAATGAGGACTGATGAGAAGCCAGGGACAATGGCACGGGGTTTTGATCCTACTTCATGTACTGGCTTTGTGGGAGCCTGGCCAGTTTGGATGTTCACCTTCCTAGACATGGACGGAGGGGGGGCGGACCTAGGACTTTCCACAGGCAGGGAACCCTGACTGCTCTTTGGACTGGAGAGGAAGGGGGAGAGGAGTTTGGAGGGAGGGGGAGAAGGGTGGGAGGAGGGGGAGGGAAATAGGAGGTTGAGAGGAAGCGGATACTTTTTTTTTCCTTTTCTCAATAAAAAAAAAAAACCATCATGTGAGTGATGGGGATTTTCTCTTTAACCAAGATTAGATCCTTCTCTGTAAATGGAGGAGCTAAACCTCAGAGAGAAATCCCCTATCCTTGTATGGGTCAGACACGTGAATGTCACGTTTGCAGATACAGGATTCACTTCATCCTTCCATATTCATCTGTGATTTTATTTTATTTAATACAGTAGAAATAACTTCAATATAAAAAGTTAAAATGAAAAGCGATTGCTATTGGACGCAAAACATTATGCTTTATTAGTCTCCTCTGACCCCATATCTTTTTGTTCACCATGAAAAATTTTAACTCTTTTGTTTCAGATCATGTGAACTTATTTGAAAATGGTCGTAAACCATGCTGAGGAACCCCCCACACTGATTTCCTTAACAGCTGTGGCCAGTTGTCACTCCTACCAACATTGAACAAAGTCCCTTACCCTACTTCCTCACCAGGATCAGCTGCCATTAGTTTTGTTGATCTTATCCAAAAGGAGTGCGTTAGATGAAATCTCTAAGTACTTTTAATTTCCTTTCCCTAATGGCTAAGAGTGCTGAAGATTTAGGGGTTTCTTGTGGTTGTTATTTTTATTATTGTTCTTTATACATATTTATATGCTTCTAGCAAATAATAACAATTATCCATACATGTACATTACCAGCTTCATCAAAACTCATACCTTGCACGGTAGGAGCATGAGGATTAGAATTATTAAGCCAAAGGAACAGAGATATAAGAGAAATAAGAGACAGAAACAGAACAGCATCAGCAGGGACATTCAGTCAATACTGAATCTGTCTTTTTTATTTTCCACATGCTTATATATTTCACTCCAAAATGCCAGGGCAGAGGCAGCAGACTTCATTAACATGATATAAAGAATAGACTTTAATTCTCCAACATTTGCTCCAGGTGGAGCGGTTCTACCTCTATACCCAAAATACAAATTAACTACACCCTAGGTCAGAATCTTTCATTTGTAGTGATACCTGTTGTCAACAACTTTTGAGAGAGACAAAATAAGCTGAAACACTCTGACGTCCAGGCAAGCTAGAACAGGTTCACAACACTGTGGGCCCTCATACATACAATATCTAGCAGAGTGATTTCATATGTATATTAAATACTCTAGAATAATTTCGTTTTTTAATCCTTTTTTGGTTTTTTATTATTAAGACAATGCTATATTGATTAAAGAACTGGGCCTTTTTAAAAAAATATACTTCTATTTTGCAATGTATCATCTTGATTAAGCACATACAAGCATACTATATATATACATATATATTACACTTGACTCTGTTATTAATAAATTTATACCCCAATATTTTTATTACCTTTTAAGTTATATATTAAAGAAAGACTAGTGTATGAAGTAGTCATTTTTACCTAAGACGTTTGATTATCTTTTTCATACGAAGAAATTATTTTGGTGCTTTTTTACCTATGCACCCATTTCTTTAGGAACCAAGATCTCATGTATCCTATTTATCTAGTTAGTGTGTGTCTCTATGTGTACAAAAGCATTTGCTGCTTAATATGTTAAAACCAACTCTGTCTTCCTTAAATCTTTGGCTGTTGTTTGCTCATTATTTATTCATTATTTCATATTTAACAGTATTACTGCTATCTTGATTAAGATTGGAAACTAATGTTATTGATATGAATGCAAAGATGATGAAATCTCCAACTATATGTCAATCATTAAATGAATGGTTACATATAGAGAGTAGTCTAGCTCTTTTATGAACAGAAGCTGGATTGAACATGGACAAATGTTGTTCACTCTCCACAGTATGCAGTTTCTGAACATTAGCAATTTACTTGGGTCATGGTGTCATGTACTTTCTTTATGCATAGATAGATCCATGTGTGGTTCACCCTAGTTGTGACATATATTTATAACCTATGATTAAACTCATAATAGGCTACCTAGAAAGAGGACAAGGTCGAGCTGAGAGTTAGAACTACTAAATTAAAGTGGGGATTTATGGCTCTGTGGCTTGAATTATCCCGTTCATCAAATGTGGTTCTTTCAAATTAGTGACTCAAAGAGTTAATTTTTTCTGAGTCACCTAAATCCAATTGCCATTACATAAACTAAGACATGCCTTCAGTTTTCTCAAGAAATGTTTTACTTTTACATTTACTTAGACATTTCTCAAAATTTAGCAGTTGTTAAATAATAAAATATCATGTGACCTGGTAGTTTCTCAAGTTAGCTAAAATAACTTTTGTCTAGATATGATTTGGAAAAATTTAAAGCATGTTAGGAGAGGCCAAATTAACAAAATCGGAAACAATTACAAACATAGGCAAACTGGCAATTATTTTAAACAGAAAATAATATTTCAAAGCTTAAACATGTAAGCAAGTATGTGTGGTACAGCCTATATTCATAATTATGGTAGGACTCAACATATATATGAAAATTGTAAAGATTTGAGAAATAATTATATAATTTTTGCATGAGCAAACCTAGTACTGTCTTGAAAGCAAATTATCGTACCTCTTCACATCACAAAGTCAGCACACACACAGAATTATATCCAGTACATTTCACATCTTGATATTTAGGATGAACAAAATAGCCCATTTATCATTGAAAGCTATTCTGAGAAATAAGCAATGTCTTACTGCATCATTGACGTTTACCCGGTAAATATCAATAACATCCGCTCTATTGTGATATACATAAGTATATCCGGATTTTGCAAAATGCTGTGAATATGATGAAGGTTACCTAAGGGATTATTAATCACATTTCTCATTAATTATCACTGCTTTAAAAAGTTCACGCAAGAGGTTTTTTTTTTTTTGATTAAGCTGTTTAGTTCTATCAGTACTGTAGCCACAAAATGATCATTTGTTTGTACAGATAGACATAATTTGAGACTATTTTTTTCCTTCATGTATTCAACTTAAATAACTATTGTACAAGGGCTTTTGAATAGTTCTAAATAATTATCACTTAAGATAATACCATAAGAAATCATTATCTCAATTTCTGGCATATTTTTTTTCCCAGACATCTGTGTAAGAAACCAAATTTAAATTTGAAGCCACACTTTTTAAGTTTACTTCTTCCTCCTGAAGAATAGATAGATATTTTGACAGTTACAATACCAGATATTACTAGAACAATGCTAACATAGGGGGTTAACAGCTTGCACTTGTACAAAATACTTGAAGTCACTCAGAAAGCCATTATTATGACCTTGTGCTGACCACATTCTATGAAGTGTTACATGATCAGGGACAGGGAAGTTGGCTAATGGAAGTTATATAGTAGCTAGATGTATCCTTGTCACACTTCATCTAAACTGATACATTGCAATGGTCCACACTGCTCAGACCTGGCAATTACTGTCCAATTCCAATCTATTCCACACTGCCACTGTAATGAAAAATAATTAGGAGCCTGAAAATGAGTTTTCACATGAAATGGTTTCAGTGCTTGGACACAATCGCCTTTGGCAGATGGCTTTGGGTTTGCTTTAATATAATAAAGACAGTTAATCATCTCTAAAGAGTGCACTGAATGAATAAACTTTTAACACCATTTCTACAGTGAAACTCTTATATTGATCAAATGTTTAATGCTCACAAGTAGAGCTTGCCTTGGTTGAATTGCTGGGAATGAACATACAAATCACCATTAAAATATATTAGAAAAGGCAAAAATTGACTCAGATTGATTATCTAATATTGACGGAGAAAAAAACCCATAGAGTTAAATGCTAATTCTTGTTATGTTCCTAATGCTGTAGTTATAATCCTGAAGTGTATTTTATTCTTATTTATTAATACCTGAATTCTGGAAACACTGAAACAAATTTCTCTACATTTAAAAGTATATCTGTGATATGAGTATCTGTATACCAATATACATATATTTATACATACTAATATATATTTATCCAAGAATATAATTACCTAAATATACCCACATTATATTAGAATAAAAAAACACATTTTCTATAAAAAGAGAGAATCCTGGATTAGAACTCAGATGCAGACGAGTTTTGTCCCAAGAAAAAGTAGTGGTTGTCTTTATACTCCCAATTTTCAAATAAAAAAATAAAACACTAAATATTGCATACAATTCTTAGCAATTAATTTATTTCTTTTTTTCTTTTTTTCCATTTTTTTATTGAGAAAAGGAGAAAAAAAAACAAGTTCCCACCTCCTCCCAGCCTCCCATTTCCCTCCCCTTCCTCCCACCCTTCTCCCCCTCCCCCCACTCCTCTCCCTCTCCCTCTCCAGTCCAAAGAGCAGTCAGGGTTCCCTGCCCTGTGGTAAGTCCTAGGTCCTCCCCGCTCCGTCCATATGTAGGAAGGTGAACATCCAAACTGGCTAGGCTCCCACAAAGCCAGCACATTACGTAGGTTCAAAACCCCGTGTCATTGTCCTTGGCTTCTCATCAGCCCTCATTGTTCGCCATGCTCAGAGAGTCCAGTTTTATCCCATGCTTTTTCAGTCACAGTCCAGCTGGCCTTGGTGAGCTCCCAGTAGATCAGCTCCACTGTCTCAGTGGGTGGGTGCACCCCTTGTGGTCCCGACTTCTTTGCTCATGTTCTCCCTCCTTCTGCTCCTCATTGGGACCTTGGGAGCTCAGTCCAGTGCTCCAGTGTGGGTCTCTGTCTCTATCTCCATCCATCACCAGATGAAGGTTCTATGATGATATGCAAGATATTCGTCAGTATTGCTATAGGATAGGGTCATTTTAGGTTCCCTATCCTCAGCTGCCCAAGGAACTAACTGGGGACCTTGGCTTGGGCATCTGGGAGCCACTCTAGGTTCAAGTCTCTTGCCAACTCTAAGGTGGCTCCCTTAACTAAGAATTGTGCTTCCGTGCTCCCCTATCCAACCTTCCTTTCTTAATCATATTTTTATGGTTACAATAAAATAAATCATTTGTGGGAATCTTTCAAATTTAAGAGTTAAAAAATATGTTCTAAGTATTTTTCCTATATAAAATTGATCATTTACATTCAGCATTTTATTAGGCAATGATACTTTAAATTTATATTAATTAAGAACACTTACCATTAATTTTTTTAAAAACTGGAATTTTTAAAAAAACACACTGAGATCTTAATAGCTTTCCAAACTCAGAATAATTTGAGTGTTTACATTTGGTGGTACAACTGAGAATACAGCCTAACTGAACTTGCTCCTTTGCCTCAGCTGTGTTTAGATGAAGTCTGTCACTTGCCTCTGATCATATAAATTTATGGCTTCATATTCAAGGTTTGGATTTGTTATTTGCTCCAAGTTAACTTTTATTGAGAAGAACTTAATATATTCTGAAATGTACATACCTAGAGAAAAAGAAAAGTGGTCATAAAACAGAACTACTCTCCAATGACAAGAATGCTTGATTATTTTCATTTCATGAACATTGTGAAACAAAAGCAGCTGATTTATATCTTTTACTTCTTATCTTGTTTTCTGTGCACTAATTAATGATGCCTTGATTTTCCAGGAAACAATGGTTTTGGAGTACTAGGAAGAGTCTCTGTCTTTTTGTGAGTTTGCTGGACTGGATTTGATGACTCACAACAATTTATGAATTTCACACACTCTGTCTTGACATTTTTATTAACAGTTAAAACAACAGTTTGGACAATAACAGTCATATTTTATTTTATTTCTACATTTTCCTTGAACATTTTCTTTAGATTACTCTCCTATGTATATATGTTTATATTATGATAATGTTTTAGTTTTGTAGAGAGAAAAACATGATGGTAAAATGTTTTGAACCTGTTATTGCTTTGTAACAATAAAAGTAATGTGGCAGGAATCCGTTGTGTTCAATGAAAAAAGAGAGAAAGTAGCAGTTTATCTCTGTAGCATCTATTTAAATGGCATTCAGCTTTATGCTTGTCATTTTAATGCAAGCTTTTATAACTCTGTTGAAATAGTCTGAAGTGTTGTATTTTGGAGAATAAATAAATACATCTATTGTTTTCTACATGGACAAGTCCACTGACCTTTAAATAACCCAATTTGGAAATGAAAATATCCCTTTGCTAGGATCGGCCACATCTGCATGAATGATTGTGTGGTTATTAATACAAGTTCATCAAAAAATTATTTTTAACCAGATATGTGATATGATGTGTGATGGTTTGAATTAGAATGGTCCTCATAGACTTAAATATTTGAATGCTTACTCAGTAGGGAGTAGAAGAAACACTTTGATAAGTTTAGAAGGATTAGTAAGTGTGGTAGGGTTGAAGAAAGTGTGACAGAAACCTATGCCAGGCGCTGTCTCTCTCCCTACTCTCTAAGGATCAGGATGTGGAATTCTAAGGTACTTCTCTAGTACCATGTCTGTCTTTGTTCTTCCTTGTTCCCTCTCACAATATTGATTATGCCTCTGAAAATTTAAGCAAGTCCTCAATTAAATTATTTCTTTTATAAGAGTTGTCATAGTCATGGCACCTCTTCACAGCAATAGAATAATGACTAAGACAGAAGTTGGTACCAAAGAGCATATATTGCTGTGACAGGCCTGATCATCCTATTTGTTGGAGAATTTGAACTTTGAGACTTCAGATTAGAAAAGCAGTTGAATGTTTTAAGTGGGACTTAGTGGGCCATACTAGTAGAAGCATGGAAGACAATGCCTAAGGCAACTTAAATTTTGAGGGATCAGTTCAAGAAGTTTCACAGAGGATAAATATTTGTAAGTTTTCTAGAGGCCACTCTTTTGATATTCTTTGCAAATAATATAGCTGCTTTTAAGCACTGTCAATAAATCTGCCTGAAGAAAAATTTAAGAGTTTCATATGAATAATTTTGGAAGAGGAGGTTTCAAGACAGCCTAGTATTGATCGTGTAATGTAGTTTTTAATAACTACACATATATAGATCTACAATGAAAACCAATTAGTAGGACAAAGATAATTACAAAATGTACAGTCGAGGAGAGAAAAGAACACAAGGAAGTGTAATGGTGTTAAGTGCTCAAGGAGATAAAAATTTTAAGGAAAAGCCTGTTGTTCAATGGAATAAAAGGAGTGGTAATGTGAGGGCAATATCCTATCCAGCTAAGCTTTCTGCTTGTGTAAAGGATTTTATTTGAAAAAATTAAGCTGTGAAAGAAACCAACAAAAGGAAGTTGATGCAAATGTAATTGAATAAGAGAGCCAAATTACATACCCATCAAGCAGTAGAACTTGGCACATTTGGCCATCTGGTTCAGGCATTAGTGTCAAAGATAGAGGAAAGCGGTTGTAGAACTCTGTCCAAAGGAAAGACACCAAGGCCAGGTATGTGGCAAGAGTGTACCTGCATGGAAATCCAGAGAGGCCATTGCATGAAGCTGTTCAGGTGAAGCCTGGATTGTGTTGCATACTCCATGATGTTGGAGAAGTCACAGTAGTGAATTACTTGGCAAGGATATTGCAGGCTGGGTAAGGGGCTAATCCAAAAGAGAGAAATGTGTTCCCATCACTAAAGCTAAAAGTAGTTGAAAATCCAAAGAAACTTTTGACACCAGTCATGGAGACACAAAATTTGGAGTTTGCCCAACTAGGTTTTGTTCTTGCTTTGATACAGCATTTCCTCACTATGCTGGCTTTCCCTCCCTCTTAGAATGATTATCTCTCTCTCTCTCTCTCTCTCTATATATATATATATATATATATATATATATATATAGAGAGAGAGAGAGAGAGAGAGAGAGAGAGAGAGAGATTGTATGCTTGAAGTAATGTGATCTGTTTTTATTTTGACCTAATGGGGGATTACACTTAAGAAATTTCCATGAGTCTCAGAATAGACTTTGAGATTTGGACAGTACTGAATGCTATGGAATAATCCTTTTGTACACTGTTAATATTAATTACTTTCATTAGTAAATACAAAAGCTGATTGCCTATAGCAAGACAGGATAAAGTTAGGCAAGACTCTCAAACGAACAATACGGGGATGAAGAGGGGATGAGAGATGAGAAGCCAGCCAGCCGCCAAGGAAGCATAAGGTGTAGAATTGAGGTAACCAATTGTGAGACATATCGCAAAGCTCAGATAATTAAATATTAGTTATTTAAATGTAAGAGTTATGTAGTAACAAGCTTGAGCCATTAGCCAAGCATTTGTAATTAATATTTACCCTTTGTATCAGTTACTTAAGAACAAGTGGTCAGGACAGGAAAACTCTGACTACATTTGATACTGTGATAGACTATAGGGACTTCTGAAGTTGCTCTGAATACAGTTTTGTCTATTAATGAATTTTTCACATGGGTGCAAGCCTATGGGGACCAGGAAATGGAATTCAGTGTTTTAAATATGGCCCACATAGACCCCTACATTTGAACGAATAGTCACCAGAGAGTGGAAGGGACTCGCTGGGAGGATTAGAAGCATAAGGAGGTGTGGACTTGTTAGAGGGAGTGTGTCACTTGGAGATGAGCTGTGTCCGTTTCAAAGCCCATGCCAAGCCCAGCCTCTCTCCCCCAAGCCTGTGGATATAGTTGTAAATCTCTCATTCACTTCTCCAGCACCTTGTTTGTCTGTGTGTTGCCATGATTCTCTCCATAATGATCATGGAATTCACCTTTGAAGCTCTAAACAGGCCCCCAATTCTTTCTTTTAGAAGAGTGGATTACTTGTGGCATCATTCAGAGCAATGGAACAAAGACTAAGACATAACCCAACAGTTTTTTTTTATTGAAAAGTTCTTCTTATTATATCAAAGCTTTCACTGATTGCTTATGTGAATGAATAGTTTTACCAACTGCATGAATGTTGTATTTGAGAAATTGCATGCTCTCTGCAATCATGGTCATAAACTTAATTCAGACAAAACGTTCCAAATGTTTATACATGCATAACAAATTCAAGAATACAACTTGTGGAAAATCTGTTTGGATCCACAGGAAATCACTAGATTAGAGGAATAATGGAAAAGGTGCTCATTAGATAT
Organism: Microtus oregoni; assembly: GCF_018167655.1. Classification (NCBI taxonomy): domain Eukaryota; kingdom Metazoa; phylum Chordata; class Mammalia; order Rodentia; family Cricetidae; genus Microtus; species Microtus oregoni. The sequence goes on from NW_024543076.1 coordinate 16,703,573, forward strand.
GCCTGTTTCTATAGAGCGGCATAGTCAGCCTGTCAGGGCATTATAAAAGAAACTGCTGCTATTTAATATCTTTATCTAAGTCTGCGTCCTGTTAGGTGCCACCCAGTCTCATCTGAGACACACAATCTTTTCTGAGCATTTTATTGGCCAAATTGCATCATGCCCCACAGGCTCACAAGGATTGGGGCCTATTCCTACTCTCAACATACTTCTCTGTCACTATTATAGACCATCTTGACCCTCACTGTTTCTATTACAACTCTCTGATGTTTAGTTCTATACTCAGCTTGGATCATGGAAGTATTACAGATGGAGGACAGTTAGAGTATAATCTAATCTGTTAAGAAAATATTCAAACCCAAACAGAACTGAAATCTTAATTCACTGTGCTCATGTACTGTGCAGATTAACTCTTACTTTTGTGTTAAAAGTTCTGAAAGGCAAAATCTGACATTTGCTAATTTAAATATTGTAATAAATATTTTATTGAACAGCAGGTATAGGAATTGATGGTTCTTTTTTCCTATATGAGATTTAGAATGACAATCCTTTAGTCACATATCACCATGATAAATCAACCACTTCCATTTATGGAAGCTTTCTAAGGAGATTATCAGATTCAGACAAGGCTTTGTTAAATTTCACCACTGTGCAACTAGTTGGTTTTATGTGAACTTGACAAAATCTAGAGACATCTGATCGGAGAGAACCTCAATTGAGAAAATGCTTCCATATGATCCAGCTGTAGGGCATTTTCTTAAGTAGTGGTGAAGTAAGACCAGCCCATTGTGGAGAGCGCCATCCCTGAGATGATGATCTTGTGTTCTGTGAGAAAGCAAACTGAACCTGCCACGAAGAGCAAAGCAGTAAGCATCATTCCCCCATAGCTTCTGTATCAGCACTTGCAACCAGGTCCTTACTCTGTATGAGTTCCTGCCTAACTTCCATCAATGATAGACTGATGTGTAAGTATAAGACAAGTAAACCGTTTTCCTACCAGCTTGTTTTTCTGTTACAGTGTTTCATCATAGCAGTAGAGTAACCCTAAGACAGTCAACATAAAATTACTCATGATAGTCTACTCTATGATGTGGCCTCTAAAATTTTGTTTCAAGTCAAAGATGTTATAGTAGACCAAATAAAATTAAGTTTGATTACAAATTTAGGTATCAAAAACATGTGAATTTTTCACTGATTTTTAACAGAAAATTATTGTTTGGTTCTACTTTTTTTTTGGAAACTTGTACTTTGTAAATAAAGAAAAATATATAAAATGCAATCTCCTTCATCAAGAAAAATGATTAGTAGATTGTGGAGTATGTAAGAAATATTGAGTGAGAGTAAAAGAATAATATTTAGGAAAAATGAAATGTCTCATGATTAAAATACTGAATCATAAAACAGGATGAAAATAAATAATCAGATGAAGAAATAAAAATTTCCTTTGGATTAGAAAAGTTTGTGACATTAGAGCCATCATATTAGTCATATATAAACATGTGACTCCAAGAACTAGATCTGAGGAATATTTGTTGACACTTTCAGTCATCTTAACCAGAGCATACATGTGGTAGCCTGAATGTGGCATCAGGAAGGCATCAGGCATAGTCTAGATTACATACAGCTACATCACACAGTAGTAACACTGAGCAACTTTTAATTTCAGTAAAATAAAATAATTTGAAATACCTGGATTGTACTTTTTTATCACTTCTAAATGAAAAGTATAAAAATTCCTTGGTTTCTTTGGGTCAATCTTTAGCAAAAATGTATGTGGACTTTTCTCTGGGGATGAGCTGTGCTCTCTTATTAGGTATTTAACTATGAGTATTAGCATTAGATCTTCATTTTCTATTGTTCACAAGGACTAACTGCTCTCAAAGGTGGCGAAACATTAGGGGAGTTTTATGCACCTTCTCAAGAAAATGAAATTCTTTAGCTTCTGCATCATGAGATATGGTTTGCCTAGGAATGTTCAGCTACATTTTCTTTTAGCAACATTCATATATTTCTGTGTATTTGATTTATAGCTCACATAAAGTTAAAATATGCTGTAATTGCATATATATTACCCCAAATTGTTGAGCTTATTGTGAAAAACACAAAGTGAGGAATAACTTCTTTCAGTGGCTATATGAATGAAGTTTGAAAACGACTGTTTTTCTTTCAATCAGTGTGTCACATTTTATAGAACATAATGACATTTAATGGAGTCATGTTTCTCTGCTTGTCACTTCACATACAGAATCCCAAAATGACACCACCCAGCCAGCAGTGTTATGTTTGTATAGGAAGCAATGTGATACTTTTCCTGAGGCTTAAAAGGCAGAATAACTTTATGTTTTCTATGTGCAATTTTAATATAAAAACATAGTTTGAATAGAAAAAGGTGGAATACCAGATGTTGATTATTTCTGTCACTGGGCCAAAGCTTGAGAACCCTCTCAGGTAGACCTTTATTCTCACCTGCAGCCCCCAAAGCATAATTGAATTGCCTGCTCAAGATGTCACACCCCATGCAATAAGGGGCAAATGAACAATTGAATTCATAATTTACCAGGTGTGCATAGCAGCCCTGTGAATGTGAATGTAATAAATAAATTAACAACTCACAGTTAAAAGTCAGATTTTAGGCCAGTGTTTTATGTAGATGAATGTGACATACAGGGGAAATTAACATATTTTGTTAATTATTTCATTCTAATGAAGATATGCATAACTTCTAGTTAGAAAAACATCGTAAAATAACAATTGTATTTTATTTACAAATGTGCTTTATTTTCTGTATTTTGTTTGCTCATTTTATCCTTAATTTTAAGGGCACATAATTTTTATAAAATGTCAGTTATGTATATTGTATATATAGCCATTTCTCCTGTGACATCATGGAAAAATTTCTCATAAATTAAAATGCTTTATTAATGCTGAATGCGATGGATAGTATCCAAAACTGCTTACAATAATATGTTTGTTCCAGCATAAGAAGGAATAAATAAAATGATAATTACATCAAAATGTATGGAACAACCACCCCTTATTTACAGTGATATTTTAAAATTATGCTTTTCCCCAATCCATTTGTTGTGAAGTATCTAGTTATTGAATGTTTTAAAGAATGGTGGAATCCTAATTCATATTTTAATAGATCTGTATCTAACTGCTGCACTTAAAGCCATGTGCAGTGCAAGACTCATGACAACATTTAATGGGCAAATGTTGGCATATGGGGAAACAGCACTCTGGAATAAATGGAGGAATATGAGCTAGAATTTTTATTGCTGTGATGAAACACCATGACCAAATGCAACTTGCAGAGGTGTCCTTTACTTTTTTATTGCTCTGATAAGATGCTATAATGAAGTCAACTTATAAAGAAAGTGTTTATTTGGGACTTAGAGTTTCAGAGGACTAGGGATCATGACTACTACTGTAGGGAGCATGGCGGTAGGCAGGCACACATGGCACTGGAGAAGTGCCTGAGAGCTCATATACTGAGGCACAACTACAAGGCAGAGAGTGCCATCTACGAATGGCATGGGCTTTGAAACCTCAAAACAGGCCCCAGTGACACATGTCTTCCATACAGGTCATACTTCTTAATACTTCTTAAAAAGTTTCATTAACCGGGGACCAAGTATTCAAGATATAAGTCTATGAGGACCTTGCTCATTCAAACCACAATGGAAGGAAAAGGGATCATTTAACCTTAGAATCTTCAGGTCACATTCTGTCCCTGTGGAAGGAAAGTCAGGGCTAGAACTCAAGCAATGAAGGAACAAAGAGTGAGGAGCTGAAGCAGAGGTCATGGTGCTTACTCTCCTGTTACAGATGGCTTGCTCAGCCTGCCTCTTTATAACACCCAGAAACAACAGCTCTGTGATAGCACTGCCACAGAAAATTGGGCTCTCCCATATAAATCACCAATCAAGAAAATGCACCATGGAATTAATTATAGGCCAAACTCATAGAGGCATCCATTTTCTTAATCAAGACCTCCTCTTCCTAAATGACTTCAGTTTGTGTTAAGTCAATGTAAAACTAACTAGCACAGATTGCTTGTTTTCATTGTGTTCTTTATTTATTGATTAATTTCTACTTTTTTATTTTTTGGACCTTTATCTTTATTTACTTTCTTAATCACAACAGTCCTTATTTTGAGACTTCTCAAAATAACGCAAAAAACTAAAGGCCTGCTTTAGTTCATTTTAATTTGTTTAATTTTATAGAGCACCTATCGTAATCATGACAGAAAATGATACATAAAATTTACTGAAAATTAACCCAAGTTTGCATGGTTAGACACTATTGTTTAACAATTACCAGGTCTCCAGGAACTCCAAATTAATGCCCTGCTGATACAGTTTAAGACAGTAGGAGGTACAGAGCATAGATATCACTCCAAATCCTCTAGTTAAATGGTGACAGATTTTTCATATTCAGAATTGTTGAATACAAGTTAGCTACATACACTTTGGAATTCTGGAGTCTGGAAACATTTCCTAAGTTGTTTGGAATTCTTAACAAACTTTCCTAAAATAAATAAATAAATAAATAAATCAAACCTGGTAATTCCAAGGATGTGCGTGGATCTCAGAACAGGCAGCTCTGGTTTCTAAATTAGTTATTAGAGCTGATTCAGCTTAATGGGGTCCTAGCTGTGTGGTCATGCAGTGTGTTCCTAGACAAATAAATGTTTTTTGCTTGTTTTATTTTCCAAACTGAAATTAAGTCTGCATGAGTTCTGTTGGGAGAGCTGGTCAGGGTCTAACATCAGTACTGCATGTTCCCTTTTCCTTTCTGACTTTGTTTATCTTGAAAGGTACAAGTGACTTCCATTCTTCCTTCTGCTAAGAACAACTGTCTCTTTTGGTCCTTTATAATAATACAGAAACTTTCCCCACCAGAGAGCCTTTTTGCTTTCTATAGATTGTGTTGACGAATTGTGAGGTCAAGCTTCTCCCGAATGCATATTCTTAGGATTCTGGCTTGTACAAGTCCATAAATATAGGTCAAAGGCTATGCTACAAAAATACAAGAATTTGCCAATCTGATGCTCTGATGCACAGAAAAATTGAACACACACACACAAAGAGGAGAGAGAGAGAGAGAGAGAGAGAGAGAGAGAGAGAGAGAGAGAACCCTAGATGTCATTCCTGTGAGTCAGAGGAGAAATGATCTTTCTATTTCTGTTACGAAACAGAACATGAGTTTCTTCTATGCTGCCTCCAGAACACGAATATCTTCTTTGCTGACTCCTAACATCAAAAGTAAGTGCCCTGCCTCATTTCCTTATAGAGCAGGGTTTATTTAGGGTAAAACCATGCTAGCCTCTTTGCATCTCTAACAGTCTCTACTCTTTGTGCTTTTATCTTCTTGTTAGTTAATTGACTACATGAGTAAATGAACTTTCATATGAAGGCTTCATTTAGTTAAACATGTGGTTCTCTATCCTGGTATTATTTGTAAAGGAAAAATAAGCACCAGTACTTAACTGAACACAAAATTTGTGTGGTATTGAATACTCTCTTTTTCTTTTTGTGTTTTCACTACTTTTTACCAAAATTTTAGACTGCAAAATGAAGAAGCCAGAGCAAAGAAAACTTGAGTAGGTAGTCAAAGGCACTATGTTAGATATCAAAAATATAGGTAAGTGTCTACCAGAAGTTCTCTGTCCACCACAGCTCCAAAGATGAACCTTACTGGAGTAACAGGGGAGTGAATAAAAGACAAATACACAGACTCATACAAAAGCTATGTGTCAGTGAATTGGAGTTTCAGGTGGAGAAAGCACAGTACCCTGGAATCTAATCTTATTTAGCCTGTAGAAGTAAACAGGTAAATAGAATTATATACAGCTGAACAAAAAGGCAGTTATCATAATAAACAAGGAGGTTAAATTATAATACACAAAGAGAACAAGGACACTAGAGACAGGGTTAGCTAATCTCAGTAGATGAAATCTCTGTAGGGTATATGTAGGGTAATCTTCTTATCATACCTGGGGTGATAATTTTCGGACACATTATCAATATCCACACATATACCATAAGAAGTTTTTACTTCTAGTGCTCACCACAGTCAGAAGGCTTTGCCATTTTCCTGTGAGAATGAAGCTATTAGGTCTTTGATACAGTCATGCCCATGTCAAAAATATTCAGAATTCTACTTATTCTGGATTTTTGTGCTTCCACACATGGAAGAATTTTTCCAACCATACAGAAGATGAAAAATGTAAAACTAGAATATAATTTTTTTCATTTTATTTTATTTCTCAGTGGATGTACAGTAAATAAAAATAGCATCAAATATGCATAGAAATAGAGTTATGTGTAATATTTTAATATTTTATGTACTATCTAATGTTTAAATAAGGCCAAGACATTTATCTTCTCAAATATTTACTTATCATAAAAATAATGTCAAAATATTTTTTTTTCAGATACAGGATATCCAATCATTTTACATTCATCTTGCTCTGAAGTATACAATCTAATATTGCACCAGACGTACTTAAGGTCTGTGACAATAACACCCTTTCCCTCACAAACACGATCTCCTTTCATTGATAATAAGCATTTTTTTTTTTTTTTTTAGTTTTTTGAGACTGGGTTTCTCCGTAGCTTTGGAGCCTGTCCTGGAACTAGCTCTTGTAGACCAGGCTGGACTTGAACTCACAGAGATCTGCCTGCCTCTACCTCCCTAGTGCTGGGATTAAAGGTGTGATAATAAGCATCTTACATTTAATTTTGTGATACTAACACTGTAGATGTTACATAACTGAGCTTGTTTTGTTCCTGTATTATTTCATTCCACATCACAAACTCTAGTTCCTTTCAGATGGTTGCAAATCACTGAGATCATTTATGGTTTATTGCTGAATTTTCACTATAAGTATGTACCTTATTTTCTCTATAAATATACCAGTTGACAAATTCTTAGGTTCTTTTCTTACAAGGCTGTTTTGTAGAGGTCTATAATTAATGTGTGTACAGCTGACTGTGATGAAGAAGATGGTATTGAAAAAATTGTGTTAAAGACAAGTTTGTGTTAGGTGATACAGGGTAATGAATCCCAAATTATTAACCTGATATTGAGTATTAAAATTGATGATTATACAGTTCTTATATTCTTTGTCAATAACAAGAATATAAATTGAAAATAGGAATGGAAATTTAATGAGTTTGGCGTCTTGATAAATCTTTTATTTGACTGTCTTAGTACATTCTTTTATAAGACTAGATTTTGAGACTAACAGTAAAGGTAACTTTGTTTCTTTCTCTAAGTCTAACAAACTTAATAAAAAAAGGCATTGATTTTAATACTAAATGTAAAATTTAAAATCCTGAAAAAAAATAGGAAGATATTTATGAATGTAGCGTGATAAATATGTATGCTGCCTCTTTATTGTAGCATCCAGCTTATCAAGAGCAATTCCATATTTTCATTATATTTGCCCTAAATTTGAGAGTAGAATAATCTGAATTTTCAAGATTTGACCATTATAACACAAAAAATAATTTTTAAGATCTCCAAATCAATATCTCAGATTTAATTCTTTTGAAATTGCAAATTTCCCTTTTAATACTGTTGCTTGTATCTTACACAAATGCAATTTCTACATTATAGATATCTGAAACTACGGAATCACAACAGACAAGAATGAGTAGCATGGCACTCTTGACTTCAGGCATTTCAAAAATGACATGTTCACAGATTGAGCCTTGAAGGTTACAAATACTGGTGATTAATTTCTGTTTCATAAGAAGGATTGGTGATATCTTAATGACTAAAGAAATAACATTTTTCTAAAGATGACGATTTCTCCCTCTGTAATAATTGAGGAAAAACAATGACTGAAACTCAGGTATGAACAAAAATGATATTTAGGTAACTCATAAGCAAAAAGATTAGTGCAAAAATGTGGCAAGATGATAAAAAGTTTATCTGCGATGGAATGCAGACTAACCAAATAGTATTTAAAAGAAAACGGTTGATAAACTGAGATAAATAGCTGATGCTAGTTTTTATTCATAGAGAAGATGGTATTCCTGCCATTAAGGTTAGTTTTACTGAAGTTTTTTTATCATTGTGTTCTAACCAAAAATCCTCAAATATTCACATTTTTTTCCATTTCTTACAAAGGATATTTTAAGTTTTCTTATCAGCCTTAACTCAGTAAGTTAGGACTCTTAGACTTTTTGATCTCAAGGAAGAGGCTGTAACATTAACACCAGAATTGCCTTATTTCCTTCTAAGGAAAGCTTTGTTTCACCAACACTGTACATTGCTAGGTTGTAGTTCTATTACTTCCTTAGCGAGCTATGCCAAACTAAGACTGCATGTCCCCACAGCTGTTTCTCATAAGAGGACATGATTCAACATTTCCATATTTTAGAGACACTGTCCACACAAGAGGAGTGGCTGGGTCTTAGAATGCCCGGTCACATCCCTTGGCGTTTAATGTCTTCTGGCCAGTTTTAAGGATCAATGCTATCCCATTGTTGGCTCCTTGTCAGCAGACTTGGAATGATCATAAATTTTAACTTCTCTAGTCAAACTGCTTTTCATAGTTTAGGTAAAGTGGAAGATTTAAATCTTAGTGACAGAAAAGAAGAAATAAATGTTGATAGAACTGTAGTTTTGTATGTTACCCAGTACTAGTTTCTATTGTGATGTGTAGTCCTCTCTGAAGAACCCTGCCACTAACCCCAGCCAGTTCCATGAGAATGCAATGGTCTTTACCTTCCATCATTGCAGAAAAAATCATGAAAACTACTAAAAATCTAGACTACAAAGAAGGCAGAGGGAAATAAAGGGCTCATGTGCCACATCCTTCATCTCTCAGGGCTTTATTTGCTTCCCATATAAAATGGAATGAGTGAGTCTAAACAAACACATGTTACAGAAGGGAAGAAAAAAAGAGAGAGAAAGAGAGGGAGAGAGAGAGAGAGAGAGAGAGAAAGAGAAGGAGGGAGGGAGAAAGGGAGGAAGAAAGAAAGAGAAAATCAAGGAACAATGTCCTGAAAAATACAAGTTGTGATTTATGTAAATAAATTCTTACAACCATTAAAATATTTTGCCAGATTCATTAATGGAAATAATACAGATTGATATTATTAAATTGAAAATATATGAATATTCTATCTATCTATCTATCTATCTATCTATCTATTTATTTATTTATTTATTTAAGATTTATGCCTCCTCCGAGCTACGGCCTCCCATTTCCTTCCCCTCCCTCATCAGCCTGAAGAGCAATCAGGGTTCCCTGCCCTGTGGGAAGTACAAGGACCACCCACCTCCATCCAGGTCTAGTAAGGTGAGCATCCAAACTGCCAAGGCTCCCACAAAGCCAGGCATGCAGTAGAATCAAAACCTAGTGCCATTGTTCTTGATGTCTCAGTAGTCCTCATTGTCTGCTATGTTCAGTGACTCCGGTTTTATTCCATGCTTTTTCATACCCAAGCCAGCCTGCCTTGGTGAGTTCCTGTAATAATAAGGAGCAGCGGAGCTGCGTCCCCAGCACTCAGGCTGCCTGGCTATCTCATGCCCGAAATAACAACACACAAACTGTATTCATTTAATCACTGTTTGGCCGATTTTTATCTAGCCTCTTCTAGGCTAATTCTCATGGATTAATTTAGCCCATTTCTAATCATCTGTGTAGTGCTCCTACCGGGAAGATTCTAGCCTATGTCCATCCTGGGTCGGAGCTTCATCGTGTGTGTCTGCCTGGGAGCTGGGAGCATGGCATCTCTCTGAGGCGTCTGCTCCCCAGAGGAGAGCTGTTGAGTCTGAGCTCACTTCCTCTTCCTCCCAGTGTTCTGTTCTGTTTACTCCTCCCACCTATCTTCTAACCAATGAGGGACAAGCAGTTTCTTTTTATTTAACCAATGACCTTCCTCCATCATTTCCAATTTTTCGGTTTAAACAACAACAAAAAAAAGGCTTTAACTTTAACATAGCAAAATTACATATAATGAAACAGTTATCAAGTAAAAGTTATAATAATATTTATCATAACTAAGGAAAACTATAACTACAACTAACTATTCTTAACTCCATCAAAGACACCAGAAAGATACAATACTACCTAAGCAAACAAGAAAAAAGCAACTTTTAAAACTCTAGAAATGACAGAGACATCTTGCTGCCTGGACAGTCACCCAAAGTTCCTCTGTACTGTTGGGGCATCCATCTTCAGCCTTCAGGCCCATGGTATCCAGCAGACATTTCCATAAAGCAGGAAAATTCAAAGTCAGTTCAGTCACTATCTGTCGTGTCCTGCAAAATGTCTCGCAGACTCTTTCATGAATCAGGAACCCCGAAAGATCGTCTCACCTTAGGCAAGTTCAGTAGTCCTCTTTCTGTGGGTTCTCTGTGTCCAGTTTATGCAATAGTCCAAGCAAGAGCAGTTTCTTGCCCAAATGGCTATCAAACTCCATAACGAGCCTCTTCGATGCCCATCTTCCTCTTGAAGTAGATTGGTGCTGCAGGAGCAGAGTGTCTCATTGTCATGAAAAGTCCTAAGTTATTAAAACATTTAAAATGTCATATTCTATAATCTTTGAAACATATGAAGAATGCCTATCTAAAATATATCTACGCACATCTAGAAAATATTAACTAACATAACTACAAACTTGACTATTATTTATGATTATCCATCAACAACCTATATTTCCTAATTATACATTACATTTTCATAATTAACTACACAATCACAATACCTTAAATATATATCAGAAATACATATACATATAACAAAATTAACCGTAAATCTTTATCAATAAAGCAAAATCTATACTAATGCAAATTATTCATACCTATATCATATCCCCCTTTAAATGTAAAAGAACATTTATAAACATTTTTTGGAAATATGGGCGCAGTTATTTCTCTCCAAACTGCTTCCTGCTGAATGGGGGCGTCGTTAATTAGGTCTTTCATGGTATAACCTGTGTGCTAGTTTCATCTCAGTTGGCAGTTGAGCGAAGCAATTTTCTGAAGGTGTTCACACCAACCCTTCAGGAGGGCATGGTCCATCATACCAAATCGGAATATTAGAAATGAACAGGGTCTCATCCTCTGTGAAAACAAAATAAGAAACTCCTTTCCAAAGCATCATGTTCTTAGATCCAAATTTCAAAGTCGAGGCATCAAAATATCTATGTCGGATTAGTTCAGCAGCATTTATAAATAAATATCTTTTAGCATCTGTTGCACTTTCCTCAGCATTTAAATAATTTAAAGAGAGCATAATAGCATACAGTATCAAGATTCTCTGTGTATTTTCCATCTTTGTGCAGCTTTGTTTTAACCTCTATTTTGTTTATTTTTACTTTTAACTCTTTGCTTTTTGAGACAGGTTCTCTGTATCTTTGACCTGGAATAACTCTGTAGACCAGGCTGTCCTTGAACTCTCAGAGATCTGCCTGTCTCTGCCTCCCAGGCATTGGGATTAAAGGTGTACACTAGGATACCTTGAACTCACAGAGAACTGTTTGTCTCTGCCTTCTAGGCACTGGGATTAAAGGCAAGTGCTACCACACCTTGAAGTCACAGAGGTCAATCTCCCTCTACCTTTCAAGTGTTGGGATTAAAGGTGTGTACTACCACACACAACAACTCTCTTCCTTTTTTTTTGTTTTTTACTTTAAGAATTTTAACTTTTAGTCTGCATATATTTTTTTTTTGTTTTGTTTTTTTTGTTTTTCGAGACAGGGTTTCTCTGTGGTTTTGGAGCCTGTCCTGGAACTAGCTCTTGTAGACCAGGCTGGTCTCGAACTCACAGAGATCCTCCTGCATATATTTTTAACACGATGTAAATCATTTAAAAATTTTCTTTGTCTTTGACGCTCTCTTTACTGTATCTCTCTCTGTTTTTCTGACCATATGAGTCTTTAATTTACCAAGCAATCTCAGTAGGACTAAAGCCGTGGCTTTGACGGCTAGATCCAGTCCATTCCTTAGCTTTTCAGCCTCATGGCTGAGGTACTGGCTGTAGCCATGTTTACTGCCACAACTCTATGGCATTTCATGGTTCCTGCCAGCAAGCGAGCTTCAGCAGCCTGTGCTTGCAAACCGCACGAACCACCTGCATAAAAGAGTCAGAGTTTGCCCTGGCAGGACAGCCCAGAAAGCCAGCATTTTTAAATGGCGCAGCTTTTTTCCTGCTACGGTTGAAAACCGAAAAACATGCTTTCAGCTTTTTGTCAACACCATTTAAGTGTTTCGTGGTAGGACCTCTTAATGAGCTGCAGGGTTTTGCAGCTAAAGCTGAGTCAGGAAGCTTCTCTTAGATGAGAGCGCTTGCTTGCCTCTAGCAAGCAGAGTGCCACAAATGCTTTAAAGCCAGAGTTCATGCTGGCAGCACAGCCCCAAGAAGCTGTGCTTTAAAATGACACAGCATTTTTCTGCTGCTGTTGCCGAATCAGGAAATCTCTCTATAGCACGCCACCAACAAACAGCAAAAATCTGTGTTAAACTCTCTCTCCCTTATTTTTAAGCCTTCTCAGGTTTTTTAAGTGGGTTTATTCAATCATGTCAGGCGCCATTTGTAGTAATAAGGGCGGCGGGGCTGCGTCCCCAGCACCCCGGCTGCCTGGCTAGCTTTTGCCCGAAATAACAACACACAAACTGTATTCATTTAATCACTGCTTGCCCCATTTCTAATCATCTGTTTAGCGCCCCTAGGTGTGCTTACCGGGAAGATTCTAGCCTATGTCCATCCTGGGTCAGAGCTTCAGGGTAGGAGCTTCATCGTGTGTGTCTGCCTGGGAGCGAGGCATGGCGTCTCTTCTGAGGCATCTGCTCCCAAGCGAGCTATGGAGTCTGAGCTCACTTCCTCTTCCCCCCAACGTCTGTTCTGTTTACTCCTCCCACCTATCTTCTAACCAATGAGGCCAAGCAGATTCTTTTTATTTAATCAATGACTTTCCTCCATCAAGTTCCCGATAGAACATCGCCATTGTCTCAGTATGTGGGTACACCCCTCGCGGTTCTGTCTCCTTCTGCTCCTGATTTGGACCTTGGGATTTCAGCCCAGTGCTCCAATGTGGGTCTCTGTCTCTGTCTCCTTTCATCGCCTGATGAAGGTTAATATCCAGTAGGATGCCTGTATGTTTTTCTTTGGGTTCACCTTCTTATTTAGCTTCTCTAGTATCACGAATTATAGGCTCAATGTCCTTTATTTATGCCTAGAAACCAATTAGGAGTGAGTACATCCCATGATCCTCCTTTTGGGTCTGGCTTACCTCACTCAGGATAGTGTTTTCTATTTCTGTCCATTTGCGTGCAAAATTCAAGAAGTCATTGTTTTTTGCTGCTGAGTAGTACTCTAATGTGTATATATTCCATACTGAAACTGAGAAGCTTCTGTAAAGCAAAGGACACTGTCACTAAGACAAAAAGGCAACCCACTGACTGGGAGAAGATCTTCACCAACCCCGCAACTGACAAAGGTCTGATCTCCAAAATATATAGAGAACTCAAGAAACTAGACTGCAAAAGGCTAATCAACCCAATTATAAAATGGGGCACTGAACTGAACAGAGAATTCTCAACAGAAAGATGTTCAAATGGCCAAAAGACACTTAAGGTCTTGCTCAACTTCCTTAGTGATCAGGGAAATGCAAATCAAGACAACTTTAAGATCTATCTTACACCTGTCAGAATGGCTAAAATCAAAAACACCAATGATAGCCTTTGCTGGAGAGGTTGTGGAGTAAGGGGTACACTCATTCATTGCTGTTGGGAATGCAAACTTGTGCGACCACTTTGTAAATCAGTGTGGCGGTTTCTCAGGAAATTTGGGATCAACCTACCCCTGGACCCAGCAATACCACTCTTGGGAATATACCCAAGAGATGCGCTATCATACAACAAAAGTGTATGCTCAACTATGTTCATAGCAGCATTGTTTGTAATAGCCAGAACCTGGAAACAACCTAGATGTCCTTCAACAGAAGAATGGATGAAGAAAGTATGGAATATATACACATTAGAGTACTACTCAGCAGTATATGAATATTCTTTAATTTGAAAATATATTCACATAGCAACTCATCATTGCAAAAACATATCAAATAAAAGTCAAATATCCATTTTATGTACATTCAGAGACAAGGGCATAACTGGAGCATTATATCAAATAAGTGCTATAGTCAAAGGGAAATATGATACAATTGCACTCTAAAAGAATAAAAAGCATTTACACATGGAAGATTGAAGGTAAGATGACTGTAAGTGGTCAGTCACTCTATGGGTTCAGCTGGTGTAAACTGTATATCAGTAAGTGATATAGCCACAAACTCTTTGAATATCTGTTAATAGGCAATGTCCTGCTTCTCTGGTCATGTGGATGGGCAAAGTCATATTTGAACTTGCTACCTTCTTTGTTGAACATCCAACATTTCAGCCCATTCTCCATTGAGTCTCTTATATTATAACTACTATGAGACATTCCTCACCCCTATGAATGAAAGTTGCCCCCTGCATTTCCCATCCCTCTTTTCAATCATCACAAGTATTCTGCAGAACTCACTTCTTGTTGCAAAGAAAGACATGATGTGCAACTCTTTATCGATATCTATTTTGTTGTTGTTTTTCCCCTCTCAGGTTCAACTCAGAAAACTTTGAGATAGCAAATATAGTCAACTAGTTTTGAGAAAACAAAGCTTTGAACAGATTTTTGTGCCTGTATTTTTCACTAAAAGCCCTTTATATCTAAGACACCATTTATCTTTACTGGTCTAAGTTTTGTTAATAATAATCATAATGGCAATATTTCGCCTCCACTTGAGTGGAAATGAAATGATGCTATGATGTGTTTATATCATACATATATGTATCATACATATATGCACTATGATATATAGGCTTGCATTAAACAAAATCTTGGAAGTGTGCACAGCGGAGATCAATTTCCTACAGCGTACTTATACTTACAGAAAGTAAGTGTAACAGAAAACAGAAAAATTTAGTAGAGTTGAAACCTCTACCTTGGTGGTTCTGTGTGCTAAATTCTGTCTTTGATCTTCTCCTTCTATCCAATGATCTGGTGCATATGGTTTTATGTTTTCTGCTATAGCTGGAATTAGAAAGCAATGATTATGCTCATTATCTAGCTTCAAGATATTACCCTGGGGATTTCCATTGAAAATAATGTTAATTGTTTTACATGTCTCTCAAAGCAGACACATAACTCTTATTCCACTAAAAGAAAACATAAGACAGAAACAGAGCCTGTCTGGAGATTTTCAAATGTATAAACATGTGTTTACTGTTGTGCCATGCTTGGCACTGACTGATTTTTGATTATGTTTGGTTTATGTCCTTCAGGGGCAATCAGAATGAATTTAGTTGCTTTTCCATGTTTTTTAAAAATTATCTTCAGAAAGCCTTTACTTATGAAAGTTTTTTCTCCTTCCTTTTCCTTTCATTATTGTAGAGCAGAGCAATCACATCGTTCCGAATGGCTACAAACCCTACAATTTATGAAATCGTAGGATGATATTATAATGTGTTGAAATTCAGACAAAGATAAACTATTGAGTCATCATTTTAAATCTGTTTTGGCACATTTATTAGGATGTGCTGATGTTTCTGGTACTATAAATATATTATGTGACAAATACTACTTCAAGATTAGAGATAAAATAAGGGGTTAGTAAATCAGAATGAGACACTGGAGACTGCTAAGCAAAGATGTGCGTAAGCCTCATTTAAGGTGTCTTAAATGAAAACTATATTTTTCCAAGCACATCCTTTTCACTGATTTATTACATATTTTATTCATGCCTTTCTTTTTAACATCCCCATTTCCCATTTATTTTAGAATAAAAGGTAGGTTCTCATTTATAAAGTATGGGGAACAATTTGAATGTACCTGGGCAGGATCTTATTTTTACAAAGTTGCTGCTTATTTTCTGAAAGAGGGAACTGTTTACAAAAAGCTACAATGTGGGTGTTACATCTGGAGAGCTCCTGGCCCTGAAAGCAGCACAGAAGTAAAGAGAGAGCATGACCTGGTGTCAGGTCCTTTCTGTTGTGTGCCACCCTCAAGGGAGGAATAGAAGGCCTACCTGTTCTACTCATGAAAGGAGACTCTGACAGTAATATTTTAATATTAATATGCTGATGCAGAATTTTTTCCATAATGAGAGCATCTTTCATGTGTCGGAATAGATTTTGATTATAACTAAATAAATGAAAGCACGGATAACGTTGGAAAGGTGACCTTTGTCATAAAGTTTGAGATTAATTGCCTAAAGTATTTCTAGAGCAGGGAACAATTAATAGAAAAAGCATGTCAATTGCAGAATAACCTGGGTACACAGTCCTAATAATAGCAATATAAAAATTCTTTGTTCAGTAATAATTTTTGAAAATATAAACTATACAACTAAAATGACAAAACAATACAAGTAAAATCAATAAAAAATCCTATGGCTGTGTTTATGACATGAAAAGTATTATTTTATTTATCTTTATTGATACCCATGCTTTTATGGAATTGCTATTTTAAAAGTGTATTACGAGGGATGCACCCACCCACTGAGACAGTGGAGCTGATCTATTGAGAGCTCACCAAGACCAGCTGGACTGTGACTGAAAAAGCATGGGATAAAACTGGACTCTCTGAACATGGCGAACAATGAGGGCTGATGAGACGCAAAGGACATTGGCAGGGGGGTTTGATCCTACGTAATGTGATGGCTTTGTGGGAGCCTAGCCACTTTGGATGTTCACCTTCCTAGATATGGACGGAGGTGGGAGGTCCTAGGTCTTAACACAGGGCAGAAAACCCTGACTGCTCTTTGGACTGGAGAGAGAGGGGGAAAGGAGTGGGGGGAGGGGGGGAAGGGTGGGAGGAGGGGGCGTAGGGTGGGAGGAGGGGGAGGGAAAGGGGAGGCTGGGAGGAGGTGGAAACTTGTTTTTTTTTCTCCTTTTCTCAATAAAAAAAAAAAAGTGTATTGCTAGTAGCCAGTGAGAGACTTGCAGGCAGGTTGCACCCTACCTCCTGCTACTCACTGTACTCTGTTCCCCATGACTTACTGCACTGCCCAACTCTTTGTACCCCAGCATCCTCCTTATGGACAGCCTTTCCCCACAATATCAGCAGACCATATGGGCACAAGCACCACCCACACTAGTTGGAAGAACAGTAGAATGACTGAACTTCCAGCTAAATGGTCCCAAACTCCAGGCCCTAAGCCCCAGAATCGAGCCCATGCGTCTCCTACTACCATCTCATCCCAGCAAGGCAGCTGTGCTCTGCCCCTAATTCAGAATAAACTAATACAATCCCCAGCTGGTGGACAGCAGATAATACCACACCACCACCCACTGGACCCTACTATCCCAAGTTCCACTCTGTCAATCAAGCCCACCTACTCCAGCATCCTCCACATGGATAGGCTTTCCCAGCAAGATCAGTAGCTCCTATAGGTACAAGCACCACCTTATCTCAGTAGGAAGAATAGGTGAAGAATAGGCACTGGTATCATTACCATCAGTTGAAAGAACAGACTTCATAGGAATAGAAACAACCCACACCACTAAGAAGAAAATACTCTGTAGTCAAAAGTAAACCCACATCAGTCAGAAGAGCCAGAAGACAGACTGGAATTAGGTACCCAAACCCCCAGAAACCTGAGCAGAGAAAACCCTACTGGACTTGATGACAAGCCAATTATCAGAACCCTTGGTCATTCAGGGCAAAAGGCAATAAATGAAGCAGATGATAAAGGGAAAAAAAGACCCACCCAACAAAAACTTCACAAGAATCAACACCTCCGGAACCCAGTGGTCCAACAACAGCAAGCATGGACATCCAAATGCAGATAAAGCAAAAAATGACCTTAAGAATAAGGTTATGAAGATGATAATAAAAAGGAGATATTTTTACTTAAATAAATAAATTATTTACTTAAAAAAGAATAATAAATTCCTGTAAAGAAACTGAGAAAAAGGACAAATAAAACATTGAGAAAAATCAATAAATCTCTTAAAAAAGGCCAAGAGAAAAACAAGTGGAGGAAACAGTTCAAGACTAGAAAACAGAAAAAGAGGCAATAAAGAAAACACAAACCAAAGGAATTATGGAAATGAAGATCTAGATAAATGAACAGGAACTATAGATGCAAGCATAACCAACAGAATAAAAGAGATGGAATAAGAAATCTCAGGTTTTGAAGATATGTTAGAGGAAATAGATTCATCTGTCAAATAAAATGTTAAATCCAACAAATTGCTGACACAAAACATCCAAGAAATCTGGGATATCATGGAAAGACCAAACCTAAGAACATTAGGGATAGAAGAAAGAGAATTCTAACTCAAAGGCGCAGAAAATATATTCAACAAAATCATAGAAGAAAACATTTCTAACCATGCTTATTAAGGTAGAAGAAGCTTTCAGAACACAAAATACACTGCACCAAAAAATTCCTCTTCTAACATAATAATAAAAAGACTAAACATAGAGAAAAAAGAATGTTAAGAGTTGCAGAAGACAGTCAGTATTAAAATGAAGACTATTAAATTTTGATCTATTCCAGAATGATGATATAGACCCTGTGAGAAATGAAATGGTCACCAAGCAGGAAACAATTTATGTCTTATGCATAGTATTTTATTTTGTTAATCCAAATTTCAAAAGTTTAAAAACATATGACTAGAACCAGAAAAGAACAAAACAGTAAATATAACTGTAACTCATAAAGTTAATATTCTATAGTGAACCACACCATCCTTAACAACCCATTGTGTGGTCCCAATTGCCAATATTTACCCAGAATACACATCTTCAGTACATATCCTGTAACTAAAGTACAAGAAACATTGCAAAAGAGAGATAAGAATGATTGTAAAAAGCAAGATTACCAGGAAATCTGTGAGACTGTGTCTACTGGAAATGATAGGTAAACTGCACACATCATGATTTCACAAGATAACTGCTTTAACAAGACTAAAACATGGACAACACCAATAGACAAAGCAGAAAGGGGAAATCTCAAGGCGCTCTACCCCAGACCAAAAACAAAAAACAAACAAACAAACAAAAAAAACCCTAGTTTTCTCCAGTAATGTGCCTCCTAGTTATCAAATAACATTTAAAAGATCAACTCTGAAGTCATATGCATATAAGGAATACTAAATAAGCTCAGCAGGTTTTACACACACACACACACACACACACTTACATGTATGTAACATAGGTTGTGGATGCTCTCAGAATTTCCTTCTTGGGCTGCTGCCAAGCTAGGTAGCTGCTTTGAAATTCAGTCAGGCTTTTACTAGACTATGTAGCAGCAAAAAGCATCATTACTTCATCAATTTTGTAGGGAGATTTGGTAAGTCAATTGGGAATTATTAAAGGGAGGAATTAGTTAAAGAGACAGTTTTTGTCCTACATTAGAAATAGAAGAAGCCATTACAATGGAGGAACTTGGGTCTCTTGATGATACTATGCTAGAGAGTTTGAAAATAGAATGAATAAATGAGAGGATACCTTACTTTGATGGGTTTTATCTAATGTCAATTGTAAGCATTATCACATTGATAATTTTTGTTCTATCACTAAAAACGTTGGTTAATCTTAGTGCTAAAATATAGGCTTTAGAAAACTTAATAAAACAGATCACAGAGATATTCAAATCTAGACTGAGGAATTTAAAGGAGAGTAAATTTTAGCACTGGATTATAAGAATAGAGAGGAACTGCATAAGGCTTTCAGACAACCAAGCTTAATATATCCAGAAACCTTAGAGGAATTGCCAAATGGTAGAGGTTCCAGGGAGCTCCAGCTCTCTGGAGTGAGAGCTAGGGAATTGTCATGGAATAGGCCCTCTGCGTGTGTATGACACTTCTTTAGCTTGAACTATTTGTCAGGACACCAGAAGTTGTATCAGACTTAAATATAAAAACTTTCAAAATATTCACATAATTGATATAAAAGTTAGAGATGAAAATGTATTCTTTTTTAATTTATTAGACTTTTTAAAAAATACCAGTCCAAGTTCCCACTCCCTCCCCTCCTCTCATTCCCTCCACACACCCTCCCACCCCACCCCCCTCTAATCCTAAGAGAGGGTAAGACACTTTGCTTTGTGGAAGGTTCAAGGCCCTCCCTACCACATCTAGGCTGAATAAGGTATACGTACAAAGAGAATAGGATCCCAAAAAGCCAGTACATGTAGTAGGGATAAATTCTAGTGCCACTGCCAGTGGCGTCTCAGATTGCCGCAGCCATGCAACTTTCAACCACATTCAGAGGAACTAGTTTGTTCCTATGCTTGTTGCTTCCCAGTCCGACTGGGGTTGTTATGTATTCTTATCCTTAAACTTCTTTCTCTTCATGTACCTTTACTCTCATAGATCCCACGCCTATGTGATCACTGAGATTTCATTAACCAGATCTTTCTCTTTTGTGTAATTTAAAATAGTATCACACCTCATTACTTCTAGATGGTTTAACTTGATATAGGAACAACTCTACTATGCTTTGGGAAAAAAGCTGTAAAACCATACTGAGTTTACTGTTTAATGAAAATGTTATACAAACTTCTTGCTGAATCGTTAAAGGCCAGTAGTGAAATCAATCACAATAGTAGCTCTGGGTCATGAAAATTAAACAAATGTTCAACAGCTGTTCAATTCCTTTTCATCTACTGCTGATGACACTGCAAAATGAGAGTCTTGGCCTTCTAAACATTGCATGCGTTGGTATGCTATAAATAAATGTTTATCATTCAAATTAAAAACACTACTTTCACACACACACAAAATAAAACCAACACATTTCTTTCTGGACAATACCATATTGGTCACTGTCTTGAACACATTAAAATTTGAGCTGCCTCTATAATGAATTAATTTCTTTTAAATATAATCTTAACCTTGGAAAAAGCATTGTTGGAAATGTATCAAATCCTCTAGTATTGTTACTCATTTCACTAAACAAAATAAATTACATTTACAACAAATTAAGTATCATAATTTCTCCATTTCATTCCAGGTACTATTTGATATTCAACTATAGTTGGTAATATGTCTGTCTGAACTTCATTACCATCATAGAAAACTTGCATTCATTTTTAAATTTTTGATGTACTAAACCTACCATATGATTTCATAAGTGAAATAAAAACAGATATCCTGTGAAGACAAGGCTGCACAAATGATTTCAAGACAAAGTATTAAATATTAATAAATAAAAATTTGGAGATAACATTTAGATATGGAAACTTTCATTGTATTTCAATATGGAAAATTATTTCATAGTTACCAAGCATTAGCACTGAGCTCAGCTGGCACATTCTGATTAATTAATACCATTCATGCCAGTACAACTTTATGAAAACTCAAATATTTTTCATTTACAACCCATAGACAAAATTCATGGTTCCTCTTGTTAAACCTTAAATACTGAAATCATGCTAGTGATTTCCTACTGATATTCTCTTTTCACTTAAGTATGGATGATCAAATAATGCAATTTTCTACGTCAATTATAGCTTCAAACTGAATTCCAAGTAAAGAGATCTTTTTCTTATATTTATAAGGAGACAAGATTAGAGTGGCCAAGACAGTTCAAGAGGTAAAAGTCCTTCCCACACAAGTCTACAACCTTAATTTCATCTTTGAATTCATAAGTGTCAGTTCCGTGGCTTCTAATTGTTGATATCACTCTAGAGATAACCCCACACTAAAGAGTATATGGGGAACACAAATTAGACTCATCCTTAAAAAAACCACAAAGTTTGTGGGTCAGAAACATAGAGATGGGTCTGAGGGAATTGAATGTTGACCACTGAAGACAAATCACTTGGAACTTGTTTTCTTTTTGGCAAAACTGGCCTTTGGCCAAGAAACTATCCATGCATTAACCACTGACAAAATGCACAATGTCTGGACAGGACAAGCAGGATACAAGAACAAAGACTGTCAAATCTTGCCAAGACAGGGTAAGATGGTTTTAAAATTTTTCCTGCCTCTGAATATGGTCTGTCATTTACTTTTGGCCTTAGCCAAAGTTGGTTGCTCCAACATTGCAAGCGAGATTTTGGGTTATTTTCCTGGTATCCAGTTGTCTTTGTCATTTGTTGCACATTTTGGAAGTTACTTGATTGCACTTCCTGCTTACACAAGTAACATTATTTCCCTTCTTGGGTCTTCAGTGGTGTTGAAGACTAGATAGTTGTAGTTACCTTCCAGTCATATCTTGGCCAAGTTATTTATAATAAAAGACTTAAACTCCTTAGGATAGGATAATTATTGAAACATTTATCCCCTTTCTTGATATTATTTGTGCTGGTTATAATTCTAATTTTTATACCTGAGATTTGTTCTTATTATAATTTATAATTACATAAATTTGTATTAGGCTTAGATCTCTCTTATGTAAATAAAAAGGGGAGGTGCTGTAGGAATTTCTACAGTCCGTATCCTATATTTACCTGCTACTTGGGCATGTCCTCATACTATAAATGCCTATATAAGCTCACAGTTGACCTCTCTTTCAGCTTCGGTATTCAGTCGCTGTTCCCTGTTCAAGCAGAGGACTATGATCTGTGAGTCTATGCCTAAATAAAAAATCCTTTATTATACTCAGTTCTGAGCTAGTGTGGGATTTCTGTTTAGAATCCATCTTCACCTTGTGAAGTGCAGCCAACGAAAGCTTCTGCCATAGATATATCAGTAGCATGGATATTGTCTTTGAGCATGGTTCTAATCATGGCAGGCCTGAATTAATCTTTTGTGCAGGCAGCTATAGAGGCTATAAGCTCACAGTCAGAATGGCCATGTCATGCCAAGAAGATGACATTACATAATGCTTTTCCTTCATTTCCAGTTCTTACACTCTTTCTGTTCCCATCTCTGCAGTGTTTCCAAAGCCTCAAAGCAGGTGGAACAAATGTATTAAGAGGGCTGATAACACAACTATCACTTTTCAAAAGCACATTGATTAACCATACTTCTTGGCATTTTTTACAGTTTACTGCAGAGTGATGTCTCACTGATTAAAGCTAAGTGTAGTGATTGTCTACCAGGACAAGCTTAAATACTTGAAAAGCAATTTGGAGCAATGTCATCTTATCTAAACAGTCATAGTAATTACCACCTACATCTTCAGAATTCAGGAGCCATACACGTTGTTTTAAAACTGTGTTTACGGTACTAAAAACTTAAATAATATAGCATTCCAGTGGAATATCCAGAAAAATAAGTTTACAAAATCGGCAATTAAATGGATGGAAGGCAAGCCAGTTATCCTGAGTGAGGTAACACAGATAAAACACACATATGAGTTCACAGAGATTTTTGACAGCATGCACAAGTTCTTCAGAAGATCAAGCCAGGCGAAACTCATAGAATAGTGAGGGGGAGGTGGGCATAAATTTTCACTCCTAGTCAAAAAAACATCTGCAATTGATTCCAGCTGGAAGATGGAAAGTAAATTCTCTACAATGGAGTGACGCTGTGCACACTCCTGGGCAAGGATAAAGAATGACTGGCCAACATAGTCAGTGGCATTTAATCTTCTGTTTTGTTTACTTTTCATTTGTTATAGAAAGAAAAAGCATGACTAGTAGGGTTTCTAGTGAGTAGAGAAATTGTGGCCAGGGTTGAGAGAAGGAAAAATACGTTAAAATATAATGCATCAAATTATCAAATAATAAATTAAAAGAAAATAAATTTGTTATGCATGTATTTTAGTTCAACCAACTGCTGATATAACCAATCTTATAAATCCATGACTACTGGATATAAAGGTCTACAAGTGTCCAGCTATGGCTATAATAAAATATATTGGTATCTTAACATAATTAACCTAGAGATTTTAGTTAAAAATATCAACAGAGAAACTTCATAGTAAACATAGTTCATACTTAATTAACAGTATAGTGAATATATATTAATATAATATAAACATAATTATAATATATAAATATAAATATAGTTCATCCTAAATTAACAGTATAGAAAATATAGTTCTTAATTAACAAATATTCAATAAAGGCTATTAAACACTCAATCTTGTCTACAGTCAATGTAATTTCTCCAAAACATATGATATCTTAGGGCATAAATCTCATTATAGCATATTCAAAATTTCTAAACTATTTGTCCTATTTGTTAGATAAGGATGTTGCAGTTCATAATGATTTTTTGAGTTTTTTTTAATTTTTAATTTTTTGTAATTTACATACCAAACACAGTTCCCCCTCACTCCTCTCTTCCTGTTACCCTCCCACCTTTTCCGCACCCAACCCCTCAACTACTCCTCAGAAAGGGTAAGTCCTCCCTTAGGGAAGTCAACAAAGTCTGGCATCAAGTTGAGGCAAGACCATGCCTCTTGCCCCTGTATTGAGGTTGCACAAGGTATTTCTCCCTAGGGAAAGGGTTCCAAAATCTCATTTCATGCACTAGGTATAAATCCTGGTCCCTTTTTCAGTAGGTCCACAGACCCCCCAAGCTTACAGTTTCAGAGTTGAAGTCCATCGCCATTATGGAGGAGAACATGGCAGTATTTAGGCAGACGTGGTGCTGGAGAAGTAGTTGAGAGTTCTACAACCTAATCTGTTGGTATCAGGAAAAGATAGGGCCACTGAGACTGGATTCAGCTCCTGAAATACCAAAGTCCACCCCCGCCATGACACACTTCTTTCAATAAGGCTCCATCTATTCCAACAGGTAGTGCCCTCTCAGTAGTACCATCTCTGATGATCAAATATTCAGATATATGAGTGGTCAGGCATCATTTTTATTCAAACACCACAATAGTCAAAATTAAAAACACAAAATTAATAGAAATAATCCACCATATGAAAGTTAAGATAATGAATGACTAAATGATAGTTAACATTATACTAGGTGCAAAAATGGAAATAATTAGCAAAACAAGAATATTGATTATGTTTGTCCTTAGTCTTGTTGAGCTAGCCCAAAGAAGAAAATTGATAAATAAATAAATAAATAAATAAATAAATAATATAAATAGGCAAGAAAGAAACTAACTTCTCTTTCTACAAACATATAATCTAATACTTAAAAGGCCTTCACAGATTTGGCAAAACACTTTTTGTATTCATAAAGACTATCAGAAAAGTAATTGGATACAAAATAAACATGTGGAATCTATTAGAATTTCTGTAGAGTGAAAATAAGGTTTCTGAGGAAATCCAGAAAGACTCTTGTGTACTCCTGTAATTGGTGAAGAGAATGGAGCCTAAAAAAATGTGGACAAAGTTTTATGCAATAAACAACTTTATTCAGAGCATCAAACAATTTATACTCTGAGGGTGAAGAAAGTCACCTGAGAAAACTTCTCATAAGTTCAAGCTGTACTTACATACACAAGGATCACAAGGATCAACTGCACTTGGCAAAGCCACATATTTCCATAGAGTTATGTAAACAAATAACAATAGCCAGTTGTAATAAATAGCCAGGTCATGTTGGCTCAGGTCTTTAATCCTAGCACTCTGGAACTCACTCTGTAGACCAGTGAATTTCTGTGAATTCAAGCCTACCCTGTTGTATATAGAGAGTCCCAAGAAAGTCAAAGAGATACAGAGAAACTGAAGGTGTAAGTCACAAACAATGCCACACCAGTTTAGAATTATGATTAATAGGGTGGTATTTATTTAAAGGGGAAAAAACTTATAGATCACTGTCCCAGGCAACAGCCCTCTATGCAACCAGGAAGGGAGTCTAGTCATCGGTGGAGCAGGAAGTGAAGAGAGAGAGGAGAGGGAAGTGGCCGCTTTTTTAAAGGGAGAGAGACCACGCCCCAATGGGCTGGTATCTCAGCAGTTATAGGTTGGAGGAGCGGGAGGACCTCCTGCAACACCTCCCCCTTTTGTTTAAATAAGAGAGTTCTAAACCTACTATGAAATTATATACAATAAGTACAAATATCCTATTCTAACTAGCTTAGGTCTTGTATAATAAATAACTTGGCCAAGTCATGAGAAAAAGTAACTACATTTATATAGTCTTCAACCCCATCGAAGATCTGAGAAGGGAAATAATGTTACCTGGGAAATTAGGAAGTTCAGTAAAACAACTTCCAAAACATGCAACAAATCACAGAGACAACTAACTACCTGGGCAATCACCTAAGGTCACGATAGCAGCGTTGAAGCAACCAACTTTGGCTAAGGCCTAAAATAACTGACATACCATTTTCAAAGGCAAGCAACTTTTCAAAACTATCTTACCCTGTCTTGGCAGGATATGACAGCCCTGTTTTATCCATTGATGCAAGCTCTGTATCTCTGTCAGTGGTTGAGGTATGGGCATTTC
Organism: Microtus oregoni; assembly: GCF_018167655.1. Taxonomy (NCBI): domain Eukaryota; kingdom Metazoa; phylum Chordata; class Mammalia; order Rodentia; family Cricetidae; genus Microtus; species Microtus oregoni. Next base: position 16,729,889 of record NW_024543076.1, read on the forward strand.
TTTGCCCAAAGGCCATTTCTGCCAAAAAGAAAGGCTCCAGGTGGAGTGTCTTTGGTGCTCAACATTCTCTCGGGAATAGAGCTGTGTTGCCAGGAGCAATTGTGTCTCACTACCACAAAACTCTGAGTTAGATTAAAGGCCATTTTCTACAGCTCTTTGAAGAAGTTGAAGATTATCTATCTATACTGAGTATAATCTCTATATATCTAAGGAAGCTGATTAGATTCAGGCAAACTTAGATGACTATTAGTCTATATAATTCTCAATATCTATCTAACTTAAAGACTAAGAAAATAAACGACTATGAAACAAATGAGGACAATAACCTCCAAATATAAACAATGTACAAATATACATTGCAGTAGGTAAATATATATCAATACACAAACATTATATAAGTATCTTAACCATAGGTAGAAATGTACACTGCAATATGGTAAATATAATATATATATATATATATATATATATATATATATATATATCAATACAATATATGTCAATGCATAAAAATGTTTTAAACAGAGGTTGAAACATGCATGCATACAATAGTCAATATAATTTAACTTTGTATCAATATACAAGAATCAATACCAATATATTTGTCTAAAAACAGTAACTCACAATTATAAATCTATTATCCCATCATCCCTTTTTTTTTCAAAATGATCCCTGAGCTTATAAAATTCCTCCCCAACACTCAATCATATACTAATTGTAATCAACCCCTAAATGATGTCCCTAAACCCAAGGGCAAACTTTACTGGGAGAGGGGACGTCGTCCTCTAGAATTACTTCCAGCTGTCATGGCGGCAACGTTCTTTCTGGGAGATCCTGTGAAAGTAAAATGATGGTTAAATTTCAAGATTAATGTCTATTAAATTGCAAATAGTCTCTGAGTATTTTGTGCAGGTCTGGCCAAAATGTTGTATAAGATGTGCACCATTTCAGCTAACCAAGTTGGAACTGTCTTGTGCAGCTGGTACCCAAAGCAGGTCATGTAGTAGCGCTATCAGTATTATGACGTCATATCGACCAGGTGGAGTTGTTGTTATGGGGCCCCATCTTCTTCCTGGAAACTTCAAATGCCACTTCAGGAAAAACCCATTGTTCATTGTGAAACACTTAAACATTAATCATATATATATATATATATATATATATATATATATATATATGTATTCAATGAAAGGCATGATAGATATATTCAATGAAAACTATGATAGATATGAAGAAAAGCAAAGATCTTTTCTAAACTCATATTTCTTTCTGTCCCATATCATAGCTCTTGACATGAGACAGAAACTCCAGAAACTCTGGGTTTTTCTCTTACTAACAGTCTTGGAATTGGAGAGGGACTGAGCCAGAGTCCAACTTCAAAACCAGCTTTATAAATTTAGAAATATGGTTTAATATTACTTATACAACCCTTTCAGTTTTCTTGATATTTCCTATTGGGCAGGTATTTTTCCATCTGTCAATATCCAAACATCCAGGGTCCCTTGAATTTTTCAAAGATGAGTGTTTTCCTGTGGAGATAAGAACAGAACCCTGCCCCCATTCTATATGTTTTTCTTACCACCTGTATGAATATCATCATTGTGGATGAGTTGTCATTTCTCCTTTCCAAGAGGTTTCTCCTCTTCAAATAGAAACTTTATTAATTTTGATGGTATCCACATTTTTTCTTCTCCTGTGGAAACAAGAGCAAAACCCCTTCCCCAATGTAACACATCTCCTGGCTTCCATTGAGAGGTCAGCACATCTTTGAAATAAATCGGTTGATTTAGTTCAACAGACATAGTACCCTTTGGGTTATTCCCTGCAGGCAACGGTGTTTGATTATAGAAAGAACAAGTAGGACATCTCTTTATAATGTCCTTAGCTTGTTGCCAAGTAACGGAAAATTCTTTCTTTAGGCCTTTACTATTGACATGATGCTTCTTATGAAATTCTGAGGCCTGCAACACACTTCCAATCAATAATTGAGCAATCTCAATGTTGCCTTGGGCTAGAGGACCAGGCAGACCATTATGGGACCTTATGTGTGTTATGTACATCGGACAAAGCCTGTTCCTGATTATGTCTTGTACCTGGATAAACAATGAAGTCAACTCTGTGTCATCTGGTATAAATTCAGCGGTTTCAATATGCAAGATAACTCTTTCTGCATATTGTGAATCTGTAACTATATTAAGAGGTTCTTTAAAATCCCTTAGCACCATAAGAATGGCATATAATTCTGCCTTCTGGACAGAATTATAAGGGCTTTATTCCACCTTACTCAATTCATCTGACTTGTAACCTGCTTTCCTTGATTTATTTGCATCAGTATAGAATGTACGGGCTCCAGTTATTGGAGCATCACATACAATTCTAGGAAGAATCCAAGAAGTTCTTTTTATGAGGTTAAGTGTACCACTTTTGGGATCGTTGCTATTAATTTCTCCCAAAAAATTAGCACAAGCTCTTTGCCATGGTTCATTGTCTTCCCATAACTTTTTTATTTCTTCAGTTATAAAAGGCACTATAATTTCTGCTGGGTCTATACCTGCTAGTTGACGAAGTCTCAGCTTACCTTTTATAATTAATTCAGAGACTTTTTCCACATAAGTTTTTAATTTTTTACTTGGTTTATTAGGTATAAATATCCACTCTAAAATAATATCTTCCCTCTGCATTAGAATCCCTGTAGGAGAAATTCTGGAAGGCAATATGAATAGGATGCAGCTAAGATTTGGGTTCACCCTATCCACATGTGCCTCCTGTAATTTTTCCTCAATCATTGTCAGTTCCTTTTCTGCTTCAGCTGTCAGTTTTCTTGGACTATTCAAATCTTTATCACCATCTAAGGTTTTGTTTAAATGAACTATTAGATCAGGTGTTATCCCAACAGCTGGTCGTAGATTAGAAATGTCTCCTAACAATCTTTGGAAGTCATTATGAGTCTTTAACGGGTTTCTCCTAATTTGTGCCTTTTGCCTTTTAATTTTCTCTAACCCTATTCTGTAACCTAGGTAATTAATACAATGCTAAGATTCTGGGGTAATGATACTTACATCCGCACCTGTGTCTAATAAGCCATCAATAAAAGTGCCATTTATACAGACTCTTAGCTTTGGTCTTTGATCATTAATAGAAGTCTGCCAAAATATACGTTTACTCTGTCCTACTGGGTTTTTTGACTCATCCTCCACAAGTAATTCATCATTTAGACCAGTATTACTTTTTACAGCAGAAATTGGAGCTTTTAATTTTCTTGGTGAGGCACATTCTCCACTGTGACTGGGAATGACTGGGCCACTGTTGGCTTGGGGGCCTGCAAGAGGCCCCCCAAGGAGTTTCCCGATGATATCGGATTGCGGATTGCCCCGTCTGTCTGTTGTTGATCTGAATTCGTTGGACCAATGCCAGCCTTTACCGCATCTCCTACATATACCTGAAGGTCGAGGTCTCCTATTTTTGTCATTCCCAGAAGAGATATTATTCCTAGAAATTCTTTGCCTGCAATCCCTTTGCAAATGTCCTAATTTACCACAATTAAAACACCTGGCAGTTTGATGTCTCCTCATTGCTTTGGAAATCGCTTCTCATACCCAAGATTCATCATTATAGCTAAATGTCTCAACATTCATCATATGCTGAATCCATTCATCCATAGGTGCTGATCTAGACTTTAAAGGCCCAATTATCTTTTTGCATTCTATGTTTGCATTCTCAAAAGCTAGAGATTCAAGAAGTATTCGTCTAGCTTCTGAGTCTGTTACCCCTATGTCCAGAGCCTTAATTAATCTTTGCAAAAAGTCAATAAAGTGCTCTCTCTGTCCCTGCCTATTTCTGGTATATGATTCTACCCTTTTTTGCTGGATCTTGTATCCTATTCCAAGCATTTAAAGCTACTTGGTGACATAGACACAGTACTTCATCGTCATAAAGAGCTTGGACCTGTGGATCAGCATATTCTCCTGCACCAAGAATTTGATCTTAGGAAACCTCAACACCTTTTGCTCTTCCTTGCTGTTCCATATGTTTGGATTCTTCTCTGAAATAAATTCCAAACATCAAGGATGCTCCATTATCTAAAACTGCAGACACTAACTGATGGAAATCATGGGGGGTAGCTCTAGCATTAGAAGCCCAAGTCCTTATCATTTCCTTTACATATGCATTGTGCAAGCCAAAATTAACAACAGCTTGCTTAATTTCTTTCAGATCATTCATTGCTATTGGCGTCCATCTAGCTTCTCTGACTCCCTTTGAGCCTTTAGAAGTTGACGCTTTGCCAGAATTAAGTATAGGGTATGTTGCTAGAACCCTGGGTAAGCCAGTTCTAATAGCTGATGGAGGCATTGTATCCTGTCCTTGTGCCTCCTTACTCTGTTCACCAACTGCAATAATTTCTCCAATCTTTTCAAATCTTTTTATCATTGTCTCTCTTAAATCCTGAATCTCCTGACCTATATATATTTCCAGTGATTTCACTGAGGCATCAATTTTTTGGTCCCCATTCTGTACCTGTGATTGCAAAGCTTTAATTTTTTCCTTCAAAGATAACATGTCGTCCTTAAACTTTTCTTGTATATTATGTAGATTTCCTTCTTGGAGGTACATTCTGTCTGTTACCTTATCAAAACTTTGTGATAAAGTCTGAACGTCAAATTCAACACCCTGAACCCTTTCAGGTAACTTCCTAATACCCTTGGATATGGAGTCAATTTTGTCTGTCATAGTATCCACTTGTTCAGATAACCTCTGATTTTCAATAATTTTAATCCTGTCAATTAGTTGTTCATTATTAGTTCGTAAAGATTCTATCGTTCTTCGGAGTGCCTTATTCTTCCTTAATGATAGAATATGGAAAAGAAAACTGAAACCTAGTAACAAGCAAATTAAGGTATCCCCATAATCATATATACCTTGTATGATGTAATCCATTGTATTAGTAAATATAAACTTACTAATTCATTGTATTAGTGAAAACAAAGCAGTAAAATTTACCTTAGAAACGAAAACTGCCATATTACCTATTATCCAGCAGGTGGCGATGTTGCCGAGTCGCGATGAAAACAGGCTCCTGTTTCAGTGCCTTAGTAGATGTTAAAAACTGGAAAATGCAAGTTTCTCAACAAAGTAAATGTAATTAAATCAATTCCAGAGACGGAACCAGAAACCCAGAATCCAGGGGTAGAGAAGAGCAACCTGGAAGCCGCTTATGCCTCCATGTGACAGAGTCACCCTGAGGGGTTGTAGCTTTCAGCAACCGCGTGCTCTGGTCCCTGCCACTTAAGAGCTGTGCTTGCAAGGGAGATTTAGAAATGACTCAGAAAAGGGCAAAGCACGCGGGCAGAGACTACGCGTGCCTGTGGAGTTTAAATCCACGTGGGGAGTCCAAGGCAGCCGCTGCAAGGCACAGGTGGTGGCTGAGGAAGGGAGGGCTCCCATCAAGCCGAACTCACTGCCAGCAGCCAAGGGGGGGGGGGGGGGGGAGGAGAGGTTCTAAAACCAAACGTTGGGCGCCAACTGAAGGCATAAGTCACAAACAATGCCACACCAGTTTAGAATTATGATTAATAGGGTGGTATTTATTTAAAGGGGAAAAAACTTATAGATCACTGTCTCAGGCAACAGCCCTCTATGCAACCAGGAATGGAGTCTAGTCACCAGTGGAGCAGGAAGTGAAGAGAAAGAGGAAAGGGAAGTGGCCGCTTTTTTAAAGGGAGAGAGACCACGCTCCAATGGGCTGGTATCTCAGCAGCTATAGGTTGGAGGTGCGGGAGGACCTCCCGCAACAAGAAACTCTGTCTCAAAATAATTAAAATAATAATAAAAAGAATAAAAATAACAATAGCTAGCTCTGATGAATAATCTAAAGTAGATTCATACCTATTGGTTGCACCTGGGAGGGACACCAAAGCACATTCTAAGAACGGTTTTATGTTTTTGAAGAAACTGAGGTCATAAGACTTATTTTCTTGGAGGTTACTCAAAAGCACTCAGATTTCTGCTTGCACAATGCAGATTGTTGGATGTGCTCTGATATTCTTCATTTTAAGAAACCTTAAAAAATCAGATACAACTTTAAACCATGGGTTTTAAATGTCTCTATAATGAAAAAAAGAAGACACCGAGGAATAAAACTTTGGAAGACAATGAAAAATAGAAAGACCCACTGTGTTAGTGGATTTGTAGAATTAAAAGGTTTGCCTAAAGGACGAAATCAGAAGAAGCTATATGAGGAATACATACAATTCCTATAGAAATTAAAAATTATGATCACAGGAATACCAAAACAATGTAGGGTACACAAGGAATCACAATGCTCCCACACTGCAAAAAGGAAAACAAAAGATGGTCAAAGTCAAAGTCATTCCGAGCCAAACAAGTAATCCTCAATGTATCATTATACTTGACTTCCAAAAACATTATAGAAACAGAGTTGTTAAAACAGCATAACTGCAAAAGCATGTATAAACTAATCGAAATTGTTTTAGAAATTATAACTACAATGATGGGAGGCACAAACTAAGAGACGAAGAGAGGAAATGGAAGATAAGGGAGAAGGAGAAAGAAACAAGGGAGAGAAGGAGGGGTATTTGTCCCTGAGTGGGACAAAGGACTGCCTCTGGATAGAGACAAGATAGGTATGGCACAGATGAAAATGGCAGTTTATGAAGGAAAAGGGGAAACCTGAGTTAGGATGAGGGGTTTCATTTTAAGTGGGCATGTTAATTAGGTGAGTCGATGGGGAATTTTGACTGCTGAACTTTAATATTTTTATAAATTACCTTAGTAGTAAGCCTCAAGTGGGAACAAGCAGCCAAATAATGAAAACTGACATTGGGGCCTAGCTTTAGGAATGCAACATAAGGTTTGTTTGTTTATTTATTTGTTTATTTATTTATTTGTGCAAGGCAGAGGAAATGGGAAGAAGGGCAAGGTCTTGGAGAGCCATGTTTGCCAGGCCCATGCTGGCCAGTGTTCCTTTACTTTCCACATATTTCAGGGTTGACTTCAGGCCCTATACAGTATGCATACAAAGGAGGTTCCAGGAAGGAAGCTGGGAAAGTAGTCAGCACATGGTTCTCTCTAATGTTATTTTTACTTTTTATTTTTCTGAATCATAAAAATCTTTTAAAATTTTATGATTTGATCATCCATTTTATATTAATTAAAAAATTAGTCATCTTTCCCTTATACTTACTATCCTTTTTGTCTTCCTTAAGCATTTTGATAATTAGGCCCATGTGATCCAAAATTGAACAGAGATGTTTACATGTCTTTTCCGTATAATTTTGGCCATTGTCCTACACTTCTTTATCTAAAGTACCTTCTTCTGAAAACCAGGGAATATAATTATAAATAGCATGCAAACAGATTAATAGTTATAATATTAATACTTGTTCTTATGTCTTATTTAAAAATTGATGCACAAGGTCGATATAAGGCAAAACCTCTCCTCTACCCCCAGTTTCTCTGGTTTTAGTTCCATTATTTAAACTCAACTCCTTCTGTGAGGGTGCTTACTCTTTTATCTCATTGTGAACTTCAGATCCGTTGCTCGCTGCTTTAAAGGTGGTGGAACCTAGGAGAGTGGAGCCTAACCAAAAATCTCATGCAATAGTCAGTTTTATTCAGAGACTCAAGACAATCTATACTCTGAGAGCTAAGAAGAGTCACATGATAAATTATATAACCATGTGGACATGTGGCAAAACCCATGCATTTACATAGAGGTATGCAAACAAATATCAGTAGCCAGATGTAGTAAATAATTTAAAGGAAACCCACTCCTACCTACTACACATTGGAGGAGCACAAAATTACATTCCGCAGTTCCTTTCACCTAACTTCGTTCTTGGATTCTGTTACAATGGGAACGAGAATGAGAGAGCCAGAGCATAAACATTAAAGGAAAAGTGCTGGAGGAACTAGAGAGAACCGGGGAGTTTAGATCCAAAGACATTGCATGAATTATTAACACTAAATGAAATATTTAAAAGATAATATAACGTTTCAAATTTATAATTTCTATGCAAAAAAATAAAAAGAAGATAACAATACAAAATAGTAAGGTAAAGATATTGATAATACTCTGCAAGTAGACACAACCTAAATGCTTTTCAACAAATGAATGGATAGTAAAATATGGTACAAATAAGCAGTAAAATATTGTTCATTTATAAAGAAAAGTGAAATCACAATTTTTCAGGAAAACAAAAGAATCCAGAAATCATTATACTGAGTGAGGTAACTCAGACCAAGACAGACAGACAATTTATGCTCTCTTTCATTTAGTTACTAGTTCCAAATCATTAGCTGTGAGTATGCTACATGTAGGAACTACAAAAATAAGAAATGTATAAAGGATCACAGATTGAGTGAGGGTCTTGGCAGGAGAATAAAAATATACAAGTGATACGAAGTAGAAAATAGAAAAGGGGATTCTAACTAAGAAGAAGGGAAAGAAGTCAATGCTGGAATAGAAGGACGGAGGAGAAACAAATAACGCTAAGGTTATCTGATAAAGTCTCAAGGAATTACAGTAGTGTTGTGTTTTGTATGTATGTGTGTGTATGTATGTGTGTGTGTGTGTATGTGTGAAGATATCATTATGTACCATTACCTGACTTGCAACTTGCTGTGTATCCCAGGCTGGCCTTGAACTCATATTCACCTGTTTTTTTGTCCCCCAAATGTTAGGATTAAAGGTGGACTATGACAAGACTGGACTACAATTCAAGGGAAGTTGTGTCACATACACTCACTAGGCTCCTCACAAGAGAAATGACTGCTGTGAGAAGCAGATAAGCCCAGCAGCTGGTTATCCAAAATATAGCAGTAATCCCTGAAACTATATAAGTAGAGGGAATAAAAACAGACTCAGCAGATAGAATTTATACATTCATACAAACTTATACACACAAATAAATACATAGCAATAATGAAGAATAAAAGGCTAACAATTTGAGAGTGGAAGGCATGGAAGAAGTTTGGGGGAGGGAACTTTGGGCAATCTGGAGAAAGGGTAGAGAAGCTAAAAAGTGATAAAATCACATTTCAATTAAAATGTATCAAAAAGGGACATAGAATCAAAAGGGAGGTGGAATGAATCAGCTATATTATATGAAAGCATAGAATTGTCCGGCCTAAATATAGAGACTTATTAAGGGAGAATTTCTAGTTTGTTTTATTCCTGTAGGTCTGTAAGACTGCATTATGTCTATTTTTTCTTCAAATCCAAAGATAAGTTTTATTTATAACTACAGCATAGTTTGATCATGATTTCCTAAACTTTATCTGTATACTTCTGAATGATATAAAGTAAATGATATCTATAAATTAAGTATAAACTGCTAAAAATTCTGAAGTTATAGGTAAGAGAACTCATTAACTCTGCTGTACATTATTACAATATCTGCATAAGTGAACTAGGAAAAGCTACACATTAAAACACAAATATGTGAGCATCATGAGCTCATAGCTGATACTTTTTATTTAAGTTAAATTTATTTTTGACAATTTTAAATTAAAGTGATCTTTGACAATTATATACATGTATGTAATGGATTCAGATTTCTCTCGCCCTCTATATGTATTCTATCTCCCATCCCTATCAACTCCTATCAATTTCCTTTTCTACACTCATGTGTTTATGAGAGAGAGAGAGAGAGAGAGAGAGAGTGTGTGTGTGTGTGTGTGTGTGTGTGTGTGTATGTGTGTCTGTGTAGCATGAGTTCTAATTGGCCTTAATAATAAAAGCCCAGAGTTAGCCATCAGGGTTAAAAACTGAAAGATCAGAGAAGCAGAGCAGCCAGCCACTAGTTCTTATCTCTACCTCAGATCCAAAGGGTGATCCTGTCTCCACTAATCCTCAGACTGAATGTTCTGAGCTCCAGTCTCCTCCTGCATTATATCCCTCCCTAAGCCCAGCCACACACACTCTCTCTAGACCTAGGATTAAAAACACAAGCCTCTGATTCCAAGTGTTGGGATCAAAGGTGTGAGCTTTGTTTGTCTTTTAGACTGATCCAATCTCCTCTAGCCCATGGTGGTATTGAACTCACAGAGATTCATCTGTCTTTGTTTCCCAAGTGCTGGAATGAAAGGTGTGTGCTGCTACTGCCTGGCCTCCATAGCTAAGCAATATGGTAGCTCCACACCCTGCTCTTCAGGCAAACTTTATTAGTTACAGTACAAACAAAATACCACCACATATGTGTGCATGTGTATATAGGTATATAGGTATTTCTGTATGTGTGCGTGTGTGTGTGTGTGTGTGTGTGTGTGTGTGCGACATACAGAGTTTTAAACGAGTGTATCAGTAAAATCATGGGGTTAAAAGTATTTAGGAGCCTTCTTTCTCATCAATCTAATAGTTACACAAGTAAAGACAATGACTGCCCATCCTCTTTTTATATATGTAAGCATTATTCAATGTTTTTGGCCAGAGTAAACACATTTTTCTAATCAAAATTTAATTTATTACTTGTTTGTAGTGAAATTTTCTAGAGTCCCTTCTTCTAGACCTCTGGTATGAACAGTGTAGTTCCAGTGATACTACTCTACAGAAGCACATTAGAACTAGATAGTCCTACTACCTATCCCAATATCTCATTCCCTGTACAATCTAAAGAGTCTGTGGGAAACAAAAATTAGACCTGGTTTTATTTTTTCTCTTATTCTTTTTTTGAAAATAGGTTGTAATTGTATGGGGTCAGACCTGAGATGAGCAGAAGATGGGTGTTGCATGATGAAAAATCCACAAATAATCAATTAAAAAAATGTGTGGACAAAGAAGAAAGATGTCACAGATGATTGTGAAAAACAAATACAGATCACACATAGATAAGATTAAAATTAGTTTTTTACTGTATTATATTGACTCACTGATATTTTAACCACTAAGCATAAATACAAAGTCACTTTGCTTGGAGGAAAATTCAACATCAATAAATATTTAGATTTTTATAAATAATATGTATTATCCACTAACATTTTTAGAAATATGCTAAGTGTCAGAAAAACATGAACATAAACCAAATGAGATAAAATAGATACTAGAAATGAATATTATCATTGTTAACCATGAACTTAACTAGATTGAATACTTTATGAAATGTAGAAAAAGATAAATAAAATAAAATGAATAAGAAGATGGAATAATGAGTTGTGAAATTGACTATCAAAGTCATGCACAAACAGAATTTGACATATCTGAAATTAATTTATTGGATGAGTCTAACAATAACAAAATGACCAAAATAAAAAAAGAAAAGTTATTTAAGAAAATGTTTATTTAAAATCAAAACTACAGATAAGTATTGAAATAATGAAATGAAGATGAATCACAAGTCCTAAGCCTAAGATAATAATAGCAGGCCTAAAATATGAATTCCATGAAAAGAGGGAAATAGCAAAATATTCATATAGCTGATAATTTCCTTATATTAATTATATACATTAATCAAGTCTAAATGCACTCTCTTAGCTCTAAGAAGGAAAAATTGTCCTAAGATTTATATATTTTTGGCATATCCTAGCACAGGTCAAATTAAAGCATGAAAGATAAATCAAAAGATAGAAAATTATCTTTTTAAAATAACAGCAAATTGATGACTAACTTTTCAATAGTACATTATGAAACCCAAATTATGATATGGATTCTTTAGAATATTGGATAAAATGATGACCAAATACCTTCTCCTCCAAACTCTTATACCTATTTCAAATCTCTTCATAGTGGAGGAATTATAAGGATATTTTCAGGCCAATACAGTCTCTATTAGGTAATAGCCAGTGGGAATATACTCCAATAAATGTCACAGATAGTCTTCAAGTTAAAAAATAACAATAAATGGAAGTCAGGAGCTGAACAATAAATGGATAAGGATATCTTCAACTAAATAAGCTTGATTTTAAAATAAAAATAATAGGAATTGTGTGCAGGATTCAGTGTGAGAATCATTTGTTACCTACCAAGGCCCTGAGTTTGAAATATAGCCCTGCAAAAATAAACAACTAAATAAAAAAAAACAATGATATGATTATGAGTTTACTGTACATGAAATATATGAGGAAATTATGAAGCTAGTATAAAATTAAATGCCTGTGAAGTACTTACTGTAAGAAAGTATTTAAAGAACTAATTTAGTAAAAACTGTAATAAGTCAAGGATGCAACCTGTAATCTCTAGGGTAACCATTAAAAGAAAAACACAAATGAGAGTCAAACAATTGGTTGTGGAAAAAAAACAGAATAATTATTCATCCTTGATAGCTTTTCAATTTACAGAGGTGAGCAATGAAACACTTCATTGATTTAATGAGTAATGCATAAAATATAGTTTATTTTCCCTAATAATAAAACTATAACTTGAGTAAAATTATGTGTAAAAACATTAAATGAGGCTTTTTAAACATTTTAAATGAATTCGTTTGAAATACTTTATTTTCCCTTAGAGAAAAGTTAGCACAAATAATTACAAACCCTTTTATAGTTAATTTACACATCAAATTCACATATGGAATTGCATCTACATGCCTGAAAAAGATCAAACCCATGTAAAAAATCATTCTCCTAATTATTTATATATCTCTGGAAGTAAAAATTAATTATAAAATATTAAAGCTATTGACTATTATTTCCAGAGGACTTAAGTTGTAATTGGATAAGGAAAAAATGAGAAATATATGTTGTCCATCAAGATTGGGAAATCAGTAACTCATTAATTACAAGGGATCTATTTTATTTTTACACGTACCAATAATATCAAGTCATCACAGAACAATTAGTAAAAACGTTTAAATATTAGAAAATATTAACACAAAGTAGGAAATGCAAAAGAACTATAAATCCCATTAATTAAAATGGATTCAATAATACTCAGATATATTATCCTAACTCCAAAGGAGCTAAACTATAATTTTTACATTGACCAATAACCTTCCTAAAAGATACTTACTTTCAACTTAGTGTGGTTACGTATGTGCACTATTATCATATCCAGTTCACAGAGACAGGGATATCATGACAATTTCAAGTCCAGCCTAATAGAAAAATAATTTCTATACTACATAGTAAGAATCTGTTACCATCGTTTTTAAATACCTGCAAGGTAAATGACTGAAAACTTCCTATGTGCAGATTAAATATGTGTTAGGTTTTAGAGTTTTAGCTCCAAACAGCTCTGTTTATTATTGAATTATATTAGTTTTAGCAATCTACAAGCTATTCATTCCAAAACCAAGGGAGCAATACTATTTCAAATAAAAATGTTGCAAAGTTTTTCAACTATGTAACCACAGCATATACACACATCAGTCAGAAGTCATGCAATAATTTCTGTAATTTATTGAAGGAAAAGAAAGGTAAGATGGCATCCAGCATGCCTTACTCTCCTCAGTATGGCTCCGGGCTTCCTTTTCTTCTATTCATGTACAGAACCACTAATATTGATCTGATTAAGAAAAAAATTTGATGCTCTGATTTAATCTTACTGAGATATGAGATATTGTTAGGGTTGATTGGAATAAATATCTTTCCATGATTGAAAAAAAAAAGAATTAAAAAATCAGTTTTCTTTTGGTAGTAGCTCTTTTGGAAGTTTTCTGGTTATATTTGAGAGCAGGGACTGGTTGAATTAGCATTGCCTCGTCCTCAGAACCATTTTCTTCCTATAATTTATAAGCCCAGTCTTGTTCATATGTCCTTTTTGGATAATAAATGCTTTTAGAAAAGCATGATCATTCCAGGATATTATGTAGTTCTACATAAATACTCTCTCATGAACCTTCATGGCACTTACAATGGTCATATTTGACATTCTTCATTACATTGCCAAGAAAATGAGATTGGTATTATTATAAATAGAAATTTAACTGTAGCTCACAATTACATCATGCACAGAAAGGCAATGTAAGTACTTTTTACATCATTTATTTTCTACTGGATTCCCTTCTTCATATTGTAATCTGCGTAGGGTAGGTTATATTTATTAATGTTGGAGATGCGAAGAGGGAGCAACCAGCCTTAGGGGTCTCTGACATGAGAATACCATGATGCACCGTAAGCTGAACATAAGCTAACCCCTGCTAACAAGTTCAGGGAAACAAATGAAAGACAATTAAAGCAATGCTTTTAGTGAACTATGATAAGAAATGTTAGTTAATTGAGTACTAATTGGACAGTAATGAATTCATAAGTAAAATTCAATTACGGCAATGAGTGAGATATTTAGGAATGCATTTTTACTACAGTGAAAATAAGACCCACTCAGATGTTAATATCATTTAAAGTCTCAAGATAATTAGACTAAAAATATAAGAAAATGGCAGAGTAAACATGTAATCTATGGAAAAGAATCCAAAATAGATCCATTAGGAAAACTACGTACTCAGCTGAACATTGACGAGAAATTTCTTTATATAACTTAATTATCAGCAAGCTAGGAAGTACAATAAGACCTTTTCTTTTGACACCCACATTAGTCTCTCAGCATCAGCTCTCAATTCATATCTCTGTCCTATATACACTAACATTGACTGTCCTATATACACTAACACTATCCAAAATCTATGGGGCACTGGGGACCAGTCTTGTATATTCTATGAAACTGCCCAAATGTACACTGACCTGTGCTATCAATAGGGAATCACAAAGAGTATTTCCACAGCCATAAATTCCTGTTTTCTTCCTACTCATATTTTTCTATCTGATAACCCTGAAATCACTGATGCTTTTAGATCCCCATAATTTTACTCTTGCCATTATGTCATAGAATGAAAACTGCAGTGTAATTTTTCCAGATTGTCTTGAAGTTAGTAATTTCACTCAGTATCTTACCACCCCCACCTTGGATCTGAGGACTGAACTAAGGACCTTGTGCTGGATAGGCAGAGGCAGGTGAATCTCTGAGTCTTAGGCCAGCCTAGTTCAGTATATTTTCTATAAGTGTCATCCCGTTGTTCTTTAGTGTGGAGTAATTGCATTGATTAAACCTCATATTTCACTTCACCTATTGGCTTTGTTCCCCAGTGCTGCAATTGTGAATAAAGGATCCATAAATAGTTCTGCTGTTGTGTCAACAAGAGTTTTTCAATATGCTGGCATATGTGTAGTTTGAAAGGAACTTCCAAACTCTTCCCCCCTGGTGGCTCTTCAACATGCAATTCATTTCAGTAATGATTGAGAGTTTTGCTGCTTCATACCTCCACCCCCGGCCTCTGATAAAGCATAAGACTTCTTCCTAAATTGTAGACTAGGGTATAGGATATTGGTATTAGGTAATTGGAGAGGGGCTTATCAACTGGGGTATTTGAGCAGAATTTGAAGGCATTTTGCAGGTGGTGGACAGTGTCCTACTCAAGTTCCTAGGACCAGTCTGCGCTCCTGTAAGGCTTCCAGGACTGTGGGCCCCCCCATAAGGAGCCCAGGGGAGAGAGTACACTCTGAGTTATTGGGTGGGTTTTAAGAATTGTTATCTGGCTGTGGGCAGTATTTTACCTTGGATTCCTTAATACCACTATCTTTCCTCTAGTAAAGTCAAAGACTTCTTCCAAAGAAGTAGGCTACAATATGGGGCCCAGGAGTGGGAATGCAGTCCGGTTATTTAACAGGCTTAAGGAGGTTTAGCAGGTGGTGGGCAATGTCCTCACCGAGGTACCTAGGGATGCTCTGGCCTCTGGTTCTGACCATTTTCCTTAAACAGTATTCAAAAATACATTTTCTCTGATAATGTATTGTTTTTAAACCAAATCTTCTTATGACACTCAAATGGAATGTTTTATTCAAATTACATTTAGATACTCAAATGGAACACTTTGTAATTGTTTCCTTTACTCCACACACCTAGTTCATTGCATTAAGACACAAACATAACATGCATAAAATAATTCAACCATCAGCTTTTATTTAGGAAGTCTATAGGGTTATGTAATTTGATTTTATAATCTAACCTCTGGGATTTTTTTCTACTTTCTTTTAAGTATCTACTTGTAGTAAAATATTTATTCTTCAATTTTATATAAATTATTGACTGAAAATAAATAATTGATCTTTGTTTTATAGAGACTGAGTGTAAATTAACAGAAAAAAATTAACAGAAGTACTTATTCTTAGTTTTTATGTTTTTAACTGCACAGTGTCAAATTAGCTGAATAAGACATATCTAGGGACACAGTCAGTCAACCTCAACAAGCCTTATTACCTATATTTGGCTCTGTACCCTCAGGGATCATATGAACCACATGAACAGATGATTGAGCAGAAAAAAATTTGCATTAAGAAAAAAATTGAGATTTTTGGTTTCAACTGCCTGTCCATTAGTGACACAAAGTGCTGACAAGCAGAACGAGTAGCGATCAGGGCGATGTCAGGGCTCTTATGAGGTGAAGTCTCATCACTTTACTGTGTTTGATAGATGAGTACTAACACTGTCGAATGTAGGAATGCACGGTGCTAGGAATATCATGCAGTTTCCGCATAAAGTAGTTGTTACAGCATGATTACCCTGGATAGATGATTCTATGGAGTTAGGGAACAGGCATTGCTTAGGAATACTTAAGAAAGTAAATATTCTGTTTTTATCATGCTAGAGAACATCACAGATTTAGTGTATAATGCTTTAGAAAAGAATTATCTTTCATAGTGAAAATATGGTAGCAGATTCCACAATATCAAATGCTCAAATATTTGATTTCAACAAGTGTAACAGATTCATGAACAGTTTATCATTTTACAGGGAAAGTGCAAATAATAATACAGAGGTCATTACATTAATAGCAAATAATCTTCTACATTTTTGAATGCTGTGGTTTCCCATATGCTTTAGAGATTAAATCATAAGTGTGACTCTAATAATTCAACTGCACAATTGTGAAGGAACAAAGTTTCCCTAATTTATGTTTCGTTCTTTTAAACCTTTTAATACTAAAATGATGAGTGATGTTCAGTGTTTTAAAATAAACACACTTTGGACAATATAATATAAAACGATATCATATTAAACAATATCATATTAAACCCAGTGGAAGTTAATACAATAATGGTTAAAAAACTGTTTCCTAAAAGGATAGAATGCCTTACAAAAGTACTTGATTCTGAAAACACCCTCAAATTGAAAATCAAAACATACTAAAGGCATTTATAACCCTGGAATTAAAATGAAATCATGATAGAGGATTTTTAACATAAATCTAAATCTTAAAATTTAAACACAATATTTTGCTTCACTTTAATTTTAGCAGATTGTATTACGCAAAATATTTGACATAATAATGAAAATATGTCATAACCTAGTAGAGATCAGCATTCATAATTCTTTATTTTTTTGACTAAACAATTTCTTTTTTTTATTTAAATTTATTTATTTATTAAGGATTTCTGCCTCGTCCCCACAACCGCTTCCCATTTCCCTCCCCCTCCCCCGATCAAGTCCCCCTCCCTCATCTGCTCGAAGAGCAATCAGGATTCCCTGACCTGTGGGAAGCCCAAGGACTGCCCACCTCTATCCAGGTCTCGTAAGGTGAGCATCCAAACTGACTAGGCTCCCACAAAGCCAGTACGTGCAGTAGGATCAAAAACCCACTGCAATTGTTCTTGAATTCTCAGTATTCCTCATTGTCCGCTATGTTCAGCTAGTCCGGATTTATCCCATGCTTTTTCAGACCTAGGCCAGCTGGCCTTGGTGAGATCCCAATAGAACATCCCCATTGTCTTAGTGTGTGTGTGTGTGCACCCCTCGTGGTCCTGAGTTCCTTGCTCGTGCTCCGTCTCCTTCTGCTCCTGATTTGGACCTTGAGATTTCTGTGCGGTGCTCCCATGTGGGTCTCTGTCTCTGTCTCCTTTCATCGCCTGATGAAGGTTAATATTCATGAGGATGCCTATGTGTTTGTCTTTGGATTCACCTTCTTATTTAGCTTCTCTAGGAACATGAATTATAAGCTCAATGTCCTTTATTTGTGGCTAGAAACCAAATATGAATGAGTACATCCCATGTTCCTCTTTTTGGGTCTGGCTTACCTCACTCAGGATAGTGTTTTCTATTTCAATTTCTTGAAGTGTAAAATTTAAATTCAAGTGTTTTCTTGGAGAGAGGTTTTCTACTGACTTATAAGGTAAAAACAAAACAACAATCTCTTAAGGACATGCAAATCATTTTATCCTGTGTCTTCCTCCTGTACTCATCTTCTTTCATTTTTCCTTTTTTATTAGTTCTTCTGTTCTACCGTGAACACAAAGTTTATTTGATAATGCTTCTAATGAGCTCATTACAATTACAATGTGAGAGGAAAAAAAAGGTACTCCTGAAACATCCTTGTTTATTTTATTCTATTCTGTACCCATGAATGTTAGCTTCCTATTAAGCTTAATATTAAAGTTTGGAATCTTCTATGGTTTTAGTTTATATTATGTATTGTTCCAGGGGTTCTGTGTGGCATTTGCCTCTATTTTTCTATATTGCAGAACACGCCGGCGATGCAGCACTTCTCAACATGAACAGTACTCTCAGAAGGAATTTGAGGCTGAATTGCCTGGAGAGTTGCAGGAAAACTTTCATCAGGAGGGAAATGAAGCAAAAAACAATGGCATTGCCTAAATAAATTAATTGATTTGAGACATGGTTTGGAGGGAGGAAAATTCCATTACTATCTATTGCTTAACTAAATTAAAGAGAGGGCTGTGGCGGCGAGTGCTTTATTCTAAATCGCATGTCTTTCTTGTTCTTCATTCTACCCAGAGCAATTAGTGTTAGCAGCCTGGGGGAATGAGCTGATTTCTTTCTACTTAGGCAACTATATATTCTTATCAGCATTTATTGTAGAATTTCACACTCTTATTTTCTTAGCAGCTTTTTTGAGCTAATCTTAGCAATGTTTCTTAAATGTACTTTTACAGAATCAGCAATTTTGATCTAGAGCTGGATTTTAGTAGGACATGAAAATCACAAGGTTTGCCTCAGGGAAATCAATCTTCTAAAACTCTGCTGGTATTGACCCCATGTCTACAAATCCCTCTCATACTATCAGCTGATACTTAGATATCAACTAAAAAATCACCTGTAAACATGTTAAGAACATTTCAGGCGCTGGAGATATGACTCAGCAATTAAGAGCATTGACTGTTATTCCAGAGGACCCAGGTTCAATTCCAGCAGCCACATGGTAGCTAACAACTGTCTGTAATTCCATGATCAGGCAAACATGCAGGCAAAAATGAACACACTTAAAATAAAAATAATGATAAAAAATAGCATTTCAGTAGTGTAGTTTGACATATCAGAGCATTGTGTGGTGCTCTAAAATTATCCCTTTTGTGAAAAGCTGCACACAAATTATTCCAAAGCTAATATGTGTATGTATGTGTCTGTGTGTACTATCTCTGGACATATATATATATATATATATATTTTATATATATATTTATGTATATATGTTATATATGTATATATAAATATTACATATATAAGTATATAAAACCATATATGTGATTATGTTTTTAAATATATAGCATTAAATATATGTTATCGAAAATACTTTCACTTCACTCACACTCATATCCACTTACACTTCACTCACACTTATATTTCTTAGTGCAAGTGATTGGAGCTCAGGAAAATCTTTGTGAGGCTGAATTCCTTATGCCTTAACAAACTGGCAGAAGAATGAAACTTAGCATCTCATAGATACAAAAGAAAAAGGATAGGATGGATTGTAGAGTTAAGAAATCGGCAATACTTTTAATCATCTGCCAACATCCATTCTTGTCCCATAAAAAGACAATTAAGTCCTGGAAAAATACAAGGGAAGAGTATTTTACAAGGGTAGCATCTGGGTAGGATCAGCAGACATAAAGTTGTATAAATGGTGGAAACCGCTAGCAGAAATGAGGTAAGAGACTGTGAAGCTGAGAAATTCCCAACATCAACCATCCTAGCCATAGGGTAGAGGAGTTACATGGACACAGCAAGTCTGGGCCATAACTTGATGTAGTATCCTCATGGACAGAACTAAGGCAAACAGCAGGCTGGAGGAGGGGGTAGTGGAAAAAACATGCAGGGAAAGAAAATTGTAATATCCTTAGCCATCATGAAAACACAAATTAAAATTATTTCAAGATTTCATTTCTGCCCTGTAAGAATGACCTCCATCACTGTTTGTGATTTGAGGCAAAGAAATACTTTTATATATTTGATGTGAGTCTGCACTAGTGTGGCCACTTTGGAAATAAGTCTGGTATTTTCTTAGAAAGCTTGAAAAATAACTTCATATGACCTAGTTATACCACTCCTGGGTATACGTATATACCCCAATGATGCTATATCCTATTACAGGGATACTTGCTTATTCATGTTCGTTTGCTTTTATATTCAGAATTGCTAGGAAATCAAATTATCCTAGGTGTCTATGCACTGGTAAAAGGTAAGGAAAATGTTGTGCATATATGCCATGAAATTTTATTCACCTATAAAGAAAAATTGTACTAGGTAATTTGAAACTAACTTGCTAGAACGGAAAGTAGAATACTCAATGAAGTAATTTGGACACAGAAAAACAAGTACTGTATGCTTTCTGTAATATGCAAATATTGCTTCTAATCCTTTGATGTGCTTGACGTGGAATACCAGTAAAAGTCAGGGAACTAGTAGTCATTGGGAAGGGTATTTCTTAAGATCATCAGAATAGAAAAACACATGCAAAATGAAAGTAGAGTGTAGCAATAATTTTGGTGCAGAAATGAGTAGGGAAATAAGAGAGATGAGTGACATGGCATTGAGGTTTCACTAAAATCATCTACATATGAAAAATATGAACAAGCACTCTTTTAAATTAAATACTTTAATTTTCATAAATATCTATAATGTGCTTATATATATTCCATTTCATTTATTTTGTGCTCTAATTATTTTCCTATAATTCCCATGCATTTTCCTTCCTAAATTCATGTGCTCTCTCTTAAAAAAATAGATGCCTACTGAATTATTTCAGAGCTGTTTATATGTGCATGGGTGTGAGATCATATATTGGAAAAGGGAATGTACTATATTTTAAGCAAGTTAAAATGTAATTTTAATAAAAGAATTAAAAGGTAGATATTTTGCATGAATAATAATACTATTCTAAACAATAATGGGTTAGGAAATAAAACCTCTTGGTTAGATGTGGTATATTTCTACAGGCGTTGTTGGTCAGGGAACCAAAATAGGCATTCAAAATAATACAGGACATTGGTGCTCCTTTCGATTGTCCATGAGAACAAGATAACACAACCCTATTGCTGATGCTATTACATAAATTGTTTGGAAAGCATGTGAATCAAGTTTGAACTTGGCTGGAAAATTCCTTTCTGCTGGCAGGTTTTCACAGTGCCTAAGATGTTATGCAGTTTATTGGGAAAGGCTTGGCATCAATTGTCTCACCCAGTTTTGAATCCAGTGATCTATCATACTAACCTTTCTGGAAAGAAGTGTTCACTTTTTAAATAGTGGCACAACTATTGTGTAGTAAGCAGTTCAGTTTTAAGACCCATTTTACAGAAGGGAATCTATTATTTTAAAGTATGTGCCAGTCATTGCCTCTTGGTGTTGTGGGGATTTTTAACTGTTATTCAGCTAAATCAAATGTCATCAAACTGCCTTCTAAATATCAGTTTATATTTACAGATAAAATTACTCCTAGCCTATCGTAGAAGCCTGTCTTTGAAGTGAATCAAAAAGCATATGGCTGTTCCAGGTGTTGTGAAATAGTGACAACTGAATGCTTAACATCAAATAGGCATTTACATGACCCCTCCTTCCTAAAATTTGGAGAGCATTGTTTAATGGAGAAAGAAAGAATGTTTAAGAGCTAGAAGATAAGAACAGTTGTAAAATTATATCTTTCAGGCATTGCCCAGTCATTTCAATTTCGAACTCACAGTCTCTGGAGTTACATGTAGTGTGTCTGCACAAGGATGGTCCTGTTGATAACCAGTCAGAGATGGGGGAGGGGTTATGGTGAAGGTAAGGAATGAGGGGTTATAGATGGAAGGTTGTGGTGAAGGTAAGGAATGAGTTCTAATGCTTTATTGTGCTTACAGATCATAACTAATAACATACCACATATATCATTATGCACCTTATAAATATATAGCATTATCATCTGTCAATAGTGATGGAGTCATACTTCTTACTGCTCAACTATGGACTACTGAAAAATTCTGGTAGAGTGGAGGTCATTTTTACAGTTGTATTTCAACTGGGGAGTCACTCAGACTTCCATGGAAAGGTACGAAGCCACGGCCACAAAGACTCCCTGGTTAAACATCATAGTTCACAGAACAACAACAACAAAATAATGTCATGCACAAAAGGAGTTTTTTTTTTTTTGTTGTAAAAAGGAGGTTGATAAGACTGATGAGAGAGGGGAGTGTGTAGGGGATAAAAACAATCAGAGTGCATTACATACAGGTATGGAGCTGTCAAAGGAGAGATTTATTTAAAACAAAATTAGAAAGAATTCAGATAAATATTGTAGTTATATACCTGTAGACCTTATAAAACTAAATTGAAGCCAAACTCAAGTTAGGGTTATAAGTAGAGATATCTAAAATTAATTAATTTGATGAAATAAACTAAGGATATACATATAATTACTCAAAATGATCATTCTTTGAAAATATTAAGATCAATAAATTCCCTAACTAAAAAAGAAAGAAAAACAGAAATTATTAAATTGGAGATGAAATGAGAGTTTTAATTACAGATTCAAATGAAACACTAAATATCAGTTTATCATATATTCATACTTTCAAAGTTTACATTTAACAGCTTTAGAAAACCTTCAGTTAGAGAATTACTCTTTAAAGACATATATCTTAATGAAATTAAATCTAGAACATATAATTTAAACTGACAACCAATGAGATAGACACCATATTTATTTTTGCCTCTTTTAAACAAAAAATAAAATTAAAAATATCTCAGAACTAGATGGAGTAATGGAGTAACTGCTATATATTTCCTAATATTAAGAAAAAGCTAATACCAATACTTCCAAACCTCTTCTATGAAATCAATGATACTCTCAAAATGAAACCAGATAAAAAAATATAACAACAACAAAAGAAATAAAGAAAATGTCCACAGTAAACCTAGCTGCAAAATTTCTCAAAAAAAAATACAGAAAATAAAAAACTTACAAACTGGATTTAATACCACATTAGGAAAGTCATAGAGCATGAGCAAGTTGGCACTATGGGTTAATTATATATATGCAAAGCAAAAAATATAATATACTGAATTATTAGACTTATGACAGATATTATATAATGATATTATATAATGACTTCAATTGATGTATGAAATTGATATCATATAAAATTAAACATGCATTTATGATATCAGTTCTGAAGAAATAATGCAGTCACCAACATTATTTTAAAAAGGAAAAATAGAGCATTTGTGATCAAAGAAGACAAGAGTGAATGCTTGTGCTTATCATAAAGTACACTTTTATGTGTACCTTTAGTGGCACGATAATGCCCCTTCCAAGAGCAGCGTATTTTTACTAATTCTTTTATTCAAACACCCTTAGTATTATTTATTCATTCTCCCCCAGCTGTATTTTCTTTTATTGGCTCTTCAAAGTTAAGTCCCTCACCCGTTTTCCCATTTCTTCTTTCACATCCCTATAAACTGCTTTCCCCCTCTCCAGAGTTTTTTTACTCTTACTATGGTCCCTTTTTGCTTTCCCCATTTCTGTGGTTACTCCACGTTATGCACTAACACAAAAGAGAGAATATAGGACATTAATCTTTCTGAAACTTCTTGACTTCACTCACAATCATGTTTTCTAGTTCATTTCTATACCTACTAATTCCATTATTCTTTAGAGTTGAATACAACTTCATTGTGTGTCTGTATCACATAATCCTTATCCACCCATCCATTGGAGGCATTTAGTTTCTTTTCCTTTACTATCTATTATAAAAATGGTATCAATGAAAATGACTGAGCAAGTGTCTCTGGAGTAGAATTTACAGTCCTCTAGGCATCTGTCAAGAAGCACTACATCTTTGTCATATGGTACATTTGTTTTTACATTTTTGGGATTTCACACTGATTTCCTGAGAGGCTGAAGTGGTTTGCAATCTCATCAGTACTGACTTAGGACTTCTCCTCTCTCATCTTTTACCAGAATATGTTGGAAGTTGTTAGCTTGGTATTAGCCATTCTGATTTAGCAGTCAAGGTAGTAAAGAAAGCAATTCTCCTGCCCAGATATGATACCTATAAACCACAATAGTGACTAGCATAGTAGGAGATCCACAAAGGTCCATTAGTACTTCTTCTATCTTGGAGGTAAGAACAAGTTGTCTAATTAGTTTTATAGTCTGTTCAGTCAGGAAGAATTAAGACATGGTACTGTAAACCTAGAAAGCTATTCCTGGTTGGTGAGGTCATTGATTAGACCCAGAGGAGGATATACTACTGCCACATTGCTAAATCAGAAAAAAATTGAAATTCCACTTTTAGTGCTTACTTATATACTCATTGAGAACTGTAGTTCTCACCCTCATCAAAGAAACTACGTTATGCAGCATGTGGAGACCATTATAGAAAGCCACAATTGGTCAAATGCAGATGACAAGTGACTTAAGGGTGCTCAGCCCAAATTGGTATATCTAAAATCCAACATCTACACTAAAGGCTCAGAGAATATCTCAGAATAGGAGGTGGAAAATTGTGTACAAGCCAGAGGACCAAGACATATGCTGCAAGATTTTTTCTTCTGTAGAGAATAAGGAAGCATAACCTATATAATCTCAACAATATGGTAGTCTAAATAAACCTAAACAGAAATAACATCAGTTGACATTTCAACATAGTTGGTTAACTATTATTGTTTTATGTACAATACATAAAATATACAAATACAATACTTAGTATATTTAGTGATGCATATACATATAATTAAATCATACATAAATATTTTAATACCGAGTCCTTGCTCTTAGATAACGAAAGAGAAGCGCTATCTCTGAGAAAGAATAATTCTCCCTTTTTCAGTGTTCATTAATTTTCTTTAACTCTTCACCTAGGAGTGGGGCCCTTTGAGATTGTTAAGGACATTTAACATTTTTTTACAGAATAGTTATTGTCAGGTTCTTTTTTTTAAAAAAAAAACTAGTAATTCAGTTTTGTAGACCATTTATACAACTATTAATATATACAGGCACTGTATATATAATTTATATATATATATAGTGTGCAGTTTTGTAAATGCTAGATCTCAGCCTCATCTCTGAAGTATAGCTTCAGAGAAAAACCTTTTCTCCTGTTTGCTGGCGGATTCCCCTGCAGACAGTTACTTTTGGTATTTAGATACTTTTTGTTTACATGTGCTCTTGTCTACTGATACTCTGGGTCTATTCCTGTTGTATTAGTGCTCTCTGTTCTGGAATTTCCTACCTATCCAGACATTTGGAAGGGTATTACATGAGATTTTCTACTAGAAGTTTCAGCATTTATGGTTTTAAATGGAGGCCTTTTGTACATCTTAAACTAAATTCTGTATTTCCATTTTCACTTTCTTCCTCTTTTTTAACTCATCCAGTCTAGTTTGAGTTATTCAAACGTTCTTCAGTGTAGAGTTCTCCCTAAAGGGAGGACAAAGTATCAGGATTCCCATCCTTAAAGATTGCTGAATCATTGTCTTCTAGGACCTATTACAAGCTAGCAGCTCCTCAACTAGGAATTGGACTGTGAGTTCACAGCTCATACTCTATGCTGAGATTCATCTATATTTTCTCTCATTTTTTATTAGTTCTCTGACATTCTGATATAATATATTTTGATCATGTTCACCCCTTCAAGTACTTTCACATCCATTTAAACTTCCTTTTCTGACCAACCTTTTGTCTTTTTTTCACCTCATCAAGTACAGTTAGAGCCTGGACATGTGGTTTCCTACTAGAATGCTTAACTTACCAATGCATGTACCTTTAAAAAGATTGGCTCTCTTCTTTTCTGCAGGTATCAATTAACAGTAGTTCTTTAGCTAGTTGTATAACTTCCTGTTCATCTCCATCATGGTCAAATTTTGTTTGCTTCGAAACATGTTTGTGCATGTTGTCACAGCTGCTGTGAGTTCATGTGTGTAGCTGCCCAGCTCTGTCTGAATGACATCATGTTCTTGTAGTCATCCACCTCCTTTGAATCTTACACCTCTTTCTGCTTCTTTTGAAATTATGTATTTGCCATTGAAAGCATTTAGGAGAGCATAGTCCATAGCTTCTCCTTGTCTGAAAACTTGTCCAGCTGTGGATCCCTGTGTTAATCACCACCTATAGCAAACAAAAATTTCTCTGATAAGGGTTGAGATGAGTACTAATCTATATATATATAGACATGAATCACTAGGAGCCAGTTTAATACTGTGGCTATTTAACAGAATAAAAGTAGTAGATTCTCTTATAGAGTCTACAAACTATCTAGTAGAAGGTATCTCTTTCTTTTCTTTCTTTGCTTCTTCCTTCCTTCCTTTCTTCCTTTCTTTCTTCTTACCAACTTTGGTTCCATCTTATGGGATAGGCCTTAGACCTAATAGAAAGAGGTTGTTTATTCCCATGATGCTTGTTGCACTATTGTGCCACTATTTTGCAGTGGACATATCTTCTCAGGATGGTTATTATTGTTGCTCATAGGGTTCATGGATGGAAATATTGATGACTATTTTCCTTCTTGTTAGGATGCATCCCACTTACCATCAGGCATTAGGTTTCCATATGGGTACTAGCTTGATTATTCTGTGTTTAATGACTCAAATATGCTGTGATATCTTCATCAATAGAGTTTTACCATCAAGTGTTAAAGAGTAAGCAAGATGGATGGCAAAAAGCCATACTGTCTTGAGGTTTACAGAACGTAATTTACCAATGACACTAAGAGAGGTAACCCATTTTGGCACTGAGTTTTTATTTCCTAGATAGAGGAGTTTTCCCCTTTTATGTGTTAACTCCTTTTAAACTTTTTTCATACATGTAAGTGAATATTTTCAGTAGCTTCTATAGTAGTAGGTTTCTATATGACTTTCCAAAAATATTTTCAGTGTATTTATCTCTGTGTATTTTATTTTCTATTTCTTGCCAATTTAATCATTTTTTAAATTATTCCCTTTTAACCCTATATGTTGCAATGTAGTTAAGTATTTTCCTTCAATCCCTCGATTCTCATGGCCCTTTACTAATTTGCTGACCTCTATGGTTATTTCAAATGCAACATACAGTTCTGTCGATTTAATACATCAATGTTACAAAATACAGAACTTTTGTTTTCAGTTCCTTTTATTTACTTGTCATTTTCATAACATTTATAATAGTAGTTGAATAATATTATTCTGGGTAAATGTGCCGCATTTTCTTTATCTGTTCATTACCACACAGCTTTTTCTTTTTCTTGAATTTCTGAATTAGCATTTATAGAAATTGGGTTACATATCAGCACATAAATTGATTTCACTCATATTTTATTACATTTGCATAGCTAGATAGATAGTGGTTGATAGATATGCATATGACACACGTACAAACAAGCACACACTTGTAAATAAAAATATTTTAAATATAAAAGATATTAAAACAAATATTAACAATTTTGAGTATAATATTAAAATTTAAATGTATTGATAATATTATTAAGCAGTAATATTGATACTTTTAAATTAATAATATTAAAGTATTGATTTAAACTGAAAATGAAACATACATCAACATACCACTTAAACACATAAACATTGTTCTTAGTATTACTTGTTAATTTTTATCTTTTATTTCTAAATAAACATTCACTTTCATAATTCAAAGTTTTTATATAACTATACCATAACCCACTTAGAAATAGTGTTTGAAACAGCTGACCTGAGCTAGTGAGAGCTTCCTGCCACTGGACTAATATCAGGGGATCCTGCATAGGACCATACTAGGACCACCGAGGCTTGTGAAGAGGGACCAGGATTTATTCCTAGTTCTTGAACTGGTGTTTTGGAGCACACTCTCTCCAGAGGGATACCTTAGTTAGCCTAGATATGTGGGGAGGGACTTAGTGAAGTGTCAGATTTTTTTTAACTCTTTGAGGAGTAGATGGGGATGGAGTTTGGGGAACATTGGACAGGAGGAGTGGAGGCCGTGGGAATGGGGATAGCTATGTAAAATGAGAAAAGGTTCCATTAAAATTCTTAATTAAAAAAGAAATAGTGTTTATATATTAAGTTCATTTTTAAATTTTATACAATACTGTATTAGGTATTTTCTATATATTAATAGGATCATACAGAACTGATAACTTACTTCTTTATGGTTTACAAAGCTACAATGCTGAAGTAAACAAATAAATATTCAAGAAAATTAAACTTATTAATCATATGAATTCAAATATTTATGTTCTGAAATCCAAATGTTTTAATGACATAGATAGGAACACTGAAGTCGGAAATGAATGTGACCACAACTCTTGGGAGCCCAGAATCCTACAGTGTTCAAATCAGCAAGCAACCAGCATATGACATTTAACTAAAGCCTATGAGCGTAGCCACCTTTGCCACTGCTACCATAAAGCATACGTAGCCCATCTCTCTATCTCTGCAGATCCACACGTAGACATTTCTCTCCAGGTGCTGATGGAAACTCCATTCTGTTTTATGAAGAAAATGTTTATAGGAAGTCCCTGCCTATCGTACCATTGCACTGCCTTTTTGTCTAGTTGGATCATTTATATCATATTTTCAATCCTCAATTTCCTTGCCTTACCTATGTGGCTATCTATCACTCAGTTCCAAACCCCAGTTTATCCCTTTCCTTAAGATCAGTTTTCCCACGAGTATTGTCTCATGTTTTTCAAGCTGTGTCTAATTTGGTTTTAGCCTTTTATGCCTCACGCTAGCTGATCACTCAATAAGTGTAACATAATTGTGTGAAATCTGCTGCCATACTTTGTTTTGGGATAGTTCCCTGAACTCTAAATACCTGAGCATGAAAATAATTAAGGTGATGTATTGAATGTATTGATCTTCTTGTACAAAATATTCGATATGTTCTTTAGATTTAGGGACTCGAAGGGCTTTCTCTGATGATATTAAAGCCCATTTAGTTGCCTGCGCACATTCTTTCAATCCCACTGCTTGTGCATTTCTTTCCATTGACAATAGTGTAAGTTATTCTATGCATGTTGTCCAGGGCTCTTTTAAGTTATCAACAAAATAGAATTGTCTAGGAAACTGAGCTTTGATGGAAACACACAAGAGGTTGGGAAAAGAGCAGGGATAGTTAATTTATGTATGTCAATGTACAGGAAAACAGTGTTGTCAGGGTTGTTCAGGATCCTATAGCTTTGACAGGTACACAGTTGAAACTCAACCAAATTGTTGAGTTTGTGACTGTGAAATTATTTTCCTGTTTTATAGAGAGATAAAGAGGAGCTCCTAATTTATCTAAATAAATTCTATATTAGTAATGGTATTCTTGCTAGGTACAAAGGACATATTTCTTAAAACACAAAGTTGTATGCAGCATTTATACAGTTATGATTACTTAGAATACATTCTTTAATATATGGTATTAAAACAGTTATGCACTTTCTAGAGGTATCCAAATATATATCTTATAAGAAAAATATTATAATAAAGGCAATGAACATTGATAATGAACACTATAATCCCTTCCTTTACTCCAAAACCTCATGTCTTATGCATCTGGGGAATATCTGGCCAATGATAACTAATTACCTTCTTCAAGAAAAAGAAAAAGAAAGTTATTCTTTTCTTTTGTAGTTTGGTTTTTTGAGACAGGGTTTCTCTGTGGCTTTTGGAGCCTGTTCTGCAACTAGCTTTTGTAGACCAGGCAGGCCTCTAACTCGAGATCTGCCTGCATCTGCCTCCGAAGTGCTGGGATTAAAGGCATACACCACCACCACCCAGCAAGAAAGGCATTCTTTTTTTTTTAATTTATTTATTTATTAAGGATTTCTGCCTTGTCCCCACAACCGCTTCCCATTTCCCTCCCCCTCCCCCGATCAAGTCCCCCTCCCTCATCTGCTCGAAGAGCAATCAGGGTTCCCTGACCTGTGGGAAGCCCAAGGACTGCCCACCTCTATCCAGGTCTTGTAAGGTGAGCATTCAAACTGCCTAGGCTCCCACAAAGCCAGTACGTGCAGTAGGATCAAAAACCCACTGCAATTGTTCTTGAATTCTCAGTATTCCTCATTGTCTGCTATGTTCAGCTAGTCCGGATTTATCCCGTGCTTTTTCAGACCTAGGCCAGCTGGCCTTGGTGAGATCCCAATAGAGCATCCCCATTGTCTTAGTGTGTGGGTGCACCCCTCGTGGTCCTGAGTTCCTTGCTCGTGCTCCGTCTCCTTCTGCTCCTGATTTGGACCTTGAGATTTCTGTCCGGTGCTCCCGTGTGGGTCTCTGTCTCTGTCTCCTTTCATCGCCTGGTGAAGGTTAATATTCCTGAAGATGCCTATGTGTTTGTCTTTGGATTCACCTTATTTAGCTTCTCTAGGAACATGAATTATAAGCTCAATGTCCTTTATTTATGGCTAGAAACCAAATATGAGTGAGTACATCCCATGTTCCTCTTTTTGGGTCTGGCTTACCTCACTCAGGATAGTGTTTTCTATTTCCATCCATTTGTATGCATATTCAAGAAGTCCTTGTTTTTTACTGCTGAGTAATACTCTAATATGTATATATTCCATACTTTCTTCATCCATTCTTCCGTTGAAGGGCATCTAGGTTGTTTCCAGGTTCTGGCTATTACAAACAATGCTGCCATGAACATAGTTGAGCATATACTTTTGTTGTATGATAGGGCCTCTCTTGGGTATATTCCCAAGAGTAGTATTGCTGGATCCAGGGGTAGGTTGATCCCGAATTTCCTGAGAAACCGAAACACTGCTTTCCAGAGTGGTTGCACAAGTTTGCATTCCCACCAGCAATGGGTGAGTGTACCCCTTTCTCCACAACCTCTCCAGCAAAGGCTATCATTGGTGTTTTTTATTTTAGCCATTCTGACAGGTGTAAGGTGGTATCTTAAAGTTGTCTTGATTTGCATTTCCCTGATCGCTAAGGAAGTTGAGCATGACCTTAAGTGTCTCTTGGCCATTTGAAGTTCTTCTGTTGAGAATTCTCTGTTCAGATCAGTGCCCCATTTTATAATTGGGTTGATTAGCCTTTTACGGTCTAGTTTCTTGAGTTCTTTATATATTTTGGAGATCAAACCTTTGTCAGTTGCAGGGTTGGTGAAGATCTTCTCCCAGTCAGTGGGTTGTCTTTTTGTCTTAGTGACAGTGTCCTTTGCTTTACAGAAGCTTCTCAGCCTCAGGAAGTCCCATTTATTCAATGATGCCCTTAGTGTCTGTGCTGCTGGGGTTATACATAGGAAGTGGTCTCCTGTGCCCATGTGCTGTAGAGTACTTCCCACTTTCTCTTCTATCAGGTTCAGTGTGTTCGGACTGATATTGAGGTCTTTAATCCATTTCGATTTGAGTTTTGTGCATGGTGATAGATATGGATCTATTTTCATTCTTCTACAGATTGACATCCAGTTATGCCAGCACCATTTGTTGAAGATGCTCTCTTTTTTCCATTGTATACTTTTAGCTCCTTTATCGAAGATCAGGTGTTCATAGGTTTGTGGGTTAATGTCAGGGTCTTCTATTCGATTCCATTGGTCGACTTCTCTGTTTTTATGCCAATACCAAGCTGTTTTCAATACTGTAGCTCTGTAATAGAGTTTGAAGTCAGGGATGGTAATGCCTCCAGACAAACCTTTATTGTATAAGATGGTTTTGGCTATCCTGGGTTTTTTGTTTTTCCATATAAAGTTGATTATTGTCTTCTCCAGATCTGTGAAGAATTTTGATGGGATTTTGATGGGGATTGCATTGAATCTATAGATTGCTTTTGGTAGAATTGCCATTTTTACTGTGTTGGTCCTCCCAATCCAAGAGCAAGGGAGGTCTTTCCATTTTCTGGTGTCTTCTTCAATTTCTTTCTTCAAAGACTTATAGTTCTTGTCAAGTAGATCTTTCACTTCCTTGGTCAGGGTTACCCCAAGGTATTTTATGCTATTTGTGGCTATCGTGAAAGGTGATGCTTCTCTGATTTCCCTCTCTGCTTCCTTATCCTTAGTGTATAGGAAGGCAACTGATTTTTTGGAGTTGATCTTGTATCCTGCCACATTACTGAAGCTGTTTATCAGCTGTAGGAGTTCTTTGGTAGAATTTTTGGGGTCGCTTATGTACACTATCATATCATCTGCAAATAACGAAAGCTTAACTTCTTCCTTTCCAATACGAATCCCCTTGATCTCCTTATGTTGTCTTATTGCTATTGCAGAATTTCAAGCACTATATTGAAGAGGTATGGAGAGAGTGGACATCCTTGTCGTGTTCCTGATTTTAGTGGGATGGCTTAGAGTTTTTCTCCGTTTAATTTAATGTTAACTGTTGGCTTGTTGTAAATAGCTTTTATTATATTTAGGTAGGACCCTTGTATCCCTATTCTCTCCAAGACCTTTATCATAAAGGGGTGTTGAATTTTGTCGAATGCTTTTTCAGCATCTAGTGAAATGATCATATGGTTTTTTCTTTCAGTTTATTTATATGGTGGATTACATTGATAGATTTGCGTATGTTGAACCAGCCCTGCATCTCTGGGATGAAGCCTACTTGATCATAATGGATAATTTTTCTTATGTGTTCTTGGATTCGGTTTGCCAGTATTTTATTGAAAATTTTTGCGTCGATGTTCACGAGTGAGATCGGTCTGTAATTCTCTTTCTTGGTTGGGTCTTTTTGTGGTTTTGGTATCAGGGTAACTGTAGCTTCATAAAAGGAATTTGGCAATGACTCTTCTGATTCTATATTGTGAAATACATTAAGGAGTATAGGTATTAGTTCTTCTTGGAAGTTCTGGTAGAATTCTGCATTGAAACCATCTGGTCCTGGGCTTTTTTCCGAAGGGAGATTTTTGATAAGCATTTCTAATTCTTCGCGAGAGACCGGTCTATTTAGATCATTCACCTGGTCTTGGTTTAGCTTTGGTATATGATACTTATTTAAAAAAATGTCCATTTCTTTTGTATTTTCCAGTTTTGTGGCATACAGGCTTTTGTAGTAAGATCTAATGATTCTCTGAATTTCCTCTGTGTCTGTGGTTATGTCCCCCTTTTCATTTCTGATCTTATTTATTTGCGTGTTCTCTCTCTGTCGTTTAATTAGTTTGGATAGGGGTTTGTCGATCTTGTTGATTTTCTCCAAGAACCAGCTTTTTGTTTCACTGATTCTTTGGACTGTTTTCTGTGTTTCTATTTTGTTGATTTCAGCCCTCAGTTTTATTATTTCCAGTCTTCTACTTCTCCTGGGCGCGTCTGCTTCTTTTTTTTCTAGAGCTTTCAGGTGTGTTTTTAAGTCCCCAATGTATGCATTCTCCGTTTTCTTTAAGTGGGCACTTAGTGCTATGAACTTTCCTCTTAGCACTGCTTTCATTGTGTCCCATAGGTTTGAGTATGTTGTCCCTTTATTTTCATTAAATTCAAGGAAGACTTTAATTTCTTTCTTGATTTCTTCCTTGACCCAGGTGTGGTTCAGTAGTTGACTGTTCAGTTTCCATGAGTTTGTTGGTTTTTGGGGGGCAGCGTGGTTGTTGCCTTCTAACTTTAATCCGTGATGATCTGATAAGACACAGGTGGACACTGATATTTTTTTGTATCTGTGGAGGTTTCCTTTGTTTCTGAGTATGTGGTCAATTTTTGAGAAGGTTCCATGAGCTGCAGAGAAGAAGGTATATT
The DNA here is from genome assembly GCF_018167655.1 of Microtus oregoni. NCBI lineage: Eukaryota > Metazoa > Chordata > Mammalia > Rodentia > Cricetidae > Microtus > Microtus oregoni. The sequence goes on from NW_024543076.1 coordinate 16,763,713, forward strand.
CTTTCCTATTTGGGTGGAATGTTCTATAGATGTCTGTTAAGTCCATTTGATTCATTACCTCCATTAATTCTCTTATTTCTCTGTTAGGTTTCTGTCTGATTGACCTGTCCATTGGTGAGAGAGGAGTGTTGAAGTTTCCTAGTATTAGTGTGTGCAGTTTGATGGCTGCCTTTAGTTTTAGCAATGTTTCTTTTATGTACGTGGGTGCTTTTATATTAGGGGCATAGATGTTCAGGATTGAGACTTCATCCTGATGAACTGTTCCTGTTATGAGTATAAAATGTCCCTCTCCATATCTTCTGATTGATTTAAGTTTGAAGTCAACTTTGCTAGAGATTAGTGTGGCCACACCTGCTTGTTTCTTAGGTCCATTTGCTTGATAAGCCTTTTCCCAGCCCTTTACTCTGAGTAGGTGCCTGTCTTTGTGGTTGAGATGTGTTTCTTGTAAACAGCAGAATGTTGGATCCTGTTTTCGTATCCAATCTTTTAGCCTGTGCCTTTTTATAGGTGAATTGAGCCCATTAATATTAAGTGATATTATTGACCAGTGGTTGTTTACTCCGGTTATTCTTATTGCTTTTGGTAGTAGAGATTGTGTGTCTCCCTTCTTTGAGATGTGCTCGTGAAGGGTCATTAGATGCCTGGGTTATTGTAGGCAGTGTTGGCAGTGTTGGATTCCTTGGGTTGCGATTTTCCTTCTATTACTTTCTGTAGGGCTGGATTTGTGGCTACGTATTGTTTAAATTTGTTCTTATCCTGGAATGTCTTGTTTTCTCCATTGATAACGAACGATAGCTTGGCTGGGTATAGTAGTTTGGGTTTGCATCCATGGTCTCTTAGCTTCTGCAGAACCTCTATCCAGGACCTTCTGGCTTTCATAGTTTCCATCGAGAAGTCAGGTGTAAGTCTGATCGGTTTACCTTTATAAGTTACTTGCCCTTTTTCTTTTGCAGCTCTTAATATTCTTTCTTTAACCTGTATATTTTGTGTTTTGATTATTATATGGTGAGGAGATGTTTTTCTTTGATCCAGTCTGTTTGGTGTTCTGTATGCTTCTTGAATATTTAAATGAATATCTTTCTTTAAGTTGGGAAAGTTTTCTTCCATAATTTTGTTGAAAATATTTTCTGGGCCTTTGAGCTGTGACTCTTCTCCTTCTTCTATTCCTATTATTCTTAGGTTTGGTTTTTTTATTGTGTCCCATAGTTCCTGAATGTTTTGTGTTGAGAATTTGTTGGCTTTGCTGTTTTCTTTGATCTGTTCGTTTATTTTCTCTATGGTGTCCTCAGCATCTGAGAGTCTTTCTTCTAGCTCTTGTATTCTATTGATTATGCTTGTTTCTGTAGACTCTGCTCGTTGGCCTAGATTTTCCATATCCAGCTGGTCCTCAGTTTGTATTTTCTTCTTTGCCTTCATTTCAGTTTTCAATTCTTGAACTGTTTCCATTACCTGTTTGATGGTTTTTTCTTGGTTTCCCAGGGTATCATGTACGTATTTACTCATTTCTTCAAACTTTTTGTTATAATTCTCATCCATTTCTGTAAGGGCATTTTTTACATGTTGTTTAAGGGACTCTATTATCTTCATAAAGTCAATTTTTTAGACTTCTTCTGTGTTAGGTTGTTCAAATACTTCTGTTGTAAGATCATTGGGTTCTGATGTTTTCATGTTGTTTTTCGGGTTATTGGGTGAATTCTTGCCTTGGCGCCTGCCCATCTCCTCCTATTGATCCTATCCAATGGGTCCTTTAAAAACCGGATCAGGTTTCCCTGCTGGCCAATGGCTCCACTTACAAAATGCCCTCACTCTCTTTCGTGGTTCCTGCTGCAGGCCAAGAACCCTCTCACCCCTCCGAAGGATCTTCAGGACAGGACCAGGCTCCCCTTGTGCCAGTGACCTGGCCAACCAAAGGCCTACCTCTTTGATTCAATTGTAGTAGGGCGATCTGCTGTCCTTATTGCATGCCTGTCCCTGCTGCTTGGGTCTGCCGCTGCGCTGGTCCCCGAAAGCCTCTTCCTGTATGCGGTGTTGCTCCGCCGCGTCTGGCCGCCACCGCTCCGCCTCTGTGCAAGAAAGGCATTCTTAAGGCAATGATGAGGTGTGCTTGACTACAAATTTTATATGTTATATATTATATATACATACAATATAACATTTTATGTTATACATGTAGCATGTGATTTTACATATAATATATCACATATAATATGCTATATATGGCATGAATTATACATGATAAATGTGTAGGCTATAATATATGTGATGTGTTGTATATGATAAATACACACATGATATATATGTATATATCCATATGCATTTGTATGTATATATAAATATGAATATGTTTGCAGATCATTTGAAATTCCTAATTTGTGATCTATATTTACATTATATTATTGCTTACCAAAATAAAAAAAAAATGAAAGGGTGACATTACAGCAAATTATTCAACATTCACTTTCAACATAAAGGATTTAAAAGCAGTTTGTTGAATTTATGTAAATCCACAATGCTGAATATTATAAATTAAAATGTACTTTTTCTTGGAAAAAATTGAAAGTATAATATCTTAAAAAGAAGGCAAGATACAGTCATTCCTTCAGTTTCCATGTATGTATAAGTGTATTTGTAATTGAAAACAGGTAATTTAATTAAGAAATAATTTAATCTAAGTGAAAAGTCATACTTTACACAATAAAGCATGACATATTTCTGCAGCTGGATAGCCTACTGTTATATTGAGATGTGATCATAACTATTAATTTTCCTGTAATGTAACCGCTGCTTTACTAAGCTCTTTCTTTTTTGAGTTTCTTAGTGTATTTATTTATGTATTTATTTATTTATTTAAGATTTCTGCCTCCTCCCCGCCACCGCCTCCCATTTCCCTCCCCCTCCCCCGATCAAGTCCCCCTCCCTCATCAGACCAAAGAGCAATCAGGGTTCCCTGCCCTGTGGGAAGTCCAAGGACCACCCACCTCCATCCACTCTAGTAAGGTGAGCATCCAAACTGCCTTGGCTCCCACAAAGCCAATACCTGCACTAGGATCAAAAACCCATTGCCATTGTTAATGAGTTGAGGCGATGAAAGGAGACAGAGACAGAGACCCACGCACCGGACTGAAATCTCAAGGTCCAAATCAGGAGCAGAAGGAGAGGGAGCACGAGCAAGGAACTCAGGACCACGAAGGGTGCACTCACACACTGAGACAATGAGGATGTTCTATCAGGAACTCACCAAGGCCAGCTGGCCTGGGTCTGAAAAAGCATGGGATAAAACCGGACTCGCTGAACATAGGAGACAATGAGGGCTACTGAGAACTCTTTTTTGAGTTTCATGAGCTTCTCAGAATCACAGTGCTGCTATCACCGTAACCCCTTGCATGCCTCTAAACAGTGGCTTTCCCAACAGTCTTCCTTGCAGTATCCTTACATCTCTGTATATGGCATGGGGTATGAAAGTATGACTTTAAACAGCTAGTAGAGACCTTGACTTTGACATCTCATCAGCTTAGATCTGAGTTGACACCATTTTGTTGCTTGTGATCAAGGGAAATTTGATGCATCAGTATAATATACAATGGCTTCTTTGAGTGGACAGCTAGAGAAATTATATGTGGAATGTACTTGAAGGTGGTAATGGGGTTAATGCCAGCTGTTTTTCACATTGAACTATTTGTCAAGGTAAGCACTCTGTTTTACATATGTGTCCATACCCTAATAGAGCAAACAGGGAGAAAACTACAAGTATAAGACAGCCAGTTTGCATAACTCTATAAAGCTTAGTTTCGTTTGTCATGTTGTAGGTTTGTTTTATTTATAGGAGGAGGGATAAAGACAGGATCTCATTCTGTAACTTAGCCTGTTGGGGAAACACTGTCGCATGGAATAACCTTGAAAGCACAGCAATTCTCCTGCCTCAGCCTCTAAGTACTAAAGTTACAGAGTCAGGCTCAATGGCTACCTACTACATTCCTAAAGATTAATAAAAAAATAAGAAAATTTATGCATAATATGTGAAAATGGAATGATAAACATTAATGTGATCATCTTAGGAAAATTAAACATATGTTCAGTCTATCAAGCATCCACATGCCAGGCTTACTAACAAATGATCATCCTTTAAACTATGGCATAGTAAATCTCAATTGCTATCACTCTTTATTTTCAAATACATATTGTCAGTAGCCCCTGAAAACTCCTCTAGACAATTTTTCCAGGATACTCCTTGTTGTGACACAGTATTGCCTATTTTCTATTCTCCCAAATTACTATCTTTATTGTGGTCTTAAAAATTTGCAGTCATTCCTCAATCTCTTCTCTATTTGACTTTCTTTTTTCATGCCTTACACTCACCTAGCAAACCCTACGCCCATCTTTTTGCAGATTCATGGACTTCTCATGTCTTTCCTTCTCAACTTATGTACAGAGAAGTCAATACCTGCTCAAATTGATGTCTTTTCCTCTGTCAAAACATTATTTCCTATCACCTTTCTAGTTTCCCAGCAGCAAATTGAGCTACTTGCCTTACGATCCTCTCACCGATGACTTCATTGTCCACAGCTCACGGGAGTTGAGTGAATTCCTGCACAGGAGGGCTCAGCCTGCTCTTTAAACACTATATTAATTTAAAGATGAAGGTAACAATGTTAAACTTTGATTGTAAGAATTTTAATGTATAAGGGAAAGTTTGTGGGATTGCAGGCTTTTATATTTTTGACTTCAATACTTTTTTTGATTTTTATCTCCAATGTTACATAGCTTTTGAATTTTGTTTTCTGAATTATTTTGATGACATCATGTTTGAACTTGATGTAATCTACATTGCTGAAATTTTGTTACTGAAAGTTTTGCTTTGTATTTTTGGCTGGTTTTTGTTTTGTTTTGTTTTTGTGACTGTGCATATGACTCAGCAATAGAGTGCTTGGTTTGCAAACATAAGGTTCTTGGTTCAATGTCCAATGGTTGAACATAAAACAATAAAAGAAAGAAATGAAAAGAAAAAGTACTGTACATTCGGGACATCGATGCTGTCAACTTCATTTTTGTGTCACCTCTGTATGACTCCATGGAAGAGCATGGCTAGATAAACATTATGGAAGCTATAACATGGGATTGGAACCAAGATTGAGTAGTTTAAGAACACAAATAATTTACATCACATACATCGATGCCTCCAATCTAGAAAAAAAAATAATTTTCAAATATTGAAAAACATGTTAGTATCAGGGATGTACTTCTTGAAGGTGAGAAGAACTCTTAATAGGTTCTAGTGATTTTTCTTTTTCTTGGAATATGCATTAATGGCTATACTGAAACTTTATGGTGACTCCATGTTAATAAGAAAACAAAAGCCTGGGGATGTTCTAGAATACTTATTTCTCACTGTTATTGGTTGAGTTCATGTGAGTAATCTTTATTGTCACCATCTCTGTATTTTCACATATTCCAGTAACATTTGGTGAATTACTTATATGCCAAGTTATGTCCTGGAGCTTTTAAAATTAGTTCATATTAATAACTGAATTGTCACAACCTATCGTTGACATAGATTGTTGTTCCCTCTGTATCATCCCAAGGCTCAAAGATGTCCAAATTTTCAAGCGATAGTGATCTTTCCAATCAGTCTCAAATATGTAATTTTTTTTTTTTTTTTTTTTTTTTTTAGTTTTTTCGAGACAGGGTTTCTCTGTAGCTTTGGAGCCTGTCCTGGCACTAGCTCTTGTAGACCAGGCTGGCCTCGAACTCACAGAGATCCACCTGCCTCTGCCTCCCGAGTGCTGGGATTAAAGGCGTGCGCCACCACCGCCCGGCTACAAATATGTAATTTTTATTACTCTCAGACTTTCGGGAGTTTTTAGTCAGATGGATGCTTCCTGTCTGAAATATTTTTCCCCTTGTAGTTTGCAGTATTCCACAAACTGCTGCTGTCTAATTCCCTCAGTGGTTCATCTCTCTTAGCCTCCTGGGCTTGATTCTCCCTCAAATCTTGGCCTGTTAGTACTAAAACTCATTGGAATCTTGCCATGTAGCCCATTCTTATTGCTACCTACATTTGCTACCTAAATAATCTTATCTGTAGCTATGTGTTTATAAATACATCCAAATGCTCTTGATGTAAATGTTTATGTTATAGGCCATCAGTTGTTATGTAAGTCAGTAGTGTATATCTTGTCTTGATACTTTAGGGCAATTTTATCTTAGATATTTAAAAGGCATTTGGATCTTATAGCTTTGTAATAGAAATATTGATTCTCTAGTACAGACTCCCAAATTGTTTATGTTAAATGATAGAAGAGACATTTTCAGTTTTATCCTCTCCAGCATTTAAATACACATGAAAATACATAAAATTTCATACCAAGCTTATGATGTCTCTAGATTGGGGAGACTAGAAAATCATCTTTGAATGCATTTACTTATACATGTGTTGTGTATACTGCAGAAATGTATTAAATAGCATGTTTTCTTTAGTGTCTCTTTATTTATTGGTATTTTTAAATAAAAACATATGTTCATATTAATTTATCATGAAAACATCTTCAGAAATTTGCATATGACTTCCATGTCTACAATGATACTCTTAGTCTACATTTCAGTATAAATCAATTTATATCAAATAGTTTTAATTTTGTCATAATTGCGGTAGTGTATTATAGGCTTAAATTTGCTTAAGCTGTTTAAAAATCTATCGTAAACTAAATCTTACTTTAAATGTTATATCAAAACACTATATTTTAAATATGTTTCATAATTTTCATAATTATCGATAGTTAATAGAAATTGGCTAACAATTTACAATTAAAATTTTCTAGAACACATTTATTGCTTTTGAAACATAAACCTGCTTCAAAAGTTAAGAATAATTAATTTTTCCAAATTCTGAAATACAGTAAGTTAAACTCTGGAGCCCAGATTGAGTTATTAAACTCAAAGAAAACTAGTAAAGTAAAATTATTATCTTCTCAGCTCAGCACTGCTTCATTTGATGTTTCAAAGGCACAGACATCTGGGCCCCGCCTGCTGCCTAGGGCTTTGCCATTGTGCTCTTTTAAAGGACTGAATCGTACTCTGAGATACCCTGATATGCATAAACAGGAAGAGTCAACTGATAGATAGCACTTAGTCAAGAAAAAAAAAGGTGTGGGCTATTTGCTACATTAAAAAATGACTTGGTTTCATAAGAACTACATCAATATATCACGTTTGGACTTGAATTTGGAAAAATAAATTTTCATTTGCAACTTTTCTGTAAATAAGAATGAGATAAAAGCAAATTATATATATTTGCATACAAAACATTTTTCTTCCCAAATCTATAAAATATTGTAGTGGTCTTGTTTTTCTGCTTTTAGATAGTTGATTTTAATAAGTAGAGGTTGACTATTTCCATGCAAGAATCCAAATTTTCTCAATAAGTTTCTTTCTTTTATCAAGTATTATATTAAAGCTAACATGAAAACTATGTTTCCTACAAAAGAAGCACAAATATTTAACATTTTAAATCTATGAATGAATTGAGAATTTTTTTTACAAAATTATGGTATCAAGGAAACCATAAAATAATGTTATTATATGAAATTATTAAGTAAAACACCAACATTTTTATAGTAAAGTAATATATGATATATTTCATTTAAGTTTAATTTTGATAAGTGCATGTTCTGCTTTTTCCCATTTAATAATATATTTTCTGTACTCAAAACCAACAACATTCTTCCCACATTGAATATCAACAGAACTACTTTCTCCATGGTCACTTTAACATGTATATATTTAGGAAATTAATATTCTAATTATCTGATTTCTTTCTTTATGATATCTGTATGACGTTTGGCATTTCATAACCACCTCGTAACAGTATTTCTATTGATTCTCCAGTTCTTCAGTCCCCACCATATTCCTTCTCCCCTGTGTAGACCCCTTCTCTATGTAAGATCTTGGTGTCTCTATCAATTTTTTTTTAACTTTAAAATCGGAGGATCATTGTAATATATGTCCACACATCAAAGCAAGAGTTCATGTTGAGTATATGAGTTTGTTCACTGAATATCATCATAAAATGATAAATTATTTAACCTCTAACTGTTAAGGTAGTACACACAACCTATAAAGTTCATGAGATATTACTCTCCTGTAAGGTCTATGATGCTAGGATGCCATGGAAATTCTTTTCATTTATAAGAAACATAACATTAGAGCTTTAGCTGGGTAAAGATAAAATGTTTTCTACTCTAATTCTGCAGCTAACTGACTGATTTAAGAACTATCTGTTGGCCTTTCTCTCACTGGATTTTTTCTTCAGAAAAAAAGAGATGATTCATTGGTTAAGAACACTGGTTGCTCTTCCAGATGACACAGATTTGGTTCCAAACATGCACATGGTGGCTCAAAGTCATACTTAACTCCAGTTCCAGGATATCTGATACCTTTTCCTGATCTACTGGGACATCAGGCATGCATGTATTGTCCATACATACATACATACATACATACATGCAGGAAAACATCCATATGCATAAAATAAAATAATAAATATCTTTCAAGAAGCTTTACTTATTCACTGTGACTTTGATGAAAAAAAAAAAACAACTTGCATTGAGTATTTGTATTAGTGTTTCTATTGCTCTAAAAAGACACCCGCACCACGGCAATTCTTATAAAAGAAAACGTTCAATTGCAGTGGCAGTTTGCAGTTCAGTGGTTTAGCTAATTAACATGGCAGGGAGCATGACAGTGTGAGGGAGACATGGTACTGGAGAAACTCTGAGAATGCTACATCTTGTAGGCAACAGGAAGTTAATTGTGCCACTGGGCAGAACTCTGGGCTAAAGAAACCTCAAAGCCCACCCTCATAGTGATATACTACATCCAACAAGGCCACACCTACTTCAACAAGGCCAGGCCTCCTAAAAGTGCCACTCTCTCTGAGCTTTTAGGGGTTAATTGCATTCAAATTACCACAGTTGTCAAGAACAGACATAGTAGATCTATAGTTTAACCATTTCTCTACCAGGTTATTATAAAAGAATAAATGGATTGTCAATTTTTAAATTACAGAAATTGTCTTTAAGAACTTATCTACATTTGATTTCTGTGCATGAGTCTTTTTCCCACATGCATTTATGTCTGTGTATCACATATATGCCTGGTTCCCACATAGGACAAAAGAGGGTTTCAAACTTTCTAGAACTGGAATTACTGTGAGTTATCACTTGGGTGCTAGGAAAAAAATTGGCCCTCTGCAATATCACCAAGTACTCATAAATTCTGAACTATCTGCAATATCAGCAGGTGCTTGTAACTTCTGAACTATCTCTCATACCCACTGGCTTGTAATTTCTAAAAAAGCTTTCTTCATTATTTTGATTTATTAATCAAAATTATACTGTTGGAGGAAATGCCCCATGTCGGGCCCAATTATAATGATGAGACTGCTTGTTTGTCCCAGCCACCAAGAACCAAAATTATCACACAGAAACTGCATTAATTAAATAACTGCTTGGCCTATTAGCTCTAGCTTCTTATTTGCTAACTCTCACATCTTAATTTAACCCATCTCCATTAATCTGTGCATCACCGCATGGCAGTTGTTTACCAGGTAAATTTACCAGCGTCTGTGTGTCAGGGCAGCTCCATGGCTTCTCTCTGACTCCACCTTCTTCCTCCCAGTATTCTGTTTAGTTTTCCCTGCCTAGGTCTGTTCTACCCTATCAGGATAAGCCAGTTTGCTTTATTCATTAATGGTAATCATAGAATATAGAGGGGAATCCCACATCATTTTACTTTTATGCCGTAATCTTAATATAAATTCTTTGTTTCACCATAATGCATATCTTGTCTGAAGTCTTAGTAGATTATTTTCTTTTAGCTGTTAGGGCTTATTTTATTATAATCATTTTCTGTATATTATCAAGTTTTACAATTATCTGTATGCATGTAATGAACCCTTTTTAAATTTGGGGTTTTGGATGAAATAAATCAACATCTTAGCATTTTATGTGACATCTGAAATGCTGAATGTCATAAATATATGTCAAAGGAAACAATACCTTTCCTTTGGACATATAAGTAGAATTTACAGTCAATTTAAAAGTTATTAAACATCAAATGATGTCATTGACATTTGGTACTTTGCCATTAAATAATGGTTTGCTAAAAAATCAGTGATGTAGAGATGTGTTTATATGTATAAATCTCAGTATGCATGATGTAAAGAAAATGTTGCTCCTGAAGATGTTTTCTCAGAAAAACACACATTAAACAGACTCTTATAATTTTAATAAAAAAATAACAAATTACATAGAAATTAAATATTTGAACAAACCTTTAATTATTTAGCATTCTTAAGTAGCTTCCACATTTAACAATTGTTAAATATATCTCCCTGCAATTGTCAATTGCTATCCCTTTAGTGATACTGTCTTTACTCAATATTTTTTTGCAACTTATTTCAAGATGCACTTCCAGTTGAGATTTTAAAATATTTAAATTGCTAGGTATTGTGTTAAATTTTCTTATCAGAAATTATCAGTGAGTCTGTTTAGTATGTGCTGTCCTAAGAACATACTAATTGCTTACTCTTGAAAGTAACCCCTTTAAAATAATCAACCCAAAAACATGTAAAAGGAATGCTCAGAATTGTTTGTATTATTTAACTAATAGTGTCATTCTGCTTAGATAGAACTTACTAATCACTTCAAAGAGCTGTAGAATATGGCAATTAACTAACCTAGGGTTCTGTTTGATGTGAGATATGGTTGTTCTTGGCAGTACCAATCTATTAATGAGAGAATGTTGAGCACTGAAAACACTCCACTTGGAGCTTGTTTTCTTCTTGGCAAAACTGGTTTTTGGACAAGAAACTGCCCATGCATTGACCCCCCACAAAATGCACGAAATCCAGACAGGACAAGCAGGAGACAATGAAAAAGATGGTTAAATCTTTCCAAGACAGGGTAAGATGGTTTTGAATAACTTCTTGCCTCTGAAAATGGTCTGTCAGTTACTCTAGGTCTTACCCAAAGTTGATTTCTCCAACACTACGAATGTGATTGCCCCATAGCCAGTTGTCTTTGTTATTTGTTGCATATTTTGGAAGTTGCTTGATTGCTCTTCCTGCTTACTTAAGTAAGATTATTTCCCTTCTCGGGTCTTCAATGGAGTTGAAGACTTAGATAATTGTATTTACTTTACTCTCAGGACTTGACCAAGTTATTTATAATGCAAGACTTAAATTCCTTAGGATAGGATAAATATTAAAACATTTATCACATGTTTCTTGCTTGATATTGTTTATCCCGGTTGTAATTCTAAATTTTATATCTGATATTTGTTCTTATTGCATATAATTTTGTGGCTTAGAACTTTCTTATTTAAACAAAAGAGTGAGGTGCTGTAGGAATCTCCATAGCCAGTAGCCTTTAAGTTACCCGCCCACTTGGGAGTAGCCTTTTGTTCTATAAATGCCAATGTAATGTTCGTGTCTGGTCTCTCTTTTGGCTGCGAGATTTGGTTGTTATTTCCCATTCATGCAGAGGACAGTGATCAGTGGCTCTACACCTAAATAAATAACCCTCTATTATACTCAGTTCTGAGCTTGTGGGATTTCTTTTAAGTTTCCATCATCATGTATTAATCCAAAAGTATCCTCACCCAGATAAGAAGGTACAAAAGCAGTCTCACTATCCAACAAATCTCTGTGCAAGTAAAACATCTGTGTTTGTTAAGTGACAACCAATCACGCTGTCTCGGCCAACTGGTTATTAGGGGATTGAACACTATTGAACTGGAACAAAGTTTCTTATTATTTAACTAAGAAAGCAAGCAAGCAAATAAAATGTTTTTCTTTGTCTATTTTCTTTCATCACCAGTCTTACAAAATTAGCATTATAAATGGAATAATGTAGAGGGAAAAATGTAACCCAGGTTAAATTTGAACAATAAAGGGAAAATAAAATGTTTGTATATAAAAACCATGACTTTCCTTGAATCAAACAATAGCTTTATCAATCAAACTCTCTGTGTACTCATTCTCTGTCCATTAAAGTGCTTATAAAAAGGTGGAATTACAGGTATGTATTCCTAACATTTGGAGTTCTATCACTGGCTGAGCCTATAATTCTAAAGTAACCATGTTCTTGTGAGAAGTAAAAAGTGATGATTAGAATTATGTTCATATAGATTTTCTTGGACATTCTAGTGCAAGATTTCTACTTATTTCTATAATATGTATTAATATTAATGTAATAACCCTATCTGACCCATAGCTGTAGGCAGTAAAGCTGAATATGCATTGTCAATGCACAGTACTACCAACTTTAGGAATGCAGATTAGCAGTCATGGCAGTGATATGGAGATTGGTTGAAACTCCCTGAACTCTTCTCACTGAAGCAAGAGATGGGGTCAGGGGAGTGGGATAATCTTATTCCTCAGAGTCAAGGTTGGAAAATATGAATATAAAAGATAAAAGAAGAACTAAGGTAGTTCATAGCAGGTAGCCTTAGATACTATGAAATAAGATCTAAAGTTAAGCATGAGGTCAGATGTAGTAAGTACTACATGTTAATTTTTAATTTTTTATTCTATCACTTGAGAACGAGTAGAGATATTCACAAAGATGAAAAAATAGCTCATGTAAGGAAAGACTGCTTCTCCATCTATCTGAGCCTAGAGACAGGAATATGGGATAGGAGGAGTCCCCGAAGCCTGCTTAGCTCTGCTCTAGCAGACTGTGCTGGGTCACAAGTACCTCACGTCCTCCTCCCACTTTGCTCGCTGGTTCCTCTAGGGTTTTAACACAAGGAATGATATGAGCAATACTCTCATATACATGATTGCTTCTGTGGAAAATTGCATGAACAGCTCCTTATGTGTTGACTGGCATAAACCTCATGGGAGTACCTATCCCTGGCATTGCGGAAATGGCTTCTGTGCCTGCTACAACAAATACAGTCGTAGGGAAAGTAAGCCTTTACAAATCTGAGCTACTCCCTGGAGGTTCGATAACAATTTTGAAAACAAGAAAATAACAAGAAAGTTACAAGTGTTCATGCAAATATACAAAAAGTTTAAATACTTTTATGTTAAATCACTTACTATATGCCATGGGCTATAAATCAATAGCAAATGTTGAATGAAACGGTGTAAGCACTATAAAATATTTAGATGCTAAAGATCATGGAAAGGTTGATACTTGGAAAATGCATTTTTTTCTTTATCCTGCTGTAATACAATGGCATAAAAGTTGCAACATCATAAATTGTTTGAAAGTTAAAAGAATGACAAAAACTCTCTTCTGATTTTATGGGCAGCATACTTTTCTGATTATGGAACATGCTACCATTCTAATCTATCTGCCAAACTCTCAGCAGTGTCTATGACAGCAAACTATCCTTTCACTCTGCTCTGCTTAATTGAGGATTTGGAGTAATATCTGCCATGACTGTAGTTCTACAGGTTTTGTCTTGAACCACATAAGTCCTTCCCTGCAGGCAAATTTCTGAAAACTTATGGAGATCTCTATTTGCAACAAAATTAGATTCGCATCTGTAATTCTTTATTGTTCTCCCTCCCCCTCTCTCCATATACATATATACGTATATAGACATATTCTGACATATAGAATATTTTTCTAAAGAAGGAAACAAGATTTGAGCAAGGAAAACACATGGGGCTGACTTTGCAAATACCGTTTGTTAAATTTTTCATTTCACATTATTCACTCTACCTGCTGATCTCTGTAAGTTGATTCCAAACCTTGACACATTGCTGAATGGTTTATCATTTCTGGACGTTGTCTGGTTGTTTAGAATTTTTTGGTTTTATAATATATCATCTCACGTCATCTGTAAATAGAGCTAGAAGGAATTTGACATGCCCCTTTTGTTTCTACTGTTTAAAAGGTTTTAAAGGATTAATTGTATATATCTCAGTCTGGTAGAATTATTCCACACTGCTGTAAATTGACCTAGACTTGGGCTCTTTTTAGGGGCCAGAGGAAACGATGGTCTGTCATCTTGTTCATTTTTCCAAAGAACCAACACAAGATCATCGATTCTTTTTATCTACTTTGTTTCAATTTAATTATTTTCTCCTCTTATTTTTATGTCTTACTACTAACTGCACTTAAAATTTTCTTATTTTATTTTCCAATTATTAAACTATACCATTAAGTCATTTGTTTGTGCTCTTTTTAAATTTTTAAATGTCGGCACTTTGTGCTTTTTATTTACCGTGTAGGGCAGCTTTCAATGTTTCCCAGAACTATTATCACTTGTGCTTTTATATTTAGCTTTGGATCTTTTAAAACTTATTTCTGATTTCTTCTTTGACTAACCCAATGTTTTGTAATGAGGGATTCAATTTTCATGAATTTTTTTTCCTTAAAAGAAATTAGTTTGCTTTCAATATTAAGTTTTTATGCCTTGGTCAGATAGAATACAAGGAAGTTATTTTATCCTTCCTTATTTATAAAGATTGTTTGGTGACCAAGGATGTGCTCTATTTCAAGGAAATATCTTTATGCTGCTGAGTACAATGTTTATTCTTCAGGGTTTAGGTAAAATATTATGTAGGTAGCTGCTAAATCTGTTTGGTGTGTCATGTCAATAAATTAGGATATTTTTGAGGTTTTTTTTTGTCCAGATGTCCCTTTTATTAGAAAAAATTAGGAAATTTAAATGATCTCATATTAATGGACTGTTATTTATCTGTGTAAGCAGCATTGTTTTATGGTGACTGCCTCAGTGGCTTTTCTTTCAAGCTCCTTCTTAAGCTCCTGTCTTGGCTTCTCTTGACGATTCAACAAGATGATAAATATACCCTTTCTTTCCGAAGGTTTTTTTTTGTCATAATGTTTTATCAAATCAACAGGGCAACAAACTAATAACAGAAATTGGTACCAGCAATTGGGATATTGCTGCGACAGACCGTATCATGTTGCTGTGGGAACATTGTGGCTACCTTGGAACTTTTGACTGGAAAAGCAATTGAGTTATCCAAGTTTAATGGGCTTTTTGGTTGGAGATTGGGAGATAATGATGATGGCAGAAGTAAGAAAGTCGAGGCCTGACTTGTAAAACTTAGAGAAAATCAAAGATTCTTTAATGACTGTGCATGTTATATTTTGGATTGAGAATCTTTTAAAGTGAATCTCCTTTGTTTTATAGAGCAGTTGAAGCCAGTTTTCGGGGGCTGAAGAATTATTTGTGATTAACAAGAGACCAGAGTCACTGAAAAGAAATCTCCTGGGAAATACTCCCTCAAAGTCAGCACACAAGCTCTGGGACAGGGTATTAAATGCTGCCTTTCAAGCTGCTTATTGAACAATGTAATTTATTACATATTACCACTTGTTACTTGTTTTGACGATATAAAGAATCTACAGAAGGCAACTTAAAACTATGTGATACTTAAGAGAAGCCAGAAAAGGTCTTTGGAGAAGGTAAAGTGAATATTTACTTCTTGGTCCTTCGGGAAATAATTTACCACTGATGACATTCTGATATTAGTTGATAAGACCCTTGTTAGAATGTGAGCTGACAAATAATAAACTTGTATGTTGCAAACATCTAAATTTGTAGTGATGTAGTTCAGAAATATTAAAAACAAATGCAGTTGTTTTATCGTAAAACTTTAAAATATACTTATTGACATTAAAATCACACAGCTATATAATTATGTTAAATAATTCAGAACAAATAGCCAGAGATTATATATCTGTGCCAACTGCTTTTCTAATCAGTGTATATACTGATTAGATATACAGCCTGGATTTTGGCATTGTATAGACAAGGCACTAAACTTGCCAGTATAGTGAAAAGTAACTACACACTAGGTTTCCTAAAAGTAAGAAGATATGCAATTTTCTCCTATATTGGAGATGCATAAATACTCAGCAGGGAATAGGATGATTTATGATAGTAAAGCTAGAATAATATTCTGGGAAATAAATTAAGATAAAATTAGGGTGAATATAGGAAACTATTTCAACAAAATACAGTAATCTTCCAAATAAATTCGTGTGATCTCTCTACCAACTGAACACTTTAGATAATAATGACTTATAAATGAAGTACTCTGCAATATTGTCAAAGACTTAAAAAATTGCTTTAGTTCATGAAACTATATATCTCAGTTTTTGTATGGAAATAGACTCACAACAGGAAACACACATACTCACAATTTTCAAATATATATGTATATATATATATGAAAAAGTTTACAAATAAAATATGATACAACAGTATATACATAGATATACTTGTAAATATACATATATATTTATTCTTAGATGGTTTCATATGAGTATATAATGAAGTTTAGTTTATTTCTCCAACTTTATCTAATCCAATCTCCCTTGTTCTTTCACTGAAACCTTACTTTTTTCCAGGCATTCTTCCCCCTATTTTTCTTGTCTTCTTTGAGTGTGTGAATTACTGAGTTAATTAGGTTTGCCTCATGAGACCTTCTTCCTTCTATGATGAGATGCTGACAGTCCAAACCTTGTACAGGTCATCTGGAGCTAACCACATCTTCTGTGAGTTCATGAGTATAATAGCCCTGTCATGCCCAGAAGATCCTACTTTGTAACATTCATATGCAACCCTTGACTCTTACATTCTTTCTAACAATTCATTTAAATTGAGAGTTGGGGTAGGAGGGACACTGATGTACTACTTAGGACTGAGCATCCATAGTCAATTACTCTACATTATACATCAACACAATTATAAAAATATACATTACAAACATAGTAAAAGATCAAGGAAGACATTTATTGAAATTATTGATTGAAGTTATTGCTGATGCACCCTTCCAGACAAATGATCTCTTCTAAACCACTATAAACAGAGCCATAAACTGCTGTATTTTACTTAAAATTATTAAGCATTCATAAATGGGAAGAAATTGAAACACTCAACATACTTCTTCAATGTTTCTCAGATCTATTTGTGTACTAGATTTTTCTTTAAAAAATTGGTGTACAATATTCCACTTTGTAATGAAAACTGCCCTTTGCTCATAGACTGATGATAATGAAGACTATTTCTGGTGATTTATTAATATAAGCATTAAGTCATTAAATATACTTCTATAAATTTACTTATGACAACTTAGTGTTTATAAACTATTTCCTGTATTACCTGTACAAAATTTCTGTTTTCTTAATAGCGAATGTATTGTTACCTTTTTAAATATAGTTCCAGATATGCTATGAAAGATATGCTTTTAAAAAGCTGCCCAAATTTGATACTTTTGATTTCTTTTATATTATATAAGACTCACAAACCCCAGCTCTAAAATTTGATTTATCTACAACAGAATGAGTTTTCACTAGTTATGCCATATAAGGTTTATTTTAACTAGTATTATTAACAATAAAACAGGTGGTAATGTAAATAGCAGAAACTCATCAGTCATCATATGTGTGTACACAGTGTTTGCATATATGAGAATAAATGCAATTCTTTCTAATTTTTTAATTTAATGTAACTTCTCATAGGTTTTTAAATACTTGAAAACTGCACATAACATATACTAACCGAATATTTAATATGACAGCATTATGTTTTCAATCAAAAATTAAAATATTGTTCTTAATCCTTAAAGTAGATGTTTGAATACATTTTTTACAACATAAAGCAAATATAATCCACTAGTTCAAAGGTTTCTGGAGCATATCTGTGGCTAAGGATTCATATATGGTTTTCATTCTACCTCTCAGCAATAATGAAGCGTTTATACTATGAATCACTGAAACTACAAATTCAAAATGTAAAAAGAAAGACACCCAAGATTACTGAAAATTATTTTGTTTTCACTCAATAGATTTGTATTAAAGAAAAACACTGTATCAGATTGTTCAATTGCTGCTTGTTTTATCTAATGTTCTCTTGTGTTATGAATGAGAACTGCAAGGGAATGAGCAGAATAATTTTAAGGTAAATGATATTCCATTGCTCTTGTACAAACCACTGATACTTGATATAATTCATATATAGTATTAAAATTTGCCCACTACATAGCATTCCCTTGTATATTTCTTGCAGCTCTGATGAGCCTGTTGATTAATTCCACAATCAATTTACAGAAAGCTTTGGAAAGGCAAAGAATGGCTTTGATTTCCCCAGATCATGTTTGTGGAAAGCCTTGAATAATCTCCTCTGAAGTATCAGATCTCACCTTTGATAGGTAATTCACAACCAAGGTCAAAGAGAGAACACTGTTCCCTGTGGGACCACCCACCGCGGCTACCTGAAGTAACATGGTGAAAAAAATGATTTGAATTATGCATGCCGCAGTACAAGCATGACATTGTCATTTAGTTGGCTCCAAAAAAAGATCTGGTACTGTAAATTCAACCGATTCTCATGTATCTTGGAAGATGACAGTTTGTTAGAAAGTGTGTCACAGTCATCTTCTCTGGCTGTTAAGTCATGTCGGTTTCACAACCTTTCTCCAGATTACAATTCTGAAGGGTAGTTAGTGGGGAGTGTGCAGCGTTTCATCAAGCTTTTCAGTTTATACAGATGGAATGATGTTTTGTGCACTGAATCCATTACAAGTCAAAGTGTGCGACTAAATGGATCTGCGTTTGTTTTAAACATGGCTGTAGTCAGTAACCAGAATGTTTAAAGAGCACACTCTCTAACTGCTCTGAACACAACTCAATATCCCACATTTTAGCCAGGACCCAGAACTTCTCATTAACCCTCACCTAGCTGATATTTTTGTATCCATTTTATTCTACCCTTTTAAAGCTAGAATTCGTCAAGAATTTTGGGATAAACCTAGCCTAAAAATTTAGGAAAATACAGATTTCAAATTCTATATTAAAGAAAACAAAGATGTAGATTATAAATGGTTATGAAAAGCCATTATTATTTTTTGAGAATGATTTCTTTGAGTATCCTTGGATGTCCTGGAACTTACTCTGTTGATCAAGTTGACCTCAAATTCAGGGTTCCACCTACGACTCCCTCCAGAGTGCTGGGATTAAAGTCATGTGCTAGCTACCACCTCTTGGCAAAAGGCATCCTCTTAACAATCCCAGGGAACAGAAATCAGTTTGCTTTTTTTTTTTTTGAAGGAATATTGTTTTCCAGGACCACAGTCAGGGAGAAAGAAAGGTAGTTAGGCCAGTAGAAACATGGCTCTGCTTACATTATGCTTCAAAGGAAATTGAGAGTGACGGCATAATGTGGAAAGAAGATGAATGGTTTGTTCCCTAAAACAGGAAAAGAGGTATGGACCACCATGCTGGAGGGTGTTAGCAATATTGGATTTTCCCTCCAGCATGAATTGTCAACATTGCATCTAATGGCACACTTTGCAATATTTTAAAAGTTGTCTAGCCATTTAAATGGATGTTCCATTCTCTTCTTGATTAAAAATCTTATATTACTAATAATAGAAAATGACCATGAACAGAGGAAAATTTCTTCTTTGCTTTATCAAGGAAGGTAGCTCATTCTCTTTCTGAAAGATAATGATACAGATTTCTGGAAGGAGACAATAAAAACTGGCATCTGATACTCAAAAAATTGAAACATTTTCTACCAGATAATCTGTCTTCAGGACATGTAAATGAAGTATATTCTATCTTCCAAATCCACAATCTAACTGATTCTGCCTTATAATTTAATGCGAATTTTTCTCAAAATCCTGAAAACATTTTTTAACATCTCACTTAAAAAAATTTAATGGCAAATGTCCCCTTAGTTGAATAATAATAAATATGAAAAATCCACAATCATAAGGCTTATAAAAGTACTCAGTACTCATTCTGTTTTTCAGTTATTTGTTTCTTTGCCTATTTCAAGACTTCGTACCATCAGATACCATCAGCATGATAGATCTTATATGAGTTAAAGTGATGGCTCATAGCAGCCTCAGAAACCCTGTCAAGGAAGACAGGTTCTCATGAGATTATAAGCCCGAGTCAAAATGGCTGGTCCTGATCCATAGCACAGTTGTTTAAACACTCATTTATTTGTCTAGGAAGTTAACTGCAAAGAATGATTCCTAACACTCAAGCCTAGACGTCCTGATAGCCCAAGTGCAGATTTCATAATGCTTGAGACATGTACAGAAAAGCGTCTTAGAACTTGCTTAGAGAAGACTCCATCTTACAGCGGGTTAAACAACATTAGAAGATTTAGTTCAAATTCTTACTAAATTAGCACATTTTGTCATTTATTTCAAAATAAGACACAATCCTCTAATCATGACTATTTTTTATTTTTCCTGCTATATGCTGTTCTGGAAGATATTTACCTTATTTGGATGTATGAACAATTTAAAAGCATAACAATTTTAATAATATAGATTTTTCAAAGGTTTCAATATTCAAGG
The DNA here is from genome assembly GCF_018167655.1 of Microtus oregoni. NCBI lineage: Eukaryota > Metazoa > Chordata > Mammalia > Rodentia > Cricetidae > Microtus > Microtus oregoni. The sequence continues at coordinate 16,784,072 of NW_024543076.1, forward strand.
AAAGTAACAAAATCATCTCAATTCCTTAATAAATAAAAAATAAAAGAAATTGGAGTATAGAGTAAATGAAGCGAAGAATAATAGAGAACAAAAATTATAATTTTTCTCAGAGTCTAACTTAATAGCTTTGACTTGAATAATTATTCCTACATATAATGCATGTCAAATGCAAAGGCAACATGGACTTCAGTGCAGTTCATTTGAGTTTTCATCTTTTTAGTTGTGAGTTCAAAGAAGAAAATGAATGAAGGTATGCAATATTGCAGGAGAAAATATACTAGTTATGCTAGTAATAATGTACTAAGAAAAATATTTAATAGTCTTATGTAAGGAACAGAAAATAGATATTTTTTGTGGTTTTTTTTTTGTTGTTGTTGTTGTTTTGTTTTGTTTTTCGAGACAGGGTTTCTCTGTGGTTTTGGAGCCTGTCCTGGAACTAGCTCTAGTAGAACAGGCTGGTCTCGAACTCACCGAGATCCGCCTGCCTCTGCCTCTCGAGTGCTGGGATTAAAGGCGTGCGCCACCACCGCCCGGCATTTTTTGTGTTTTTAAAATTATTTTGCTGGTGGGAATGCAAACTTATACATCTACCTTGGAAATAAGTATGGCAACTTCTCAGAAAAGTAGGAATATGCAACAATCTCCCTCAAGATCCACCAATACCACTTTTGAATATACAGCAAAGCATGCTCAACCATACAAGGACATGTGCTTAACCATGTTCACAGCAGCATTATTCATAATATCCAGAACCTGGAAACAACCTAGATACCCCTCAACTGAAAATTGGATCAAGAAAATATGGTACATTTACACAATGGGATACTACTCAGTGATAAAAAATAATGTCATTTTTAAATATACAGGTAAATTGGTGAATCTAAAAAAAAATACTGAGTGAGGTAATTCAGACCCAGAAAGAAAAAAAATTAATATATACTCACTCATAAGTAGCTTTTAGACATAAAAGAAAGCAAAACCAGTCTACAGTCCACAGTCTCCAACAACCTAGACGACAAGAAACTATACATGGATCTAAGAAAAAGACAAGCTCTCCTGAGTAAATTGTGAGATAGGGGTCACAGGAGAGGGTAGAATGGGAGAGGGGAGGAAAAGAGGGGAGCAGAGAAAAATGTGTAGTGCAATAAAAACAATAAAAAATGTCAGGAGGAGGATAAATGCTGCCTGCGATCTGCTCATGTATACCTGCTAGTGCAGAATGCATCCAAGACCATCTCTAGAACTGACTGTGTAAGTCTAAAACTGAAATTAAAAACGTTATTTTGCCTACACCGAAGTGACTCACTTACTATTAATAAATTTGAGCAGATGCTGTATAGCACCTGGAGCCACCAAAATTAGTTTTATAGAATCCATATAAACAGCACCTGTAGCCCGCTGTGCAAATCAAATGCATATAATGTGTTTGGTTTGACTAAAGCAAAGTAGGAGTTGAGTCTCAATAAGCTCCAGAAATCTAGGAGAGTCACATAATTCTTCATTCCTTCCATCCCTTCTCTAGTGTCCCTCTAATCCTCTCCTGCAGGAACCCTCTGTCTTGGAAGTACATTCTAATCAGATACTGAACTGCTTTGTGGAAGAAACAGGAATGCCGCTGACTTACAAGAACATTCGAGAAACACACATGTATTCCTCAATTGGACTAACTTCACAAGCAGACAGTTACAGGCAATGTCTCAGATTCTTCACACAGTCCATGAGACACTGATTTTGTTCAATAACACAACCTCTACACATCACTATATTTTAATAACTTTGATGCTTATGTATTTCTCCACTTTGAGACTAATGTACATGCTGACATCTTTAGTCTTCTTGTGTCATATATTACGTTGGCAAATGATAGTTTCATATTTGAATAGTTTTACATTGATCTGTAAATTGGAAAACAAAAAGAATGTGAAGGCCCTACATTGCATTAGATGAATTCTTATAAAGACTGAACTTTCAAGAAAAAATAAACATTTCAGTTTTTCAACATTATCTGCTAAACAAATGCAACAATAATAATAATGATAATAAAAATAAAAATATATGCACATCGTTACTTATAAATTTTGATTCCAGAGTAAACTTAAACATTAAATCTGCAATTACATACAGGCCATTGGTAGTCTTTCTTGAACTCTAGTCAAGTCATATTATATTACAATAATTGCCTTATGGATATTTCACCTGTTTGACACTTAATATCAAATTATTTTCTAATTTAACCACTTTCCTGAGCATCTGCTTCCTAATTCCAAAAACCTGTGCTCATCTCTAAGCAGATTTTCTGCCAAATTTTCTACTTTAACATTTTCTACATTTAAAAGGGAAGAAACTCCCATTTCATACATCAAGCCTGAAGAGTCCAGTAGTCTCTGATTTTGTTGCAAATGGAGCCATCTTGGTTTTCATGGGTCCTTAAAGACAATAGTCTCAACCTAGTCTTTTCATGCAACACATAGCTTAATCTTCTGGTTACTTTAAACCCTTCTCCATAATTTCAATTCCCAATGTCCTTTTATCGATAGTAAAAGAATTCAATTATCCATGAGGCTCATAGCTACACCCCTCCGACCCAGTTGTATAATTGTCAATTATACAATGTTCAGTAAACACTCAAATGCCTTCTGAACCTCTACTTTGACATTTTTTAACTTAACGTTGAGGAAAACAGAGGTGCTGATGCTTTATGAGGCTGAACTCCTACTAGGAATATAGAGAGGCAATGGGTCATTGAATTGGCCAATTGAATGTGAAACAAGTGAGTAAATACAATGACAGCAAATGGTGGCAGTGTGATAAAAGTAGCTGGAGACAGCTTTTCTGGGAACTGAACAAAATCACAGTCAGCCCAGTAGCACAAGATACAGTAGAATAAGCAGTGAAAAAAATTACTGAAACTTTTAAACTTAGGAAACTCATAAGGACCAGACTAATTAGAAAGGGGGACAGATAGACACAGAAAGAGAGTGGTAAGAAAGCTTAAGACTGGAGCATTTTATTGTCTAGAGAACATCATTGCTTTAGTGACAGGATAATAACAAGCTTTTGAAGTGCTATGGGGAAGGAAGTATCATCTTATTTATGTTTAAAATTATTCAGTTGGATTGGGAAGCTATAGAAAAGTTCAAATGTCCTGAGAAAATTAAGCAGATAGATTAATCCATGCAATATTTCAAACCTCTGGATGTGTCTAAGAGTATACTCCAAGGAAGGGTTAATGGAAAGAGGAAGACTGCCCACCATGTGAGCAGCACAAGGGGAAGACATCCATGCCTGCCTTCATCCTCTGCTCCTGAGAACACCCACCATATTCCTGCCACATAAAATCAAAATTCAGCTCCTGATTAACATATTGAATTGTGTGCATCTTTTGACATAGCACTCAATGTTTGAAAATGAAGATTTAGTGTTGTTGCTTTTCAGGGTAATAATTCATTTTGTTGGTAATAAAAATAAGTCTACTAGGGTTAGAAATTTTGCTTTACTCATTCACACATGTAACTGAGCTTCTTGTCTTAGTTGTAATCCTTCTCATACTATGTTCATATAGGTGATTTCTACCCCCCCCCAAAAAAAAAGAGAAAAAAAGGAATATTTAACAATAAAAGTATATCAGATAAAGTTAGATGTATGTACTAGGTAACTGTGGTACCTTGGCCTCTCCCTCACAATCAGCAACTGGTAAAAATAAGAACAGTGTTAGCACTTTAATTTTTACTGGTCTCTGATCCACAACCCATTTCTTTACAGGTCCTTGATGAGAGGTGTTCCTCTATAAGCACTGCTGAGTTTGCATCATGTGACTGGTACATACTTTCACATCTTCAAAAGGAAAAACATACAAAGTGGCATTTGGAGAATGAGGGGCCATCTACAGACAGTGACAGATAGGGACCTAAGCAGTAGCCAAGTGTCTTTGGCAGAAATTACCTGTCATTTCTGAGGGAGAGACACCAAAATGAAGCTGCCTTTGCCCTAGATATCCACAGAGCACCTGATATAGTATAATGCTAACAGATCCTGAGGGAGACTAAAACATCTCCTACAAGACAGTGAAAGTAAGGATCATGAGGGTCCTGGATGAATAAAGATGGTTACAGATCTGAGATTGATCAAAAACCGAAAATCCAGTACGTACAGGCGCGAGAGAAAACATTATTATTATTATTATTAGACTAGGCAAACAGCTCATGTCGAGGTGATGGGCAAACCCAGGGACAAGGAGCAGTCTTTCCTACTATTTTTCACTTATTTTTTAAGATTATGATATTATTGCCTCACTTTCTTTTCTACCTCAGTTCTTCTCCTAAACTCATCCTAGTTCCTTTGCAAATTTATGTTACTTCTTTTGTTTGCTACTACAAACATATATGCATGTGTATATATGCATATATTCCCAAACAGAACCTGCTCAACCTGAACAATGCCAGAACAATGCCGACTTGCATGCACGTTCTCAGGGTTGAACCTCTTCCTTGGTTTCCAGATTAGTCCAAGTTCCCTTAAAGTTCTTTCACTATCAAAACAAATCAGGAGACAGCGATTCGAGGTGGAGATTCTGAGATTCAAGTCAGGAATCAGGAAAATGTTGTCCTGGCTCATAGAAATGTATTTATTATACTGAAAGGCAAAGGAATCATTGATTTTCTAGGGTAACAAGTGGAGTATTTGTGCACTTGAGAGAGTTCTTTGCTTTCAGAGTTATTATATGAACAACAGATATGTACTAGCTTGATCTATTATTTTTCCTTGAATATATGCTTCTGGCACCAATTTTTTTATCCTAAGCATATTAATTGTGCAAGTTTTTAAAAAGTGCTGGATAAAAAAGAAAAAATATCACAGTTTCCCATCCTTAAAATGTAAAATACCTCATGCAAGGATGGCCACACAAAAGAAGATGAAATAATGTATGCTTTGTCAATTCACATCAAGGGAAGAAGATGTGCTCCTAGTAAAACATGACTACTTCTCTATAATCAGTGTAGGCTTATTTTTATTATGTTACATTATTGTTGGTTAAAGAATAGGATCAACATCATAACCCTGGTGCGGAATAAAGATATTGCTTTATGAACAGCAAAGAATATCATAAGATTAAATCTAGCAGGAGGTTTTGCATATCGTTTTTCCCTCTGGTAAGCATCACTCCAAATGGACCTGTCAATCACCTTACAATGTATGCCATACCGCCATCACTGTGGTCATTGTCTGTTTTCACTCTAAATCACCTTGTAATAAATGCCTTGTATAAATGGATAGTAAAAAATAGAAGATCTGAATAAAAACCAAAGCAAACTTATAATAGCTGATGAATATATAATATACAGAGAAAGAGGAAGGAGGAAAATGAATTGCAGAGAAAATAACATGGATAATGTCAAAAATATGTCTCTCATTGCAAACTGAATAAAAGTTTGTTTTGGAACCAAATATCATTGACAATGGCCAGAGGTCATGCACTTAGGTTACCAAAGTACCATGCTCCCATGTGGCAATGCTTTTATGAAGTTTTTGCATTCACAATGATAAAAACAGAAGAGAGAAACTGAACAAGCCATTTAAAGACACAGACTTTCCTTATTGACTTTGACCAGAAATTGGAAATGCCCTTGGTTTTGTCATGGTCAAAGAAGAGAAATCCTAGAAGTACTGGAGGGCTCTTATTCCTGAAGAAGTTCCTCGCTAGCTGTTTCCTTTTTACACAGGTGCTGGAAGTGTGCCCGAGTGGGTGAGAGTCTGATGAACTTCCAAGATATGCCTGTGATGGAAAGGCACACGGACACCACATGGATGAGCCAACCAGATTTATATCCCCACCTCAAGTCTCAACACAGTTTATTCCTGTAAACTTCTACATATACCCCTATGATGAACTCCTTTCTAAAGCTTACATACTCCGTGATGATCTTTAAGATAGAAACCCATTGGGGATTGATGTTTACATGAACTTTCTGTACCCCAATTCCTGGGTTGAGGTTAGGTAGCCTTCATAACACTTAAATAGCCTGTTCTTCCTCTGTTTCAAAATAAATAAAAATAAGTTAATTAATTAAGGTAATTTGAAATATATTGCAATATTATTATAACAAAATAAGTATATTGGGAACATATGGTAAGAAACTTATAGAAGAGTGGGAAAATCTTTGCTATATCAAATGCTGTATGATAAGGATTTTAGCTAGATGTAGAGTCTCTACCTGATAGTCATACTGTTACTTTGATTTGCTTTCTCTTTCTCTGGATTCAACTATTCTTTTGAGTTTGTTATCTGGATAGTACAAGAGACAAATAATAGGCTGCTGTCCTTGATTGTCCCAATGATGTGGAAAGTGAGTTCCTGTTGCTGAAGACACAATGCAGTTCAGACACAGGTCCGCCCAAGCTTGATCTAGGTCTTATCTGAACTGCTCCTATCTGAAGACTAGCACTGGTGGTACAAGATGAAACTGTGCAAGCTTCGAATGGACAGTAGCAATTAAAATCCGATTTTGTCATGACTCAAATATTCCACAACAACGATTATCATGACAAGATAATACTAAGGATGCAATAATGACACATAATCCCTCATAAAATTCAGTCACTCTAATTTAAGGGTTTCACAACAAGTGGGAAATTTTGCCTTTTCACAGAAACCTGGCAACTACTACACACTTAGATGAGAAATTACAACTGCCACTTTACCACTTTATTAATTAACATAATCCCTAATGACATTCTAAGTATTTGTCCTTAAATCTACAGAATAGTTCTTACCCCTCATGAAGGAAACTTCTCTTTGCAGCAGATGAAGGCAATTATAGAAAACCACAAAGATCAAAATGTAGAGTGATAGAGTCCAGTCCCAGCTAACATATCTACAACACAATTTCTGAATCTAAGGATCACAGCATAAGAGGGAGCAAGAAGAATGTGAGAGCCAGAGGAAAAGAAAATTTTTGGTGAGAATATATGTTCTAGAAATGTCAGAGAAGCTACACACATAAAGTCTCACCAACATGCGTGCCTAAGTATGACCTGAATAAGGATCACAACAATAGATAAGCAAATGTGGAAGACAGAAAGATCATGAGAATTACAGAAAGAGTTACAGAGAACTAGGAAATTCTGGGAGTGAAAGAAATAATCTTCCCCAGAGAAGAACACATCAATTGGTTATGCAATGCCAAATTGTCAGCTGAAAACATATGCATAAAAATATATCAGATTGACTTAACCAGTTAGTTGTATTTCTGTATATGTATACATGCATCTAAGTGTATATATATATATACTATATATATACTGTATATATATACTGTATATATACTGTATTAATAATTAAATCATATACAATATGTGTTTAAATATATACATATATGTACATGTATACAAGTTAAATTATATATTATTATTTAATTTATAATATATAAAATATATTTATTAAGTATTTTACAATACTGCAAAATAATATAATAAACAATATATTTATTATATGTTTTATATGTGTTTACATGTTATACAATTATAACTATACATAATTTAGATATTATAGTATATATAGTATGTGATATACATAGTATATATAATATCTAGTGACATATGATATGAGTGATATGTTATCACATAGTATAAATTTATAACAAATAATATAAAATATGAGTGTATTTTGTTTGAATAACATTTATTATTATAAATGCTATATAATTTATATGATATACAAATACAAAAGTTTCTATTTAATTTATTGTATATATATACGTTCAGTTTAAAACAGTCCATGAATTTGAAAATTTGAGCTTCAGCTGGGTAAGAAACAAGAGTAGTTTGTAGTTAATGGATTGTAAAACTTATCAAAAAATAAAATTTTATTAAAAAATAAGGCATTTGATTCTCCATGTTAAAAGTATGGTAAGAAGAGGCTGGCTAGGCCGTTGACTCAGTAGATTAAGTACTGACTTGGCCCTTGTGAAGACTGAAGGACTCAGTAGTTATAGCACTTGCTTGGTAAGTATGGTATCCTGTCTGTAGTTTTTGAATTTGAAAGATGGAAACAGGAATCACAGGGACAAATTGGCCAAGACTAGGTTCATGAATAAGTTCTGGGTTTACTTGAGAGACCCCACCTCTATAAATAAGGTGGCAAGCAATCAAAAAAGACTCTTGATATCATTTTCATGGCTACACAAACAGTCACATAGGCACACACACACACACACACACACACACACACACACACACTCCATAAACACACATGAAAAAGAAAAGAAGAAAGATAAACTTTTGATTCTTCCTTTTCCTGAGACTTTTTAGAAATTTTGTTTTTTTTTCTTTTCTAGCAATCAGTTTGTACATTTTTAGAAGAGTAACTAAATAGGCCTTTTTATTAGCTTTATTATCCAAGCTTATTTTTCTCAAAAACATAGAGCAATCTCTTGGAAACAGAACTGCATCAAGGAGACCGTGTTCCTAACTCTGTTTTGCAGGGTAGTTAGTTCTCTGATTCCCCTGAGAACTTTGATCTAAGTTACAAACTACTTCTCTTCCTAAAAAGCAAAGACACAGGCTAGTTTCTTCTAGATAAATGCAGCTCTCTGCCCTGCACTATTCACACATAACGAGGGAACGTTGTATGTCACAACATTCCTGTTCATGTTCTCTGACTTGAAAACGAGTTACTGTTAGTTCATCTTTGAGTGTATAAGTAGCACATTGTGCTTTCTTGACACAAGGGATATTGACTTCTTTCTTTCTTTTATCTTCTTGTAGGACAACTGCTTTTACTTCCTCTACTATTATTGTGAAAAGAATTTTTAGGTGAAGGTACAATTCAGTTTTAAGTATTCCTTCAAATTCAAATTTATTAAATATATAATACCACTGTTTTACTTACACATTCAATTTTGTACAATATTTAAAGTGTTTATGAGTCTAAATATTTTTAAATAATAAATTTTTCTAGCAAAAAAATCTATTTCAGAAGTCTAAAACACTAATTTAAAAATTCCTCTTGAGCAATACCTGACAACTTACATGATTAATATACTCTATACTACATTATTTCAATTAATAATTCTAGTGTATTGTACTTGGCAGAGTATTCTGAGATGTGATTCTCTTGACTATCTTTACAAGATACAGAGTTTTATTTCTTTTTTTAATTTTTTTTATTGAGAAAAGGAAAAAAAAGTTTCTGCCTCCTCCCAGCCTCCCATTTCCCTCCCTCTTCTCCCACCCTTCTCCCCATCCCACCACTCCTCTCCCCTTCCCTCTCCAGTCCAAAGAGCAGTCAGGGTTCCCTGCCCTGTGGAAAGTCCAAGGTCCTCCCCGCTCCGTCCATTTCTAGGAAGGTGAACATCCAAACTGGCTAGGCTCCCACAAGGCCAGCACATTACATAGGTTCAAAACCCCGTGCCATTGTCCTTGGCTTCTCATCAGCCCTCATTGTTTGCCATGTTCAGAGAGTCCGGTTTTATCCCATGCTTTTTCAGCCACAGTCCAGCTGGCCTTGGTGAGCTCCCAATAGATCAGCCCCACTGTCTCAGTGGGTGGGTGCACCCCTCGTGGTCCTGACTTCCTTGCTCATGTTCTCCCTCCTTCTGCTCCTCATTGGGACTTTGGGAGCTCAGTCCAGTGCTCCAGTGTGGGTCTCTGTCTCTATCTCCTTCCATCACCAGATAAAGGTTCTATGGTGATTTGCAAGATATTCGTCAGTATTGCTATAGGATAGGGTCATTTCAGGTTCCCTATCCTCAGTTGCCCAAGGAACTAACTGGGGACATCGCCTTGGGCTCCTGGGAGCCACTCTAGGTTCAAGTCTCTTGCCAACCTAAGGTGGCTCCCTTAACTAAGAATTGTGCTTCCATGCTCCCCTATCCAGCCTTCCTTTATCCCAATCATCCTGTTTCCCCAAGTTTCCCCCATCCTCCACTTCTCACTTTTCTCTCCCCATCTCCCCTTACCCCCATCCCACGCCACCCTCAAGATCCCAATTTTCTCCCCAGCAATTTTGTCTACTTCCCATAGCCAAGAGGATAACTATATGTTTTTCCTTATTATTTAGCTTCTTTAAGTTCACCAATTATAATATAGACTTATGTGACACTATGAAAGCAGAGTATTATTCTTTTGCTAATGACAGGGAAAATGAGAGGGATTGGAAACAGCTCTAAACTGTCACCCACAGCAGTCTGTTGAAACACCTAAATCCTTTAGATTCCATGGCTTAGGTCAAAGTGAAGTGGTTTCTTCAAAATAGCATAAACTTTATAGGTTCTAGCTGAGCTTACCTCAAGAATCTAAGGTACTAATGATCAATAGTCACAGAGCCACCCCCAAGAAATTAACTTCCAAGTTTATTATCTCATGCCCAAAAGAGTAAAGATTTCTGGAAAAAGAATGAATAGAGTGAATATAGATTTATTAAAGACAACCTAGAAAGACTCCTAAGAGTAATAGGGGTTCCAAAAGAAATACCATTGTTTTGAAGAAATGAGTGTCTTTTTATGATATCTATTCTGGGAATTGAGTACTAAAAACTCTTTATTGGGTTTTGTTATTATTGGAGAACACCAAAGAGCTAGATTTTCCAAATTAGACACAAACTTGCCGAAGAGTGCAATCTGAAAAGCAGTTGAACATTTAGCTTTATTTTCACAGGTATATAGTACAGGGATATAGATCCATGAAAGTATAGAGTTGATGGTGGTCTGTATGTGTGCAGGCCATTAACAGCATGGGAAGCACACTTATAAAGAAAAAAAATGTTGCCTAAATGACTATCTTTCTCTTATTCCTATCTGTACCCCTGTTCTATCCACCCTCTTGGTAACTCAGTATCCAAAAGCAACAGAAAAATGGAAAGAATGATATAACCAATGACAATGAGGTCAAGCATACCACTGTCTAATACACTTTCTAGCTACCTTCTTCAAAAAAAAAAAGCAACTTCTGAAGTCCTCCATTCCTGTCCTTAATTTTTTCACCCTTCAATGCCAGAATTTTTTTTAAAAGGCATAGTACTTTAATCTGCATAATTGAAAATATATAGCCTGAAGTAGTATGGTTTCTTCTTAAAACCTAAAATGTTAGTATGCTTCCTCCACTCCCTCTTTCTCTGAGTGTGTTAATGAGAGAATAATGAATTTTGCACTTTCAAATACAAACTGTTTTAAGTTTGAATACCTTTGCTCTTTAAGTTTATGCAATAACTTTAAAAAAGTTCTAATTAGGTGCAAAGTGAAGAGGTAAGCAGGAAACAGGCTGGAGTAGAAAGGACATATATGTATTTAATTCACTGAGAAGACACCTGACATTGATTGATAATGACAGAAGGGCTTATATGAGAACACTCACTTCTCTTCTGTAGGCATCAGTGTGTGATGCTGGATGCCCTTGTGGATGGTTTTCTCTTTCCGTACATCCAAGGTCATTTTTTATATGGGTTGTTTTATTATCTAGAAATTTGGTAGACAGAAAGAGCTTTATTAAAATATCTACAGTTCTGGCCTGATTTATATTGTCTACAACCTATATTTGGATTAAAGATGCATAGAATTTAATAATATTAAGTTTTCTATTATGGGGGCAGGGAAGCAAAGCTGATGGGCATGGCGAAACATTGGGCCTCTATATAAAGAAATTATGAAATATAAAATATCTGAACATATGTTGTAAGAAAATTCTTCAAAACCATAATCATGTTCCTGTGTTTAGTGTTTGATCTCCTGTTTTTCTCTGGGAATTCTTAGCATATTAGTGTTGCTTTTAACCAAGTAAAGGAAGTAGTAACATTTTGAACACAGAGCTAAAATCTAAGCAACATTCAGAGGTAAGGAACATCTCACCAATGTTTAGAAGTGAGGACAGTCAGGCTCTTCCACTGTAAAGCCCAGGAAGAAAAGTACAGTTATATAATTTTATATCTCGAGGGTTATTAAAAGTCTTTATAAATTAAAATAGTATCAGAAATTTGATAAACTTAACTAAACACATGTTTACTTATATAATTTATTTATGTATACTTATGAAGAACTAACCTTTTCTTTTGGTTTGGTTTTTGAGCTAAGGACTAATATTTCCACATTAACTTTTGTGATATAGACAAGACTGATTTTGAATTTCTAATCCTCTAACCACTAGCTCACAACTGCCAGAATTATCAGAGCACATCAGCATAGGTGGTGTGTGTGTGTGTGTGTGTGTGTGTGTGTGTGTATGAGAGAGAGAGAGACAGAGAGAGAGAGACAGAAATAGAGAGACAGAAAGAGAGGGAGGGACAGAGAGAGTGTGTGTATGTTTGTGTTCGTGGTTATAGAACAACTTACAGGAGTTTTGCTGCTTTTTTTTTTTACCTCACCTGAGTATGTTTAAAGGATTGAACTTAGGTTGTCAGATTGGAGGCAAGTACCTTTTCTTGCTAAGACATCTTTCACAATCTCACTATCCTTTTCAAGCACATCTAAATGGAAATAACAAAATGCAGCCTTAGAAAACTCACTTCACTTCCATGAATAAATTCAGGAGCTCTCCCAAATCAGAGAAGAAATAACCAGATGTCAACATAGGTTCTCAAGACAGAATTCCATGAAGTTTATACAATAAGAATTTGCATACAGAATGGTGAGTTCAAATCCCTTATCTAAGGATACCGTTTTCATAGTAAGGCAGCATTGACGTACTTTTGAAAGTTTTCAAATAGAGCCTGCCAAAATGTTATAAAACATTAGTATTCATTCAAGGAATCTACCCAGAGAAAATAAGACAAAGTCCATGGAAGCAGTGACTTCTTAAACACTAGTATTAATTCATAGGAATCTACCCAGGGAAAATAAGACAAGGTCCATGGAAACAGTGACTTCTTGACTCTACACTGAGCAAACACCAAATGTTAATTGTAATTTAGATTCTCACTAACTGACATATGAAGCCAACAGAACAAATTCCAGGAAAATAAGTACAATATCATGTTCAATATTTTTCTTAGGAAGAAACGCTTGAGAAGCCCAAGGGTTCTGAATATATTTCAGTGTGTGATACTGGCATCCAGTACAATATCATCTCCCCCAATTTAGAGAACAAGAATCACTCAAATCTTGGCAATACCTATGGGTAGAATTTTGTCCCTGTGTCTTAGTTATAGTCTGAAGTTTGATATTTTCATCTCATAAGACCTATCTCTGGTATCTGAAATTTTCATAAGCCTAAAGAGGCTATACTAAGAAGTATGCTTCTAAATAGCCTGAAAAATGTAATATTTATTTCAGACTTTATTGGACAATAAAGTCACAGGCAATAGCATCAAAAGTTTGTGCCAATGGTGCTAAATGTTCGCAAAAATATTCTAAGATAAAACAGAAAAACTTTCAAAAAACTTAAAATCTCAAGATAGTATTGTACATTTTATTTTCTATTGAGTTCATGTGTGATCAGGAAACAACTATGTTGTATTTAGCATCATACTTTACTAAAACGGAATAAAAATGTGCTGGCTAACTTTCTGTCACCTTGATACAAACTAGTAATCTAAGAGGAAAACTCAATTTATTTTATTTTTTTAATTTATTTATTTATTAAAGATTTCTGTCTCTTCCCCGCCACTGCCTCCCTTTTTCCTCCCTCTCCCCCAATTAAGTCCCCCCCCTCCTCAGCCCGAAAAGCAATTAGGGTTCCCTGTCCTGTGGGAAGTCCAAGGAACCCCCACCTCCATCCAGGTCTAGTAAGTTGAGCATCCAAACTGCCTAGGCTCCCACAAAGCCAGTGTCTCCATATGATCTGACTGTAGGGCATTTCCTTACTTGACAATTGATGTGGCCATTGTGGGTGGTGCATTCTCAAGAATGTTGGATTCTATAAGGAAGCAGGCCGGGCAAGCCATGGGTAGCAAGCCAATTAGCAGCACACCTCCATGGCCTCTGCATCAGCTCCTGAATTCAGGTTTTAGCTCTGCTTGAGTTCCTGTCCTGATTTTTTCCAATGATGGAGTATAATCTGGACATTTAATTCAAATAAACCCTTTTCTTTCTCGACTTGATTATGAATATGATGTTTCATTACAGCAAGAGAAACAATAAGAATAACAAATACCATTTATCATTATTATTTTTTTCTAAAAATGTACATTATTCTCAACAAAGTTTGTTTGACTAAATGTAATATTCATATCTAAGCTTAATACCAATTACCCAGCTCTATCATATGCATAGAAATGTTCTAACTCTTACCTTATTCCCAGTATTCCACTCTTTCTTCCCAAGGAGGACAGAAAGCATCTGGACAGTTTCACACCCTTGTACACAGTAGGGCCTCTCTTTAAGCTATCCTAAGCAACAACCGCAGTAACAGCAATAAAAATCACCAAGTCATAACAAACTATGCATGAGCTGCAATGAGTGCCATTAAGTGTAATCCACAATGATCATTCTTCATTTTCTTTTTAATGAGTGACATTAAGAACAGAAGAAAGAAGAGAATTAATCTACAATAATCATGGAGGTCCTCCACATATCAGTTTAGAAAGTGCACTTGAACAGTGTCTCTGATATTTTTACGGCAAAAGCATAACCTGTGCTATATCCTGAATATGTGAGGAACATAGAAAACTTAAACTGATTTTGTAGCTGTTTAATGTTTGGTAATTCTACAAGGTCAGTAGGAGAGGAGAACAACCAAATTAAATCTCTGTTTGTAGTACAGGATTATTAAGACATATTTCACATTTTATTCCATTCACACATTTAAATATGTATGTAAATCGGTGATTTTGAGTATATATTTCAAGAACTATTTTCACAGTCTATTTCAGAAGATTTTCCTCTTAAACTCAGTCTCTCTCTCTCTTTCTTTCTCTCTCTCACTTTGTGTGTGTGTGTTGTGTGTGTGTCTCTCTGTCTCTCTGTCTCTCTCTCTGTCTCTCTGTCTCTCTGTCTCTCTCTCTTTCTCTCTCTCTCTCTCTCTCTGTGTGTGTGTGTGTGTCTATGTCTCTCTCTTTCTTTCTCTCTGTCTCTCCACCCAGGCTTATCTCTCTAATCAAGATATCCACTTTCAGATCCTGTGAATTTGCCTTATAGGAACATTTCACACATAAAATAACATATCTAGTGTTTTTGTGACTATTTACTATCTCTTACTGTAACGTTTTAATGAGTAGCTATGTCTGTCTGTTGTAGGTAGTCAGTATTACATTCATATTTGCTGCTGAATTGTATAGCTACATTGTACAGTTCCGTCTACTCTGTGGATGTGTGTTATTTTATCTATCCACTCAGCAGAATATCTACATGGATTCTGTTTCTGTCTATTAGTAATAATGCAGCCATGTACATTTGTGTGTAAGAAACATATCTCTACATTTCTTTTTGGGTATATGGCTATGAGTAGAAATTATAATCACATAAAAACTGCTTAACCTGCCATAGTCTTCCAAAGGAAGAACATCCTTCTACATTCTCACTATCACTGTCAACAGCTTCTAATTTCAGCCTTTTTATCTTCTGATATCAACAATTCTATTAGTATTAAGAATTTGTACAACACTGTCAGTTGGTTATAGGTGTGGTCTCCTGAAGACCAATAAGTCTGAAAATCTTCTCAAAGATGGATAAGTTTATTTTTCTCCAAAAGTAACTGAAATATGCATCCTTTATTATTATTTGACTATTTTAATTATATGTCCTTTTCTTGACTCTCAATGATATATCCAAAATGTGCAACAATTGACAGAGACAACTGACTACCTGGGCAATCACCCAAAGTCTCGTTTGCAACGTTGAGTCAACCAATTTTGGCTAAGGCCTAACATAACTGACATACCATTATTAAAGGCAAGGAACTTTTCAAAACTATCTTACCCTGTCTTGGCAGGATATGACAGTCCTGTTTTATCCATTGATGCACACTCTGTATCTGTGTCAGTGGTTGAGGTATGGGCATTTCTTTGCCCAAAGGCCAGTTCTGCCAAATAGAAAGGCTACATGTGGAGTGTTTTTGGTGCTCAACATTCTCTTGGGAATAGAGCGGTGTTGCCAGGAGCAATTGTGTCTCACTATCACGAAACTCTGAGTTAGATTAAAGGCCATATTCTACAGCTCTTTGAAGAGGTTGAAGATTATCTATCTATACTGAGTATAATCTCTATATATCTAAAGAACCTGATTAGTCTAATTATAAACGACAAACTTAGATGACAATTAGTCTATATAATTCTCAATATCTATCTAACTTAAAGACTAAGACAATAAACGACTGTGAAACAAATGAGGACAATGACCTCCAAATATAAACAATGTACAAATATACATTGAAAACTCTTTCTTCAAACCTTTGCTATTAACATGATGTTTTTTATGAAATTCAGAGGCTTGTAGCACACTACCAATCAATAATTGATCAATTTCTGCATTACCTTGTGCTAGAGGACCTGGCAGACCCGTATGGGATCGGATGTGTGTTATGTACATAGGGAAAGCCTGTTCCTGATCAAATCTTGAACCTGGAGGAACAATGAGGTTAGTTCAGTATCATCAGGTATAAATTCAGCAGTTTCAATATGTAAAATAACTCTTTCTGCGTATTGTGAATCTGTAACTATATTAATAGGTTCTTTAAAATCCCTTAGCACCATAAGAATGCATATAATTCCGCCTTCTGGACAGAAGTATACGGACTTTGTTCCACCTTATCCAAGTCTTCTGATTTGTAACCTGCCTTCCCTGATTTATTGGCATCAGTATAGAATGTACGGGCTCCAGTTATTGGAGCATCACGGACAATTCGAGGAAGAATCCAAGAAGTTCTCTTTATGAAGTTAAGCCTCTTGCTTTTTAGATAGTTGTTATTAATGTCTCCCAAAAAATTAGCACAAGCTCTTTGCCATGGTTCATTATCTTCCCATAATTTCTTTAGTTCATCAGCAGTGAAAGGCACTATAATTTCTGCTGGGTCTATGCCTGCTAGTTGACGAAGTCTCAGCTTGCCTTTTATAATTAACTCAGAGACTTTTTCCACATAAGTTTTCAGTTTCTTACTTGGTTTATGTGGTAAAAAGATCCATTCCAAAATAATATCATCTCTCTGCATTAAAATTCCTGTAGGAGAAATTTTTGATGGTAGTATGACGAGAATACAATCGAGCTCTGGATTCACCCTGTCCACATGTGCCTGTTGTAATTTTTCCTCAATCATTGTCAGTTCCTTTTCTGCTTCAGCTGTTTATTCTCTGGGACTGTTTAAATCTTTATCACCATCCAAGGTTTTGTTCAAATGAATTATTAAATCAGGTGTTATTCCAATAGCTGGTCGTAGACTGGAAATGTCTCCTAACAGTCTTTGAAAGTCATTAAGAGTCCGTAGGCGATCTCTCCTAATTTGTGCTTTTTGTGTCTTAATTTTTTGCAAACCTATTTTATAACCTAAATAATTAACAGAATCTCCCTTCTGAATCTTTTCAGGAGCGATTTGCAATCCCCATTTAGGTAAAAGTATCTTTATTTCTTCAAACAGTCTGTTCAAGGTATCCATGTTTGAATCGGATAACAAGATGTCGTCCATGTAATGGTATACTATAGATTTGGGAAATTTCTTGCGTATTATTTGCAATGGTTGGTTCACAAAATATTGGCACAGGGAGGGGCTATTTAACATACCCTGGGGGAGGACGGTCCAGTGGTTCCTCCTCGAAGGTTGAGAATTGTTATAAGCAGGCACTGTGAAGGCAAATTTTTCTCTATCTTCTTTTTGCAAAGGTATAGTGAAAAAACAATCCTTTAAATCAATAACTATAAGAGGCCATCCTTTTGGTAATAAAGAGGGCAAAGGAATTCCAGATTGCAGAGGGCCCATAGGTTGAATAACCTTGTTGATGGCCCTGAGATCTGTCACCATTCTCCATTTACCTGATTTTTTCTTAACCACAAATACAGGAGAATTCCAAGGGCTGGTAGATTCTTCTATATGTCCAGCATCTAATTGTTCTTGTACCAGCTGTTCTAAAGCCTGTAACTTTTCCTCAGCTAAAGGCCATTGCTTTGTCCATATTGGTTTCTCAGTCAACCATTTTAGAGGCAAGGCTGTTGGTATCTCTGAAGGGACATCAATTGCTTGTTCTTGTACAGCCCGAATGGCCGGTTTTCTCCGTTTGTAATATCTTTTAATATTATTCTCAGAAATATAGGCTCTAGATTTAGCAGGAATGTTAATTTTGGTATTCCATTGTTGTAATAGGTCACTACCCCATAAATTCATTGCGATATTGGCTACATATGGCTTTAATTTTCCTATTTGTCCCTCTGGCCCTATACATTCAACCCATCTCGTGCTCTGCCTTACTCGAGATAGGGTTCCAATTCCCAGGAGCTGAACATTTACATTCTGAAGAAGCCAATACGGATGCCAAGATTCTGGGGTAATGATACTTACATCAGCACCTGTGTCCAGCAGGCCAGTAATAAAAATGCCATTTACACACACTCTCAGTTTAGGTCTTTGATCATTTATAGAAGTTTGCCAAAACACACGTAACTTATCTTTCTGATCATTATTGCTTGTAACAGTAGGCATGGGGCTTCCTAATTGTCCTGATGAGGCACGTTCTCTGCAGAAACTGGATATGACTGAACCATGTTTGCCATGGGGGCCTGTGAGGCCCCCCCTCTCACGTTTCCCGGCTGTATCAGGTTGCCTTGTCTATCTCTTGTAGACCTGCATTCATTCGTCCAATGTCTGCCCTTTCCACATCTTCTACATAAACCTGAAGGCTGAGTCCTCCTATTTCTGTTATTTCTAGAAGATGCATTATTATTATTATTTCTGAAAGATGCATTATTATTATTATTATTATTATTATTATTTCTGAAAATCCGTTGTCTACAATTCCTTTTCATATGATCCATTTTGCCACAATTAAAGCATTTGGTATTCTGGTGTCTCCTTTTACCATTGGAAATTGCTTCTTCTACCCATGCTTCAGTGCCATAATCAAATGTATCTACATTGAGTGTATCTAAGACCCATTCTTCCAACGGCGCTGATCTGAGCTTTAAAGGACCCAAAATCCTTTTGCATTCCACATTTGCATTTTCATAAGCCAAAGACTCAATCATTATACGTCTTGCTTCTGGGTCAGATATCCCTATTTGTAC
Organism: Microtus oregoni; assembly: GCF_018167655.1. Classification (NCBI taxonomy): domain Eukaryota; kingdom Metazoa; phylum Chordata; class Mammalia; order Rodentia; family Cricetidae; genus Microtus; species Microtus oregoni. The sequence continues at coordinate 16,803,202 of NW_024543076.1, forward strand.
AGCCTTAGTTAATCTTTGTAAAAAGTCACTAAAGGGTTCTCTCTGACCCTGTTTAACTCTGACAAATGATTCCATTCTCTGTCCTTGGTCTTGTACCCTGTCCCAAGCCCTTAAGGCTGCTGTAGTACACATGGAGAGTGTGTTTTCATCCAAATTAGCTTGTTCCTGAGGATCGGCAAAGGGCCCTTCACCTAGAATTTGATCTAGGGAAATGTCAATTCCCTTCGCTTTTTCCTGCTGTTCTAAGAGTCTAGCCTCTTGCCTGAATAAGCATTTCCATTTCAATTGCGGTCCACTCTCGAGTACCGCAGAGCTCAGCTGGAGCCAGTCTGAGGGGGTTGCTCTGCTTGTCGTGGCCCAAGATCTTAGCATCTCTTTAACAAAAGAGGCTTGCATCCCAAAAGTCATGACAGCCTGTTTTATTTCCTTGAGATCATTCATACGCACAGGCTCCCATGTATCCTCCTTGATGACCCTAGGGTTTTTGGAACCAGTCACCTTCTCTGTTGTTATTACTGGAAAGGCAGGTAGAGCTGTAGGTAGAGCTTTGTGGAAATTGTCCCGGAGAGACTTACCCACAGATGTAGTTAAAATTTGCCTTTCTACCCTTTGCTCTTCCTCATCAGAATTTAGAAATTCCTCAATCTTTTCAATTCTATTCACCATTGCCTTCTGCAATGTCTGAATCTCCTGTCCAGAATTATGTTCCAAAGCCTTCATTGAGGATTCTAAAGTATGAAGTTTGTCCGTTAGAGATAACATCTCATCTTTGGACATAATTTTTATGGCATAAACCGTGCCTTCTTGTATTGACAATCTTTCCGTCAATCTGTCATAAGCTTTAGACAAAATCTGATTGTCACATTCAGCAGTTTTGATTCTCTCAGTTAATGTTTCATTTCCTACAGAAAGGGACTGAATCTTATGGTCCAGATCAGCTGTTCCCTCTTCCATAGTAATGAATTTCTCCTTAACATCAGCCTGAAGAACTTCAACCTGATTCTTGAGAAGATTGTTATCAGCCTGGAGAACTTCAAACTGATTCTTGAGAAGATTGTTATCAGCCTGGAGAACTTCAAACTGATTCTTGAGAAGATTGTTGTCATTCTCAATTGTTTTTAAGCGTTCAATCTCTACCTTAAGAATCCTGGATTCATCTCGTAAAGACTTTATCATATTTCTATTATCAAACCATTTGGTGCCAATGAAAACTACGAATCCCAGAAGGATCCATAGATGTGGGGTGATAGACACCTCTTGTAAAATCTCCCACATGGTACAATTAAAAAAATCATTAAATTCTTGAACAGTAATGTGTTCAGACATTTTATTTATAAAAGAAAATTTTTTTACCTGCAGTGATCGGTTCCTGCCAGTGGTGGTCTCTGTGTTTTTGGAGCCTGTCCTAGAACTAGCTCTTGTAGACCAGGCTGGCCTTGAACTCACAGAGATCCGCCTGTCTCTGCCTCCCAAGTGCTGGGATTGAAGGCGTGCACTACCAAGGCCTGGCAGGCCTCAAACTCACAGAGATCTGCCTGCCTCTGCTTCCCAAGTGCTGGGATTAAAGGCGTGCTCTACCACTGCCTGGCCGGCCTCAAACTTGTGATCCTCCTGCCTCTGCCTCCTTCAGCAAATCCTACCGGCGTGGGCCACCACAACCGGCCAAGTAACTTTGTAACAGACCAAATCTGACGCTGTGGCAGCTTTTGTTGCAAAACCGCAAGTACTTGAGCTTCTGCTAATTCAGGCAGTGGGGTTCCGCTGCAAAACTTAGCCAAGGCAGGCAGAATGGGCCTGTGTAGCCGAGTGTGTCTCGGACTCGGCACTGGGGCCAGAGTCACGAACTGAAAAACAGCACCCGGGAGGGTGCTGTGTTAGCTAGCGGGCTACCCGCTTGAGTCGGGGGCAAAATAGCCCGACATTGGACGCCAAAATGTAGCGGCGTAAACGAATGCAGACAGAGTGTAAAAAAATATATATATAGCTTTAATGTAGAAATAGACTTACAGAACCACCGTTCCCGCGGAGACCAGGAAAGCAGAAGCAAGCGCTCGGAGCTTGCTCGCCAAATTTATAGGCAGACATTAGCCCGAGGCGAACACGCCCCCTAAGGGGCGGGACTTATCCCTACACTCACATTTAGGGTGGGTCCTTCATTCTCAGTTAACACTATCTAGAAAGCACTCACAGACATGCTCAAAGATTTGCTCCCTTGATGATTTTTGACCCTAATAACAGCTGATGTTAACCATCCCTACAGTGTATCACAAAAAGATAATGCAGTATGGGAGATCAGAGATACCAGTTGCACACGGTTCTAAAAAAAGAGGCCCTTCTGGGTGCAGGAAAAGCAGTGTATATGTGATTGTCAGTGTACAGACGCAGTGAGAACATGAGGGAACCTGAAATTATTATTACACAGTGTTCCACAGAGTCATTTGGAAGCCAAGAAGACACAGGGTAGAAGAATAATGCAAAGATGTTACTGAAGCCATCAGGTTGTCTACATTCATGGTAACTATCAGAGAGAGTAGAGAGAAAGAGAGCACATGTATTATCAGATGCAAAGCATCAAGAAGTTTGTCTAAAAAGTGAAAAAATTAGGGTTAACACATAGAAGATACCAATAAAAATCATAAAATATATTTTCTCCCCATTTTTCTTCATATGAAATATTTTTTAAATAAGAAATTGTGCTGATGATAAAAATATACTATGTCATAAAACCTACATCTACTCCTATATAGAAACCATCTCCTGTCTTAGTACTGGTTTTAGTACAATTGTCTAGGAACTTTATGTATGTAAACTTGACTGAACAAGGTGATCAGTTATCTTGTTATATTCCAGTTTTCTCTCAAAGCCTAAGTTTTGACTGGAAGATATTCTTTCATTTACTTATATTTACTATCAGCAGATTCTGCAGAAAGGTTATTCTTAATAACATAAGTAAGCCTCATTTAATAATTTAAAAAACACAAATATACCAACATTCTTTAAAAAAGAATTTCTTCTAAAAACAGCAATATAGAAATTTTTACCTACATTTATAGCCTTTAATAAATGTCACAGGATTGAGCCATCAACTTTTTCTTGGGTTTCATTTGCCAGTCAAGTTAAGAGATTGTGGGGTTAACAGATCCCAGAATCTCAAAGACCAGTTGTTTAAAACTCAATAGGTAAGTGATAGGAATATGGGTATTTAGGTAGGTAGGCAGATGCATACATATACATACATACATACATACATACATACAACCTAATCTAGATATATACAAGGATAGATGACTAAACAGACACTAGATAGACAACTCCCCTTAATTCATCATTACCATCAAAGTCTAAGCCAATCTGAAGACTTCATTACATACATTCTGTTGCTAGAGCTTCTCTGGAGAACTCTGATACACAGCCATGTTTGTATTCCCAGATATTTATCACTAGAATGACATGACTTGATTTCTATCCTAGAGGTCTGCTGATTAAAGGTTATAGAATTATCTTATTTCTATACATAATAATATCAGTAATAATAGAAACCATGTTTCCCAATCAATAGAAGCAATACAGATTAGTTCCTCACAGCAATGAACTGTTGTAAAGATATATGAAAAAAAAAACATTTGGAACGTGTTCGGAAGTCTCTGGAGGAAAATAATTCTATATAAATTGAAAGTATCATCACATTTTTCAAATGCATATAAGTGATTTAACACTTCATATCAAATAAAAATCAAGCACTTCCATAATACTAGTAAAACACAAGTTGTAATAATAGGGAAAAGGAGCCTAGAGCCTGAACATCATGGATTTTTCATTTTCTGTATTTGGATGGCTTCAGTAAAATAAAATCACCTCAGATCTTTCTCTAATCTCCATGCCTTAGTAGGAACATCAAAATGAAATAAAAAATAGAAGGAAACTATATTTTTCCCTAGTAATAGGGAACAGTTACTAACTTAATAATAATTAACAGTCATTGTTCACTATATATTGAAGGGACAGAATTAAATTTTTCCCTACCGATTAATTCATGTCAATATTACTGAATATTCTCACTGAAAATGAGTGATTGACACTAAATAATTCGAAGAATTTGTCACATGTACCATATCTATCTATGTATCTGTACTTAAGCAGAGCCACTGGAATTATTTAAATTCAGGTTTATAATAGCAGACCAAATATACCTACACATATTCCCATAAACCTTTGAGAGTAATATGAATTTTTTTCATATAGAAAGACATATATGGTAATTTAATAAAAATATGGAAAGTATTGCTGTATCTTTTTGACAACTGAGGACAAATTAAATGATAGAATGTCATTCATGGCACCTTTCTTATTGGGCTAGAGACATGTAACACTATAATATATACAGGTTTAATACTTGCAGTGCTTGTCAGTAGAAGACAAAGGGTAGAAAGGAGTAGAAAACTAAATAAACATAGTTACTTATATTATCTGTGTTAATAATCACGACTTAGCTTCTATCCAAAGGGAAGGATTTTTGCTGTAAACTGAATCTATTATTTGTAGGGTACATGGTAGGGATTACAATTGACAGACCAATGGAAGGTAGGTACCATGTCATTGTTTCTTGAGTATTCAGTAGAAATTAAGGATGCAAGACCAGAGCTGGGTCCCATGCTTTTACTTGCAGAGCACACAGTAGGTATTACAGTTGACAGGCCAGTGATAGGTGCCATGCTATCAATTATAGATATGCAGTAGGGATCATAGTTGACAGATCAGTGGTAGGTACCATACTATCAGTTGTAGAGTGGAGAGGAGGATTGGAGTATATAGGTTAGTGGTGGGAACTATAGGAAATAAACCATAATTTAGGAAAATAATTTGATAAAATGTAGGTTTTTTGACAATAAGATTAATATTACCAATAAGCAAAATATCTAAAACTATGAGATCATGCAGAAAAGTGGGTAGTATCATCATGCTAATGTTATAGGACTCTCTAAATGAGAGCCAATCCAAAGCTGGGAATGATTTTCCTATCCCTAGAATGAGTTATCTGAGGGGTGCACAAAGGTAAACCAGGGGAACTGCAAAAGGAAATAAATAACCTTTATCTCAAACCATCATTGATGTTGTTGATATAGATAATAAAATTGAATAAGATTAATAGGCTCTGTTTTTCCAGAGAGAGTTCAGAAGGAAAATCTACAAATTCATTAGGAAAACTTGTGGTTTCCCAAAATGATGTTCTTTGCTAAGAGCAAAATGAAGCATAAAAAGAGACCAAAGGGAGAAGTTTTGATTTTGGAACAAAATACAATTTAAGAAGTATGTTTTCCAAACTACACAGACTAAAAACAATTTTCATTTCATAAGTTAGTCAAATTCCAAGTTGCATGAGGAACAAAACAAAATTTTTACTGCATATTAACTTTATTAATTCAATTCTTTTTTGTTTTGTTTAGTTTTGCATTTTAGATGGATTAGAGATAGGGTTTCTTTGTGTAGCCCTGACTACCCTTGAACTCCCTCTGTAGATGAGGCTAGCCTCAGACTCAAAGAGATCTGCCTGCCTCTGCCTCCCAAGTTCTGGAATTAAAAGTTTATACCACCACTTCCCAGCTTCAGTTCTTTATATAATGTTATTTATTTGTATTAATTTGATTATTATAATGTTGAGATTTGATTCTGAAATGTTGATAGCAACTAATAAATATATACTATTATAAATAGCTCAACTTATAATGATAACTCTGTGTACAATATATTGGAATACATTAATTGACTTGGAGATACAGACTACTTATCTACAAATATAGCTAAAATATTCACATAAGGGTAATAATCTCTTCCAAAAAATGCTTTAACAGTCTTTGACTATTGATTGAAATTAAAATATAATTTCTATGTTTGTAATATTTTTTACCAAAGTTATTGAAATGTCTAACATTTAAAATAACAACAAAATAGGCAAATTTTATGCTCATAATTGTAAAGAAACTTATTCTTCAACTTGGGTTGTCATGGAATTAATACATAAGATTATACAAGACTAGATTATAAATATAGTATTTCATTACAGCATAAGAATTTCTTCAGATTCTATTTAGATGAGAGAACAGTCATCTTTATTCATGAAAATGAGGCTTAGAAGGGTTTTTCTTAATGGCTTTTTAATTTTTTTGATATTTTAATATAAATACATAATTTGTTCCATCCATTTACTCCCTCTAAGCACTGTCAGTCTTAAGTTTTCTTTCAATTTCATGGCCTCCTTTTTCATTAATTGATGTTACATACATACATATGTGTGCATGTTTATATATGTACATAAGCATATACACATATAGACAGAGACATATATATATATACACACAAAATAAAGAATATGTGTGTGTGTATATATATATATTCCTGCTCAACCCATGTAACATTGCTTCTATAAAAGTTTTCTTGTCTGATCCCTTGGTATTGGATAGAAAATTGGCATGCTCTTTCAGTATTTCCTAGTTGCTTATTGTTCTTTGTGTAAGGTTGAGTACTCCTGAGCTATTTTTGCTCCTCTTCCACTGTAGCATGTTTACTTCTGTCCTCCTTCAGCTCATGTTTAGACAGACATGATGGGGAACTATATGGGCTTCGTTTTTGAGAGTCCCAAGAGAGCCAATCTCATAGTACACTCCCTCTTTCTCTTGCTTTTATGCTCTTTCACCCACCTCTTTCACAAACATCCACGAGACTTAGCTGCACGAGTTGTATTACAGATTCCTCAGTTTTGACTGGACTCCACATCTCTGTATTTTGATTGGTTGTAGTTTTCTGTAATCATCTCTTTTATTCATACAATATTTTCGTTTTGTCCTTGTCTACTTGTTTTCTTTTTGAGAGACATGAGGATTGCCCTAATCTTTGGTTATAAGGACATGTATTTAGAATGTAATTAGGTATAATACTAGTTAGTAGATTTGTAGTAGTAGGTTCTCTTCCACGATCCACTACTTCACTAGACCTGGGTGGTTTACTGAGTTTCAGTGTCCAGGCATAGTTTATCTATTGTTGAGTCTTTCCACAGTTCAGTTAGAGACTCTTCATTACCACAAGGTAAACATACTACTATTGTAGCCTTAAAGTTTTTTTGCCATGTTAGTTGTTGTAATGGCTTGCAGGTGTCATAGCTGGGTAAGACATTTGGCTGCTTTTTTGCTTTGGGGCTTGAGTAGAGATTTTCTGGTACTAAGAAAGCTAAACCTTGAGGGAGGCTTTTAAGTTCAGATCCAAATCAGTGCTCTGTGTCTGAAAGGTGTTGTGTTTTCAATAATAGGGAATTACCTTATACTCTGGGGGATAATAACGAACAATAGCAATGGTCTGGAATGTTTTAGGAGTATTTTGAACTGTCGTGAACAATGAATGACTCAAAAGAAAGCTTCTTCTCATAAATTAATGAGATACACTTCATTTTCTAAAGTAACCCATGTACTGAGTAGCGGTAAGACAATTGTTAGAAGCTTATTGTTTATCTATAAGATGTGATCATCATAGCGATCAGATAATTTTCTTCATCCTGGTTGTTGTCTGTAATCATTTCACAATGTAAAAGCAGTGTCAGCATGCTTACTTCTTGCTAGGTTCTTGCCACCATTGTTCCTGATTCTGCCTGCAAATGATCACACAAAACATTGGCTTATTCTTGCATGTATGATACTATATCATCTGCAAATGGGGATAATTTTAATTCTTGTTTTTTTATTTGTTTCCCTTTAATTTTTTCTCCTTGTCTTGCTGATCTATCTAGTATCTCAACACTATATTGAAGAGAAGATGATTAGTGCCATGCCCTGTCTCATTTCTGATTTTAATTGAATTGTTTTGAGTTATTCTTCCTTTAGGATGATACGGGTTGTGAATTTGTCATATATAGCCTTTACTATGTTTTGGTATGTTTCCTGTAGTGCTACGTTTAGGACATTTTCTGAGATGATCATGTGATTTATGACTTTATGTCCATTTTCATGATTTATTATATTTTTTATTGAGACATCACAGAATCTCAGTGATAATGCCAACATGATAATAATGGATGATAATATATTGGACATATGCCTGCATTATGTTTGTAAGAATTTTTTGAAGATTTTCCCACATGTATTCATCAAGCATATTGATCATAGTCTCCATTTAATGTTGTGTCTTTGTCTGGCTTTAGTATTGTAGTGGCAGTAACTTCATAAAGGAGTTTGAGCATTTTGAGCTTATTTTTTGAATAATGTAGTATTTATTTGTTGTAAGTCTTCTTTGAAGGTCTTATAGAGTTCTGCTATAAATCTATGTACTTAGACTTCTTAAGTCAGATTCCTTTTATTATTAATTTAAATCCCATATTTATTATGGCTTTGTTTAGCTTTTTGCTTTCTCCTTTGTTTAATTTTGTGATTTGGATGAATCTAGAAGTATTTATATTTCTGTTAGATTTTCTAACTTAATGAAATATACGTTTTTAAGATATTGTCTTATTTTGAGTTTCCTTGATGCTTGTTTTAATGTTACCCTGTTCATTTTCTATTCTGTTTATTTGAGCAAATCTTTTTTTTTCTTTCTTTAGGATAATTGTGTTAATGGTCTACTGATCTTGTTCATCTTTTCAGAGAATCCTCTATAAATTCATTGATTTTTTTCTATCTCATTAATTTCAGCTTTAATTTGTATTATTTGTTCCTGTCCACTGAATGTGGTTTTGGTCTTTCCTCTTTTTCCAAAATTCACAGCCTTTTTATACAACTACAGCAAATACAAACATGCTGAGAAAGAGATGATGAACACACATCTATTCACAATTGCCTCAGAGAAAATAAAATTTCTAAGAGCAAATCTAAATAAGAAAGTGAAAGCCACTAAGATGAAACTTTAGAACTCTGAAGAAGGAAGTTGAGGAAGAAACTAGAAATTAGGAAGACTTCCCATGCTTGGGTAGAAATAACTCTGTGTGATCACTCCAACAAAACCATTTGCTGTTTTAATAAATTCTCAGTGGAAATTATAGAATGTTCTTCACAGGAATATAAAAACCACCTGAAATTTCACATAAAACAGAACAGCAAAAGCAATATTGGGCAAAAAGTTTAATTGTGGGAATGGAGTTACTATTCTATGTTCCCAGATACATTTCAGATCCACAGAAACAAGAAAAAATATATAATACCAGAACAAAAGCAGACCTATAGCAATGGAACAAAATAGAAGATCTAAATACGAGTATATATTAACAACAGTTTTCAGATACTAGGCAAATATGCTATAAAACATACATTAATGACAAGACAGCATTGTCAATAAAAGGCGCAGGGAGAACTGGGTATGTACATTTAGAGAAATGAAAGTCAACCTATATTTATCATCCTGCATAGAAATTCATCCCCAAAAGATCAAAGAATTTAATGTGAAACTTAAAACATTGAAAATGGTACAAAAAAAAAAAACATAAGCAGAACACTGTAAGATTTATCCTAAGAAAATGACTTTCTGAATGAGGCTCAGTCTCATTAGGTTTTAAACACAACAGCTGACAAATAGAACCTCAAAACACTAAAAATATTCTGTATGATAAAGAGAATGGTCATTTGAATGAAGAAGAAGGCTACAGAATGGAAACGAATCTTTGACATATGATCAATATATTCAAAATATATAAATAACAAAAATGAAAAGAGAGCTTATATTCCAATTTAAAAATGGAAATGATTTAGCTTGATCTTGGTCATACAAACAGACACTATAGAAATTATTTGCAATATTAGCCATCTCCAGTCCTTGTTGGGATAGCTTTGGGGAACCCCATGCACTACAGGGAATGTATTACCATCTCTAGTGTTAGTAGTATGAGAATGGTAGGGCCTGACATAGCAAATAGCACAAATCAACAGAGTCCAATTCCTAGCATTCTGTAAGAAAAAAAAAATAGGTCATAAGTAATGCCTTTTCAAACAACAGTCCAGCATACTTTACTATCCTGGTTCCCTTTGTGATCCCCACAGGAAGAGTACGCAAAGATAATGTCCTGTGACATCTAAGATCCTTTACAATATCTATGGAAGGAAAAAGTTAACAACTCTGAACTGGGGCTCTGTCTGTGTATACTGGAATAAAATAAATAGGTCAAAAATTATCTAGGCAAAAATTATTTATCAAACAATAATACAAACAGCAGACATCAAAATAAAACAAGCTGGATTTTAAACACAAATGCCGGATAATCTATAAGAAATTCAGCGAATATAAATATATAATCTTCAAAACAGTTTCAGACTGAGTTAATATTTTTAAAACCTGAGTTTTCAATTTCACTAAAGGCTATAAATTCTTTACAATACAGTTAGGTCTGTGACGAGAATAAAAAGAGAAATCTTTGACAAAAACAAAATATTCAAACACACACAACTTTAATATGCAGTAAGAATCTATGTGAGTCTTTTGGAAAAGTACTTTTTGGGGATCTTGATTCTATTTTTATTGAAGCAAATAATTACACCTCTAGAGTCATAATCATTAACTAATGGAAGAACAGTAGGGCAAAGTGCAAGAATATTTCTCATATTTTTCTAGATTTAGAATTTAATGAATGCTTCTTTGAAAATTAAGCTTAACAAGAAAATTTGCTCTTAAAAATTTGAGTTTCATACAATAAAATCATCATGTTGTATACCTCCAGTTCAGTGGAGCGTATGCCCAGCAGATACGAAGCTCTAAGTTTTACCACTTGCACCTCAGGAACCAAGCATCACAGTATGCCCCTCAAACATTAGCACTTGGGGAAGTAGGAGCTAGACATTCAAAATTTTAAGGTTATTGCTGGTATAAAGCTTTTTAGGCCAGCTTGGACTAAAAAAGAGTCTGTCTCAAAAATAAAATATAAAATAAAATAATTATTTAAACATATTACATTATAGTCTTGTGAGCATTTTATTATGTATCATGTTTATGGTTACATAAAATTACTACATATGTACCATATATTCAAATATCTTGACCACTGTAAAACCTAACTGTGGCCAGGTGTGGTGCTGTGTACCTGTAACTGTGACACTTAGGAGCCAGAGGTAGAAGGATCAAGAGTTCAAGGCCATCCTTTGCTGTCTAGTGAGTTCAAGGCCATCCTGAGCTATAGGAAACACTGTCTCAAGTGAATGAGTAAACATAAACAGGCAAGTATTAAATAGAAGCAAAAGGCTCCAGTTAATTTTCTAAAAATGTCATATATAGACCAATATATTACAAACTTCACAAAATTTTGAAGCCAGGGAAAGCAGTAAAGATTATCAAAATCATCATGCCAGTAGTTGAATATATTTATTTTTCAATTTTCTGTATGGTAAAAGTTTAATAAAAATTGAATCTTTCTAACATACTGTAATCAAGCTTTATACTTGAATACCTGCACAAGTCTCTAAATCATGCCTCAGCAGCACCAGTGCTTGAGATTTAAAGTTTTGACAAAGAGTAGCAAATGCCTACTGCAAACCTGGAAGGAAATCTCTTATTTAGTTCATAGTGAAGTGCTGTGTTTAATACCCAATGTTGTTATCAGAAGTTCAAATCAGATTTCAACTCTTGGAATATATTAGATGCTGAAAGGTCCAAATTGTTGTGAATGCACAGCTTTTAAAAATGAACTATGTACATATTTTGAAGCGGACCCAAGACATAACAAAGTTTTAAGGAAATAAAAATATTTATTATTACTAAATAACTAGGTATTTGATTAATAAAGTAATTATGAATTATATGCTATCTTTTAGTACTAAATATCTACACAATAAATATGATACGGAAATTGTATGTAGAAACTAAAACTGAGTACATATGGTAACAAAGACAGTAACACTGAGTATTTGAGAAGAAGTTAATAAAGCTATATGTAAAATTTAGAAGTTATATGAATATGTCAAATAAAGGGTAAATTAAGAATTAAGAACTTCCCTATTCATTTGTGTCTAATGAAATGGCAGATTTTTATTTTTATACAAGAGCAGTTTTTTTTCTCTTATTGAGATTATTTTCTTTCTTAAAGGGTTTTGTTTTATTTATCAAATAAGTCATCAAGAACAAACACATAAAGCATAGTGGAACTCCAGACGCAGACACAAGACAAAAGTGAATAAATAAGTAGAGTGAGAAAATAAAGGTAGATATCATGAAAGAAAACATTTTATTATTTTTGCAGATGATTTTTAAGACACATGGAGAGGTTTTCATACAGTATTTCAGGATTGTGGCTTCTCCTCCACAACTTCTCCCAGTTCTTCAACGTGTCCCCTCTCATTCAGACCTACACTTTCTACCTATTGTTAGAAAACAAACAGGCACCTAAAAATAATAAAAAATCAGAAAAGAAAAGAAAATTGTTATAGAACAAAGCAAACAGAAGAAAAGAAGCCAATAACAAGGCCAAGAAACTTATAGACACAGACACACACTAGCATAAAAACATCCCATAAAACCATGAAACTGGAAGCCATAATATAGACTAAAAAAAAAGCCTTGATGAAACATCATGAGAAAAAGAACTTGCAAAGATTATACTGAGCTTGTTTCCCATTGGCTGTCGATTGCCAGACATGGGGCCAACCTTTAAAACTTACGTGTTTCACCAGTGAAACTCCTTTGGAGACTATCATTTCTTCATTTGCAGCTTGCAGTCAATTGGAGCTGACTTATGGATTAACATGTGAGTATGCATCTAATTCTCTCAACTCTGAAATCCTATCTGGTGCAGCCCTGTACAAGCTGAATGCTGCCACAGTCTCTGTGAGTTCATATGGCTATAGCTACTGCTATCTTTAGAAGGCCCTTTTTCTTGTACATGCTCATATAAACTCTGTGAGTTGATCTTGTTGCTCTAGAGTGTCTTGTTTTATTGGGGTCTTCCATCCTCTCTGGCTAATATTTGATTTCCACCTCCTCTTACACAGTGTTTCCTGAACCTTGAGGGAAGGAATTTGATGGAGACATTTGATATAGGGGTGAGTGTTGAACGGTCTTTTATTTTACAGATTGTCTGGCTGTATACCTCTGTGTTTGTTCCTATCTGATGCAGAAAGAAGTTTCTCTGATGATGGATAAGAAAGTCATGGATCTTACAGACAGACGATAGCAGATGCTGTCAGGAGTCATTGTATTGCTAAGTTCCTTCAGTAGAATACTAGTATTGGTTTTTCCCCTAGAATCCTGTCTGTCTAGTTTTAGGTTCTTGGCCACTGTGGTAGTTTGGATAGAATTGGCCCCTATGAGCTCATAGAGAGTAGCATTATTAGAAGGTGTGGTTTTGCATTAGGTGTGGGCCTATTGGAGGAAGTGTGTCACTATGGAGGCAGGCTTGGAGGTCTCATATATACTCAAGCCATGACCAATGTCTCAGATTTCTTCCTGTTGCCTGAGAATCAAGAGGTTTGTACTCTCAGCTCCTTCTCCAGCACCATATCTGCCTGCATGCTAAAGTCCCGCAATGATAATAATGAGTAAACACCTGAAACTGTAAGGCATCCACTATTGTTTTCTTTCATAAAAATTGTGGTGGTCATGGTGCCTCTTTGAAGCAATAGAAGGCCTAACAAGACAGCCACCCAAGCAGTGGTGGAATGGTTTCATGAACTGGGACATAAATCACATCTTTTAGTGTGAAAACAGAAAAGTCTCATTTTAGCAAATGCAGTTCAATTCCTTTAAAAAAGCATTCTGACTTACAGAGACATCAGCAGAGCTATTAAGGAAAAAAAGAAAAGAAAATTTGGAGACTGCTATTTGACTACTGCTCTATAATCTGATTTATAGAAATGCATTGGATGCAAGTGAGATGTGAATTAGTGTGACATCTACTCCCCCAGCTTCTCCTGCCCACTTCTGATGGGTACGGTTAACAGGCATTCCTGTAACTTTTCAAAAGAACTCAGCGTTAAGATGACAAACAGTGGGAGGAGATTCAGAGGCAATGATGGGCAGAGATAAAGATGTGGGAGTGGTTGAGACAGTTCTGATATCTTATATGAAAAGGATTACGAGGGCCAAACAGAGAAGCTGAGAGAACGTTAAATAGCAATTTACTGTTCACTTAAATTGCAAAGATCAAAAGTGGTGGGCAGAAGCTCTGGTAGAAAATCATTAAATGCAATGAGTATAAACACTTTCATTCTTGAACAGCCCTAAAGAGAGCATGAAGCTTAATAGAACAGACAGACATCCTTGTTTTGGAACCTATCTATAAGGGGTGTCAAGTCATAGCTAGGGTAAATTTGAACTTGTCAAAGATTTTTATACAAATACGTCCTCAAAATTTACCTTGTATCACTTTCACGTTGCTTTGATGAAACACCATGAGCAAGGCACAATATAGAGAAAGAAGCATTCCCTTAGTCTTAAGGTTCCAGAGTTATAGAGTTCCCCCAAGTGGGTAGAGATGGCAACAATGGCAGTGTAACTACAGACACAGTCTTTGGCTGTTCACATCCTCAACTACAAACACAAAGGAAAAAGTAAAAGCTGGAGGTGAGACAAGGTTACAAAACCTCAATCCTCACCCCCAGTGACAAATTTCTCCCAGGAAACAGAGGAAGATTCCTCCTCATCTTTCCCAAATGCTGTCCCCCACCTGCCTAATAGGTCAAAACTATGAGCATCTGGTGGACATTTCTCATTCAAATTACCACACAACCCTACAGTGCCATCTTTTAAAGAAAGTGGTGTCTTTGGAACCAATTACAATAAAAGGAAGATAATTTTAATTGGAAGTGATTCAGGTGTATTTAGGTTCTAGCAGGAGTGGAAGACAAGAATAGTTTCAGTAGCTCCAAAGCCATTTACGTTCATTTCAGGTTATTTATTTTTCCCATTTTTCTTGTGTGTGTTTGCCAGTTTATGCATAGAGAGACTGGGGAACACTGTAGGGTAACTTTCTTAGGAAATATGTCCACATTCTGTGAGATAGAGGTCTCAGATTTACCTGGAGCGTTAGTCTGGCCTTGATTGGCAGAACTACACCAGGGTTGCACTGGGATTGCAAACTCTCAGTATTTCAGTGGCATTTCACATGTTTGTTCTGGGACTGAACTCATGTCTTCATGCTACAAATCAAATACTTTACCAACTGAACTACCTCGTTAGCTTCCCATTTTTCTTTTACTCTCAATAATATTTAGCATTATATTTATGGTATATTATTAATTAACTCACATTACTACAAGCTGTTTGGTACACAAACACACACACATATACTCACACTTATTCACACATACAAAACAGAATATTATACATTTAGCATTATATTTTTAATTCAAATTTAAATTTTGAAAGGAAAAATGTAATTGAAATAAGTCTTTCTGACTTGAAAATCTATGGCAAAGAAGTAAACAAGAAAGCATGTTTGATCAAAATTTTGTATGTGAAAACTGCTTGTGAGAATGTCATGAGGCAAAGCTGTCTTCATACTGTAATTAATCTCAGAAGATTACAAACATTTTGCCCATTTTACAGTGTTTGTTTTCAATATACCATGCAGATGGTCTACTTCTAACATCTTTATTGATAGAGATTGTAAGGCAAGAGTTAACCTCCGAGTTTATGGATTTATAATGAGACTCAAATGTGAGAGAAGCCAATAGGTATGTCATTTGAAGTGATGATCACGGGAGAGCATTTAGTGATCGGGGACTTTAACGTGAGGTGGATTAAATGGCCAGTCCTGAAAGTCTAACGGTTTCTCCGCTTCTGTGAACATAACAATTCAGAATGGAATTGAGAGCATAGTCTGTCAAAGGTGCTTCAGGATTCATCTGGCTCTCGGCAACTCACATCACAACAAGCTGTTTGATACCCAGAGCACAAAGAAGCTTAACATTGTTGCTATTAGTGCTCAAACCACACTGAAAACACTTCATTAAACAGGCTACTGCAGTGTAATTGTTTAATAATATTTTGATTAGGTTGTTTAGTAGACAATCCATGCTGTAAAACACTCTCTTGCTGTCAAGTGAATCACTGGTAGAAAACTATTGCTCTCAAAATAGTAAGTATCTGAGAGGAAAAAATAAAAAAAACAAAAAGGAGAAAACACACATGAAACCTCAAGTCATTGTTCTCTGATCACACATTTTGCCTGTTTCCTCTTCACATAACAAGTTACTCAAAGCTGCAGTGTCTAAAATAAAATGACTTTTTTGTCTTACAATTTGGAGGTCAGAAATCTCAGGAGAAACTCTCATGCCTAAAATCACTTTCATTGGGACTTCACTGCTATTCAGGGTGTCTAAAAGATAATCTGTTTCTTGGTTGTTTTTTTTCCCCCCAAGTATCTAGATATATTTTTCCTTCCTAGGTTTTGGACTCTCCTCCTCCATCCTGAGATTTAGAGTGTACAATGTAGCCTTTCTTACATGGATTCTCCTTCTACATGGATGCTTCCCTCTGTCATCCTGAGGAAAACTGAGCCTGACTAGCTGGGGAAAAAAAAAATCTTTTGAGTCATCTCACTGGCTTTCTAATTCTGCAATTACATAAATACTCATACAAATTTCAAATATTGAGTCTTACATTTAGTAGCAGAGTAAGTTTTTTTTTCTATCATAGCTATCATGGACCACGGTAAAAATTAACTGGCTATGTTATCAACAGAACCATGCCTCTGTGTGAACAGTGCAGCTCTTTCAAAATCATATTGTACATTGTGTAGATTTGCAAAATGATCATTTCTGTGCTGATGCAAAAATCTCATTGGAAGTAATGTCAAAACTACGAATGTTTCAACTCATTTATAGAAAAAAACTGAGTTTTCAACATGTGGGAGATGTTACATATAATCCACAATTTTAACTGGCAGAAATACTTCCAGTGCTCACAAAAAAAAAAAAAAAAAAAAAAAAAAAAAAAGAAAAGAAAAGAAAAGAATTGGTGGTTCAGTCTCAGAGTCCCCATGAGCCCAGGTCAGTTGACTGGTTTTCTTTGCCATCTGGCTCATACAGTCTTCCCTACAACACACAGGATTTCCAGGGTTCTATGTAATGTATGGCTATGGGTCTTTGCATCTGTTTCCATCAGTTGCTGAGTAAGCCTCTCTGATGATGGGCTAGGAAAAGGTCTATGATTATATAAGAATAACAATAGGAAATCATTTCATTAACTTATTTTTTTTCTTTTTGTCACTCATGCTTGGTTCTATTCTTAGTGCTGGACCAGTCAGTGGTTGACCAGTTCTATAATTTCTGCCCCATGTTTGTCCCAGCCTTATCTTGTAGGTAGGGCAAATTGGGAGTCAGTGTTGCATTTGTGACTTGGTCTTCTTGTGTGACTCCAGGCAGAGGGAAAAGGGACTGTCTCTGACTCTGTTGCCTATTCTTGTGATCCTTTCTTCCTGAAAAGTTGCCTTGTCCGGCCTTAATAGGAGAGGAGGTGGCAAGTGTTGCTGCAACTTGATATCACATAGCTGGCTGACATGCACTGAAAGATCTTCATCTTTTTGAAGTGAAGAGAGGATAAGTAGATTGGGAGAAAGGAGAGGGAATGGGAGGAGACGAGGGAGGGAAGGGAAATTGAGATTGAACTGGGAAAAATAATTGATTAATTGATGAACAAAGAAATGAAGAGTTTATTTCATTCCTCCACTGGATCCAATAAGCTATGGCTGTGAAGATTAAGGAAATAACTCAGAAGCATTTTTCATTTGAATATTTTAGTAAGGAATGTTGGTTAATCTTATTATCTCCTTCAAGTTGTAATAAAATTTATGATTAGAAAAAAATCATTAGTTTCTCCAAATTTTTCTAATGTTGTTGGAGGTTTACTGAAAATCCTGGAGCATTTTTTTCTGATCAAAGTGATGTCATTTTGCTAGGTAAACAAGAAAAATTTTCCAGGTTCTTTGAGATGTTGGGTGAAAATAGATCAATAGAGGAATAGAATAAGTTTCTATACTAATTTTAAGAATAATAAGGTATTTTGAGTATCACACATAGTAACTGCCCTTACCATTTTTAGGCAGATCTGTGGTTTTAAATATTTCTATGGTGGCAAACACAAATTTTTCTAAAAGCTTGCTCTAAATTAATTGTTCTTAGTAGTATAAATGTCTTTTTTGTAGCAACAATAATTTTGATCTATGTGTTCGAGTCATTTCTTTGATTGTCACATACAATTTATGTCTTTAGAGTTAAATGTTTAAAAAGTTAAAAATTGTGGGACTGTAGTGGCACACACCTTTAATGACAGCACTCAGGATGGAGAGGCATGTGTATCTTTTTGAGTTTGATGCCAGTGTCTACAGAGAAAGTTTCAGGATAGCCAAGACTATTATATGAAAAAACAGTGTCTCAAAAAACATAAAACAAAAGAAAAAACAAAAATAAAAAGGCAAGCAAACAAACAAACAAAAAAAATCATCAGACTACCAAATGTTCTCCAGTATGGCTAAGTGCTTCTGGGAAATTGGCTCTCTTACGCAAACCAATCAAATTACCTTTCTATACTCATGTCAGCTACTCAGTCATTCAGTGCTGTGATGGCCTCAATACAGTAATAGATTAGCATAAAGAATGTCAACAAGGCCCAATCCCATGTATGAATGAACACACTTCCAACTAAGTTCTCCACTCTTCCCAGTGTAACACAGGGTGCTGAGATAATTTTCAAATACTTTATTTTTTTTTTATTTAGGATCCCTATCACCTATCAAATGCAACTGAGTTTAAAATACTTATGATAAATACAAACCATGTAAGGGTTCCTGCTGTCTAATCCAAGCTGGAGTATGAAACTATAAAATATTTTATGTCAAGCAAAAAATATCTGTCTCTAAGTCTGAGCATTACAATTATATATAATGCCAGCTTTAGAATCAGACAACAATTGTATGCCAAAGGGATGTATAAAATTGTTGAGAATGATTCTATCATTTTACAGAGGAGTAAACTATGGTCCCTGGGGTTCTGCAAATTCTGTTAATGACACACAAGCAAACATTAACAGCACAAATAGAGTTTGAATTCAGTGATATTTTTCACATATTCTGGTGTTTGTCTGATACTGTGACACCTACAATCTCATGTTCATTAGACATGGACAGACACTGAAGCCCAGACTGGACAGCAACAAGTTCTTCCTGTGGCCTTAGAAATTGAGTGTCATAGTCACTTTATGTGATTACAAATGTTAAAATGAATAGCACAAGAATTTGGGACTATTAAGCTAATACTGTACTCTTCCTGTTTAGTTATGGAAATGATTCTGAGGAGATAAAGGCCTTGGTAGCAAAGACTTGCTGTAAGTTTGTATGGAAATTTGCAAGTCTCTTGGGAACTAGAAAGATTTTACCTGTCATGGAGCTATGCCATGAGCAGAATATTTTTTAATGATCTGAACTACAAAATCACTTACTGGCTTTCATATAATGTCATTCATTTACATACTCATGCATATATTTGCATGCTTCTTAATGTGATTAAAGAGACAAAAAGACATTTAAGGCATTGTTCAGCTAATAATTTGGTTAATGTTCATTTGTGCCAATGCTAGTTTCCTTAAGAGTGCCTGTTGGAATATATAACCATCAACTGTTGAAGTTAAAAAGACAACTTTTCTCTCTGAGTATAGTACCTTCAATAGTGAACAATACTTAATGACAAAATTAGCATTCCTTCTTTCCTTTGAAGACTTTCTTTTGTTTAAAACATTGGACTTTACTATCTAAAGCACATGCAGACAAAGAATTTAGGTTGAGTTCATCCTTAGTACATTTTGAATGCACCGTAAATCACAGGAACATTATGAGATGAAATGAGCTAACTTTTGTTATTGCTAAGAAGGCTGAAAACTATAATTTTAAGTGCTAGAAGAGTTTAATTTGACTATGATAAAAAACTGAAGCAAACATTTTTCTAGAAATTTAGAAAACAGAAAAAACACTAGGGATCACCTTGATTTACCTCCTGTCCACTGCAATTTAATAACTTAAATTTAGGTCCTAATTTCTTTAGAAGCCATCTGATATCAAACGTGCTAATATCAAAAGGTTTCATTTACAAATTCCTGAAGTATTAGTTGGCAACAAAGTGAACTTTATATTCAGAAATTGTTATGTGGGTTTTTCCTTTGAGTTGAGATATTTTCTTCCTGTGCTTGGGAAAACAAAAGCAACTTAGAAGACTAGAAAGTTCATAAGACTCTTGCAGTTCCTCTTTTTTTTTATTTTATTTTTTTTTCTTTTTTTATTGAGAAAAGGAGAAAAAAAAAAACAAGTTTCTACCTCCTCCCAGCCTCCCATTTCCCTCCCCCTCCTCCCACCCTACGCCCCCTCCTCCCACCCTTCTCCCCCTCCCCCCACTCCTTTCCCCCTCCCTCTCCAGTCCAAAGAGCAGTCAGGGTTTTCTGCCCTGTGGTAAGACCTAGGACCTCCCACCTCCGTCCATATCTAGGAAGGTGAACATCCAAACTGGCTAGGCTCCCACAAAGCCATCACATTACGTAGGATCAAAACCCCGTGCCATTGTCCTTTGCGTCTCATCAGCCCTCATTGTTCTCCATGTTCAGAGAGTCCAGTTTTATCCCATGCTTTTTCAGTCACAGTCCAGCTGGTCTTGATGAGCTCTCAATAGATCAGTTCCACTGTCTCAGTGGGTGGGTGCATCCCTCGTGGTCCCGACTTCTTTGCTCATTGCAGTTCCTCTTTAAGGTAGCATCAGCAGCAAACTATTCTCAGAAGCTGGGAACTTCAGTGCAGATGGCTGGAAGCCTGACAGGGTACTCCAGGGATGCAGAAGTTGGTCTTTACCTGTGTTAAAATGGGCATTTTGCTGAGACAGCTACCATTGAGTCACCCACACATACATAAATAAGGACTCAGTTGTGATTTTGTAAGTCATTGGCTCACTAAGACAGACTTGACTGGAATCAATTTTTATGCCTATTGTAGGCTCCACATCTGGTACATTTGTTGATGTAGTCTTAACAGATTTAAAGTCATAGTTCCTTCATTATAATGATTATCACTCAGTATTGCCTTCTACAATCAAACAAGCTTTAATGTAGGTCTCTACATTCATGCCTAATCACCTTGCCTGAGAAAGGTGATGAACAGATTTTTAAGTCATTGACTGATGTTAAGTAAGAAAAAGAAGGAGGAAAAATAGGAGAAGACAGAGAGAGACACAGAGAGAGAGAGAGAGAGAGAGAGAGAGAGAGAGAGAGAGAGAATAAAGCAAATATAATTAATTATTTAGAGTAACCATTAAACTGGCATAGGCATAGTGTTGGTATTTAGACATCTGTACATCTGTACTAGCCTGCTCTTGAGATACTGACAGAATATGCTCTCAGAAGACATTAAGAGCACATCCTGCTGGGCGATGGTGGCGCACACCTTTAATCCCAGCACTCGGGAGGCAGAGACAGGCGGATCACTGGGAGTTCGAGGCCAGCCTGGTCTACAAGAGCTAGTTCCAGGACAGGCAGCAAAGCTACAGAGAAACCCTGTCTTGAAAAACCAAAAAAAAAACAAAAAAAAAACAAAAAAAAACAAAAAAAAAAAAAAACAAAACACATCCTGTGCACATTCACTATGTTCCCTTATAAAAGGTGGGCCTTCTCTGTCTGTTTCTCTCTCTCTCTCTCTCTCTCTCTCTCTCTCTCTCTCTCTCTCTCTCTCTGCTTCTTTGTCTTCCCCACCTCAAAGATACATAGTCCAGACTCTCTGTATATATTCCATCTTTATGTGGCTTATTTTTCTTTTCTCCTTTAATCTATGTCTGTACTGTCCTATTCTCTTTGAATATACCTTGCTCAACCTAGATGTAGTAGGGAGGGCCTTGCACTATTCACAGGGCAGGATGCCTTGCCTGCTCTTATAATTTCAAGGGTAGGGGAGGGTGTGTAGAGGGAGTGGGAGGGGAATGGGAGAAGGGGAGGGAGTGGGAATTTGAATTGGTATTTTTTTAAAGTGATAAAATAAAATAATGAAAAAGAGAAAAATTCAGAGTTTCTGTCTCACATCAGGAGCCATCTGGTATGGGACAAAAAGAAGATAAATTTTAAGGAAAAACTTTTTTCCATGCCAAATTTGTCTATATCATATCCTTCATTGAATATATGTCTATATGAATAATGTTTAAGTTTTCCACAATGAACAGTAGATTTTCCTGCAGTAAAATTTGAAGTTTCCTGGAAGATGGGGCCCCACAGTGACTCCACCTGGTTGACATGATGTCATGATACTGAGAGTTTTATTTATTAGACTGGTTTTATTGATTGATTGATTGATTGATTGATTGATTTTTTTGTACCAATGACAGAAATGGTGCAAATTTTTTATAACATTCTGGCCAGAACTCCTAATAAGATCTTCAGTAAAACCCTATCGACTACTCAGAGACCATTTGCAATAATAAAAGACAATAATAATGAAACTTAATCATCATTTTACTTTTACAGGGTCTCATATAAAGAACATACCCCCCATGATAGTTGGAAGCAATTCTATAAGACGACATCCCCTCTCCCAACAAAGTTTGTCCACAGGGTTAGGGACACAATTCAGGGGTTGATTATAACAGGTATAAAGTTAGGGACTGGAGTGGAAATTATGTAGGCTCAGATCTCTTCAAAAAAAAAAGGAAAAGAGGTAAAATTGATTCAATGGGATAATAAGTAGATTAGTGTGAACTACTCATACTACTAATAATAATTGTGAGTAATAGAGTGAATACTTCTGAGCTATTATTCATGGACAATTTACATTGGTATAGATTTTTGTACATTGATACAAATTCAAATTATATTTGTTACAGTAAATATGCTCCTATCTCTGTTTATAATATTTGTACAGCTGTGTAAAGTTATTTTTGTCAGATTTTTGTATGCACATTTCTACTTCTGTTTAAGTAAATTTATATATTGACACAATTTTTAAAATATATTTGTTATACTGTCATATATTTCTGCCTCTGACAAGATACTTATACATTGCTTACATTTTGAGGTCATTGTCCTAATTTACTGCACAGTTGCTTAAAGACTGTTCAATATTCTAATATTAAGTCTTAGTCTTTAAGTTTTATAGGTATTAAGTATTATAGGCCAATAGTCCTTCATGATTGTTATACCTATAGTAAGACTAATTATATTCCTTAGGTACTTAGAGATTATATTCTTCATAGATAAGTCATCTTCAAAAACTTCAAAGATATGTAGAACATGGCATTTAAATAACTTAGGGTTCTTTTGACATGAGATATGATTGCTCCAGATCTATTCCCAAAAGTATGTTGAGCACCAAAGATATTCTACCTGGAGCTTGTTTTTTTCTTCGCACAATTGGCCTTTGTGCAAGGAACTGCCCATGCCTCAACCACTGACAAAGTGTATGGTGTCCAGACTGAAAAAGCAGGATACAAGAAAAAAGACCGCCAAACCTTGCTAAGGCAGGGTAAGTGGGTTCTGTAATTTTTTTTTATTTTTTTTAATTTAATTAATTTATTTATTTATTTATTTTTTGCCTCTGAACATAATCTGTCAGTTACTCTAGGTCTTAGCCAAAGCTGGTTGCTTCAGTCTTGCAAATGAGGCTTTCAGTGATTGCTCAGGTAGCCAGTTGTCTCTGTCAACTACTGCACATTTTGGAAGCTGCTTGATTGTACTTCCTGCATAATCAAGTAATAGTATCTCCCTTCTTAGACCTTCGATGGCATGGAGGGTTGTAGTTACCTTCCTCTTATGGTCTAGCCAAGCTATTTCCAGTACAAAACTTAGACTCCTTAGGATAGAATGTTTATTAAGACATTTAGTATATGTTCCTTGCTTAATATTGTTCATGCTGGTTGTAATTATAATTTTATACTTGATATCTGTTTTTAGTGTTTATAGTATTATGTTAGATATGGAACTCTCTAATCTAAGCAAAAAAGGTAGGTGCTGAAGGAGCTCCTTCAGCCAATACCTTTAAGAAACCAGCCTACTTGAATTTGGTCTCTTATACTATAAATGCAGATGTAAAGCACACGCTTGCTTTCTCTATTCTAGCTGCTGGATTTGGTTCCTTTTCCCCATTAGTGCAGAGGACTGTAATCTGTGAGTCTACCCCTAAATAAATAACCCTTTATTATACTTAATTCTGAACTAGTGTTGGATTTCTTTTTAGAATCCATCTTCACATGTCATTCAGGCTCAATGCGCTGGCCCCCAATTTTTTGGTTGATGAGCCACTAAACAGATTCAGCCTTTATCATTTTACCCACACTTGATAAAAAGCTATTGGATCTCATTTCTACTTCACTCGTGGGAACTGCCTGGTGACTGCTTACCGGTACTCCATGTCTCGGTGTTTCATAGAACCTTTGCAACTTTTGCCAATAGTTGGAAGTTTGTACTCTATCATTCTAAGCTTTTTCCATTCTTTCTCCTTGTTTCTGACTTTTTAAATTTACATACTACTTGCCATTAAATGGTAGGATCCCTTTAATGTAATTCTTGTATCTCCAATAGCTGATAGGCTTGAAGGCCTCCCTCATTAGATTCACTTATCTTACTTACCTCAAGCTCTTTACCCCTCTATTCACACTAATTCTTTTTCACAGGCAACAACTCCAACAGGACCTTGTTCCCTGAAGTTTCCAAGGATAGTGACATTAACTGCCTTGTCTCCAATTTCAGAAGAATGCGGTTTCATGCTGGACAGGGAACACCACCTGTTTTCTTTCCTGATCCCTTTTCCCCACCACACAGGCTGCTCCATGTTCTTCTGTTTACACTATTCACACCCTGAAGGCATAAGTCACAAACAACCCCACACCAGTTTGGAATTATGACCAATAGAGAAGATATTTACTTAAAGGGGAAAAACTTACAGATCACCATCCCAGACAACAGCCCTCTGCTCAATCAGGAAGGGAGCCTAGTGCTGGAAGAGGAGCCGAAGCTAGAGTGAGAGCGGAGGGAAGTAGCCACTTTTTTAAAGGGAGAGAGACCACGCCCCAGTGGGCTGGTATCTCAGCAACTATTGGCTGAAGCAGCGGAAGGAGCTCCGGAACAACACCCTGCTTCATCAATTCCTTCTCTACGTATCCTGAATAACGTATTCAAAACCTCTAATCGCACCAATTATCTGTTGTTGCAGGATTACCAGCTGTTGGTCAAACACTTCTGAGTGGTGAGAGCCAGCTGCACCCTAGGGGTTCTAATTCTACAATGACTGCCTTCAGTCAGCAACTGCCTGCATTTCCTTTTAGATGGGATAGAAGGATGGTGTATGGATCATGTTATGGTAATGGGAAAGGATCAGGTAATTTAATCCCTAGGGATTCGACTTGGATCCACCCCAAACAGAATTTTGCCAGGTCCAGCAGATCCAAGGTTCCATTAGCTTTTAAGAAACCAGTCTACTTAAGTGAAACAGCCAGTTACTCCAGCATGTAGCCAGCAACACAGATTCCTCAGGTTCCCCAAAGACTAATGATGCCTCTGTGTCAGCAGTAAGTAGTCTTGAGGGCAGTGTCCTCATTCCTGCCTTTCCTGCTACCCCCTTTATAACTCCTCAAATTTTTATAGTAAATAAAAAGGAAGGAATGTTGGTATTTAGGCATCTATACTCGCCAGCCTTTGGGGTCCAGACAGGCTAATGTCCTCAGCTGCAGCCACTAAGAACACCTCCTGTGCACATTCACTATGTCCCCTTACAAAAAGTGATCCTTGCCTTGCCTTTCTCTCACTTTCTTCATCTGCCTGTTCCTCTCTCTCTCTCTCTCTCTCTCTCTCCCTCCCTCCCTCCCTCTCTCTCTCTCTCTCTTTCTCTCTCTCTCTGCCTCTCTCCCCCCACTGCCTCTGCCTTTCTCTTCTTTTCTGCTGCTTCTATCTCTAAAGGCCTGTTTTATCCCCCCTTCCCCATTTTTACACCCCGTTTACCCTAATAAAAACTCCTCCATGTGAGTTCTGTCTCATGGCATCTTTCTCTCATGTGCCACTTTTTAAAATTACAGCACATAGTTCCTCAGCAAAATATAGGAGTCTAGGGCAAGCCATCTCCCCTCAGCCTCATAAGCTAAGTGGTCATGATCACTGTTCCCAAGTATAAGTCTTTAAATGAATTCAGCTCCAATTTCAAATAAAAACAAGTTATAAAACTTTTTTTTTAAAGTTCTTAAGCACAATATAGGAATATTCTGAATAGTTTTATTTGGCTTTAAATTCACTAGCTAGTCAGCAATTAATCATAATTCAAACATATTTTTAAAAACTTTCCTAATCATTACAACTTTTAGAAGATTTTGCAGGATATTTTTCATTGAAATCTAAATCTAGTTCCAGTAGTTCATGTGACTGAACTAAAACAAGGAAAAGGTCACTTATTTTATGACTTTTTTCCAATAGTAAACACATGCATGACTCTTTCATGTCTTCTTTTCAAACACAAGTATTTATTTATTTTTATTTTATTTTTTAAAACTATTCCCAGTTCCCCTGCCTCCTCTAACCACTCCCCCTACCTTTTCCTCTTTCTTTCATTCAACCTCCTTCTGTTCCTCAGAGCGGATAAGACCACCCATGGGGAGTCAATGAATTCTGTCACTTGACATTGAGGCAAGACTAAGGCTCTCCCTCTAGTGTCTAGGCTGACAAGGAAATAGGCTCCAAAAAACCAGATCATTCATTAAGAATTGCTCTGGGTTCCACTGCCAGTGACTCCACAAATTGTCCAAGTCACCCACTGTTACCTGCTTTCAGAGTGGCAAGATAAGTCTTATGTAGATTTCCTGTGTCTGTCTGGAGTCACTGAGCTCCCATTAGGAAGGTCTGCTCAGCCGGGCGATGGTGGCCCAAGCCTTTAATCCCAGCACTCGGGAGGCAGAGGCAGGCGGATCTCTGTGAGTTCGAGACCAGCCTGGTCTACAGAGCTAGTTCCAGGACAGGCTCCAAAGCCACAGAGAAACCCTGTCTAGAAAAACAAATAAATAAATAAATAAATGAATGAATGAATAAATAAATAAATAAGGAAGGTCTGCTCGGCTTTCTCTGTGGGTTTCCCCATCATGGTCTTTACCCCTTTGCTCATGCTATCACTATTCCCTCAAGACCCAGAGAGATAAATGCTGTATGTACTCACTCATAAGTGATTATTAGGCATAAAACAAAGGATAAGCAGCTTATAGTCTACAACCCCAGAGAAGTGAGAAGACAAAAGAGGACCCTAAGAGAGACATACATACATGGATCCATATAATGAGGGGAAATATAGATGATCTCTTAAAACCTTCATTCAATGACTGGTATATGTTTTAATTAACAACTATGAACATTTTAAACAAATATATCAAATCAAATATAACTTTTAAGTTGGTACAAGATTCATCAAGCTTATAAACTCAGATCAACTCTTTGGGCTTCATCAATGGAATGGAATGTAAATACCAAGTTTTCACATTCATACAAATTTGAATATTTTTTTTTTAATTGAGAAAAGGAGAAAAAAAAAACAAGTTTCCACCTGCTCCCAGCCTCCCACTTCCCTCCCCTCCTCCCACCCTACGCCCCCTCCTCCCACCCTTCTCCCCCTCCCCCCACTCCTCTCCCCCTCCCCCTCCAGTCCAAAGAGCAGTCAGGGTTTTCTGCCCTGTGGTAAGCCCTAGGACCTCCCCCCTCCGTCCATATCTAGGAAGGTGAACATCCAAACTGGCTAGGCTCCCACAAAGCCATCACATTACGTAGGATCAAAACCCCGTGCCACTGTCCTTTGCGTCTCATCAGCCCTCATTTTTCGCCATGTTCAGAGACTCCAGTTTTATCCCATGCTTTTTCAGTCACAGTCCAGCTGGTCTTGGTGAGCTCCCAATAGATCAGCTCCACCGTCTCAGTGGGTGGGTGCATCCCTCGTGGTTCCGACTTCTTTGCTCATGTTCTCCCTCCTTCTGCTCCTCATTGGGACCTTGGGAGCTCAATCCAGTGCTCCTGTGTGGGTCTCTGTCTCTATCTCCATCCATCACCAGATGAAGGTTCTATAATGATATGCAAGACATTCGTCAGTATTGCTCTAGGATAGGGTCATTTCAGGTTCCCTATCCTCAACTGCCCAAGGAACTAACGGGGACCTCGGCTTGGGCACCTGGGAGCCCCTCTAGGGCCAGGTCTCCCGCCAACCCCAAAGTGGCTCCCTTAACTAAGAATTGTGGTTCTGTGCTCCCCTGCCCAACCTTCCTTTATCCCAATCCTCCTGTTTTCCCAAGGCCCGACCTCCTTCCCTTCTAACTTTTCTCTCCCATCTCCCCTTACCCCAGTCCCACCCCACCCCCAAGATCCCACATATTTGAATTTTTAATCTAGTAAACAAACAAAAGAATCTAAAACTAAAAACACACCAATTTTACTATTACTTTACTTATCATCCAACTTCTCCTAATGCCGATTTTAAAAACACTTAAGAAATATCAAAATGTATAGTCAAAATGCCAATTTAGCTAGAACTTAAAATCCTATTGATGGCTATTGAAGAATATAAAATAGTTTCCAGACAAAATAATTTATATTGTAGACACTGAGTAACTTTTAGACACTATCATAAATATGTACTTTCTTTCTTCAGCCAGGGAAAATATAAAATCCCTTCCTAGCTCCAACATATTCTATCTCTTTAGATATTATTGGCAGGTAGTGACAAAGAATGTCAAGCTTTCAACATGAGTCTGGCTATTTGCTTTAATGCAGTTTCACACTCTTTATGATATGTGCCTCTAAATGAAGGTATATCTCCTAAAATACCCGCTTCCCCTTTTTCTTTACAACCATTTTCTCAATAGTATGGGACAATAGTAAACAAAGTTGCATCTTCTGGAGCTCATTATAAATTCAAGTCATTACATGTAGCATTTAATAATTTGTTTGTAAATGTCAAATAACGGTGACAAACTAAGTTGAGTATTCAAATATCCAAATTTTAAGCATGCCACCTATTCTTTCAGCAATAGGTCTTGTTGATTGCATAACTGCAAACACACAAAGTAAATGTGCTTTTACGTTAAATATCACAATGAGTAAATAATTTTAACTTATAAAAATGGAAAGAAAAGTTAAAGTAAGGTTTCTAGTACATAAGTTCTTCCATTTCCTTCGGCCCTTGTTGAAAAAACTTTCTCAATTAATCTAAAATCATCTTTCACTACCTAATTCAGAAGACAATTTCCTTGCTTATTTTTGATGATTTGTTGTTTCATTTTCTTTGTTTTAGTTTGTTTTGTGTCTTGTGAAATACAATTTGCCATCAGAATCTTCATAATATATGTATTAAGAACCCAAATGATGGTTGAGTGTGTAAAGATGCTTGCAATGCAAGCCTGAGATTCCAAATTTGATCTCTAGACCTTGTGAGAGATAGAGAAAACTG
Source organism: Microtus oregoni (assembly GCF_018167655.1). Taxonomy (NCBI): domain Eukaryota; kingdom Metazoa; phylum Chordata; class Mammalia; order Rodentia; family Cricetidae; genus Microtus; species Microtus oregoni. Next base: position 16,832,573 of record NW_024543076.1, read on the forward strand.
AATTCCCTAGAGTTCTACTCTGATCTTCACACGGGTACAGTGATACACATGTGCTCTTACTGTAATGTAGACATCATATCCCCACTCATAATAAGTTAATACATTTAAGAAATGTAAGAAATACAACTTAAATTGGCTTTCCTATGCAATTGAAGTCAAATAAATTTTCTGCAATCCAGAATTCATGAAGAAGTCATAGTCACTGATCCCTGTTTAAATTATCTGAATAGTCTGCTAAAATTCCTTCTAATTGTCACCCAGCTGCATTTGTGCATCCCATCAATGAATTTGAGATCATTTGAAAATGTTAATTTTAAACTTAAGGATCTCCATCATATAAGATTCATTATAAATGAATAAAATCAAGTTTTCTCTTAAAAAGTAGTCATTTTTTGACGACACATTCATGTGTTTAATGAAAAATTATCTAATTTTATCTTTTGAAAAAGGTACTCTAACATGTCCTATTAAAACTTTATATAACTTAGCTGGGCTGTAGTGGCTCAGATGCTTTTAATCCATTACCATGGAGGCACTGGAAGGTGGATCTATGAGTTCAAGGCCATCCTGGTCTACAGAGTTCCAGGGCAGCTGGTGCTGTTGTATGAAGAAACCTTGTCTCTAAAAACAAACAAACAAACAAACAAAAAACAGAAACTAAACAAAAGAAATACAACAACAGCAAAACCTTTGTATTACCTATTCGCTCCACTGAATTAGTTCAAGAATACAATTAGTTCATGTAGACCCCCTGGGTCTAATGGCAATGCTAAAGTTCCTATTTTCTAGATAGGACTCCATAGTATCAATCTGCCAAGTTGCTATGAGATCTCTTATTTTCAAAGGAATACTTGCAAGAGATCAAAGTCATCAGATTAAAGAGATAAGAATTGTTCTTATTATAAATTCATGATTTACTTTCTAAATTATATACAATAAATATGAATGGGGTTGGGAATTTGAACTGGAAGGATGGGGGGAAAGAGGGAGAGAATAAATACATAGATAGACAACTGGAATTGGGGGCATGTTTGGGATTATGTAAAAGTCTTGTGCAGTGAAAATTCCGTGGAATATATAAGTGTGGCTTCAGAGAAGACTCCTAATAATGGAACCTGAACTGGCCATCTTCTGTAACCAGCAAAACTTCACCTGCTTGGTCTGCGACACCATTCTAGCCACAGAACCTTCTACCTACAATTTGTCCAGCCTAAAAGATGTACTGGGGTAAAGGTGGCACAGAATTTTTGGGAATGGTCAACCAATTACTGATCCAACTTGAGGCCCATGAACAGAGAGTTAGTCTATGCCTGTAACTGTCTGGCAGGTCAGTAACAGAAGCTGTATAGCCTATAGATCTAGGATAGAACTAAATATAACTGGCAAAAAAGCCAGTGAAATGATTCCTTTAAATATTCTGCTTTACTCATAAATCATGCCTAGCTTCGTTGTCTTCAACAAGGCTTCGTTCAGTAGATGTGGAGACCCATAGCCAAACATTAGGTGGAGCTCCTGGAATGGAGCAGTAGAGGAGCAGAAGAATTGTATGAGTTACAGGGGTCAAGAACAGTACAAGAAAACCCACAGAATCAACTAACCTGGGATCATAAGGACTCATAGAGACTGAAACAATAATCAGGGATCCTTCATTGGTCTGAGCTAAGTCTTTTGAATATATGTTAGACTGTATAGATTTGTGTTCTTATGGGACTTCTAACTGTGGAAGTGTAAGATGCCTGATGCTTGGGATCTTGCAACTATGTTAAGAGGCTCCACCATCAAACACATAAATGGTGTTTATGAATAGCCAAAAACATGCTTCTTGGTAGTGGCAGGGAGCTTGAAACTTCAGAAAGTTGTGGCAACAAAAACGGTTCACCAGTTCCTCTGCCATGAAGTTAGACTCTCAGAAAGCTAAGGAATGGGATGATCCAGACATTAAAACCACAGTTTTAATCCTAGTCGTATCATTTAGCAAATTAAAGACGCATGTGGCCAGAGAAAGAGAGATATAGAGTAAAGATGGATTCAGATTAAAAAAAAAACTCTAAACAATTTACAATGTGTTTAAAAATATATGTAGGTTTTTTAGAGAAAAGAAAAAGTATAAAATCCTTTGAGAGAGAAACAAAGAGAGAGAGAGAGAGAGAGAGAGAGAGAGAGAGAGAGAGAGAGAAAGAGAGAGAGAAAGATAGAGAAGAGTAGTTGGCTGTGGTGACACACACCTTTAATGCCAGTGCACTTGGGCGGTAAAGGCAGCTCAAGACAGCCTGGTCTACAGAGTGAGTTCTAGGACAGCCAAAGATACACAGAGAACCTGTCTCAAAAAGCCAAAAATTTAGAGTAAAAATAAAAGAAATAGAGTTTGAAATAAAGCCACATAGAGATGGAAGGAAAATACACAGAGAATCTGGGCACTATATGTTATTGTCTTGTCTTTGAATTGCTTAATGGCTGAAGGAGAAGCAGCTACTAATATATATTTGATTATAAATGCTGCTGGATTAATTCAACATATAGATTTTGAAAATGCCTTGACTGCAAAATTTAATTCAAAAGATATGTTACTTTGAAGAAGAGGTTTTGCTTTTGTTTCTACAGGAAATGAGAGACTGTGGATTCATTCTTGATTAAGAAAAATCAGATTTGATCTAGGAAGACCCCTTGAAAAACCTCCAATAGAAATGTATGGCCTGATAATCCAACCGAACCATTTTTATTCCAATGGGTTTCCTTATTCACCTTTGACATAAGGGTTTGTGCCTAGTATTACTGTAACATGTTCAGTTGATATCCCTAGAAGTCCCAACCTGATCTTTTCTAAAAAGAAAAACCAGAGGAATTTGATCTGGGGGAGAGAAGAGGTGGAACAGGAAAAACTGGATGGAGGGGAAATTACAGTCAGGATGTAATGTATGAGAAAAGAAGAAAGAAAGGAAAAGAGAGAGAGGGGGAGAGAAGGAAGGAAGGAAGCATGGAAGGAAGGAAGAAAGTGAAAACAAAAGAAAGGAAAAATACACTGGAAACATCAGGTCTATGCTGTTTATAAATATAGAATCAAAAGTCCTCAAAAAACATTAACAAAATGAACCTAACCTTTAAAATTGATTTTAGAGAATGATCGGGTGAGATTTGTTCCCCGTGATTGCCAAGTGGTTTAAAATCCAAAATCAATAAATGTGAAAGTAGATAGAACCAGTCAGTGAGTTAGCTGCTCAAAAAAATTAAACAAAGTTGACTAATGCTTAGCCAAACCAACCAAAAGAAAGAAGGCACAAATGAATAGAATAGAGATAGTTATAACACATTGCATCAAAATAAAGAAAATCTTTAGAAGGTATTTAAAAACATTTTTCTTCTTTAAGGTTTCTATTGCTCTGATAGAACACCATAATCAAAAGTAAGTTGTGCCTCTTTCTTCTTACAGCTCTCAAGTCTTACTCCATTGCTGAAGGAAGTTGGGGCAGGAATTAAAGGCAGGAACCTGGAGGAAGAAACACCATGGAGAAATGCTGCTTACTGTCTTGTTCCTCCTAAATTGTTAAGGCCATTTTCTTAACCAGCCAGGACCCCCTTTCCAGGACTGGCCACTTGTGTCAGTTTTCCTTGTCCCCTTATATTTAACCTTCCTTAATTCTCTTTTCTTCATGCTATACAGAACCCACATAGACATAAGATATGAGAAATGAAGTAATGCTAATTGATTCCGAGTTCTAATACCATGATGAATTTTGGTTTTGGGTAGTGGATAAATACATAAAATATACGGAATGTGTAAAATTTGATGTGGAACTCCACAGCTTCTGTTTCATGTATCAATTTTAAATGAAAAGAAGATCATTAACTTCTACAGATTTTGGATCTGATTAATTTGGTATGTGATGCTTTTATTTATTTGCAAGTTTGAAATAGTGATTATAAATTTTAAAAGGAAAAATATTTATTAAATATACTTGAATATATGTGTGTACTAATTTAGCAAAAAGGTCATTACCATTAATAATTTGACTTATCCTTTTTTTCTCTCTGCATAATAAAGACAAATTGTAAGTACTCTAAGATGCATGTCCCTGATTTTATGAGTAGTTCTTACGTTTCCTTTAACATTATATAATATGGCTTTCTGTACATCATACAGACTATTTATTTGTTTCTGGTTTACATCTTTTAGGTGGAATTATATTATTTACACTAACATGTGACTACCTTTGAGCCATGAGGAATAGACCAAGACCTCGTTTATGTGTCCTATGGGTTTTCTTTCTTTTCTTTTTACAATATAGGGTTTCTGTGTAGCATTGGAGCCTGTCCTGGAACTAGCTCTTTTAGACCAGGCTGGCCTCAAACTCATAAAGATCCACCTGCCTCTGACTCCTGAGTGCTGGAATTAAAGGCATGCACCACCACTGCCTGGCTCATCTATGTGTTTTCTATAATGAAAATTAATTTGCTTTTATATTTAAAAGTATACTACTTTATGAGCAGAGAAGATTTGTTTCAGTTTACTATTGATGGTTATTTCTGTTTTGTTGTTAAAGGTTTTATTATTAATATCCATTATTCACAACTTCTTTTTTTTTTGTCATGTACTCTAAAGAGTGGAACCACTTCTAGTGGTTAGTATTTCATATTTCTATCTGTTTCAATGGCCTAGCATTATTTTTCAAACATTTGTATTAATTGTACGATGGACAATATATGAGTAATTATTCCAGATTTCCACAATTTAATATTTTAAAAATTATGTTTATAAATCTGTTTTAATGAAAATAAATCTAACTTCGGTTGTTTAAAATCTGTTCCTAAATGCTGGTAAACTTTAAAGTGTTTTTATGAACTGTGTACCATTTGAGCTTCATGTTGCTTGTAATAACTGGTAATGGCATTCTCTGTTGGGTTAATTTAACTGTATTGATTTGCAAAAACTCTGCCTGCTGCCTGTCATCAAGTATACATGTAAGAGGTTTCCTTAGCTTTTTGAACATCTTTTGCTTTAAGATATGCTGTGAATAATTTATTAAATATACTAAAGTATTATTTTATTAAATTTTCTTTTATTATAGTTCGGATCTTTTAAGTATTATATAAAATGATACTGTATTTGTTTATATTTTACTCTGGATCTTATGGAATTTTTATCTTTAGTTGCATTTTGATCCCATGCTGTTTTGATCATGAGGTGAGTTAATAATTTCCTTCCAGCCTGGCAGTTGTGGCACATGCCTTTAATCCCAGCTCTCTGGAGTCAGAGGTAGGGAAATCTCTGTGAGTTGAAGTCCAACCTGGTCTACAAGAGCTAGTTAGAGGACAGGCTCCAAAGTTACAGAGAAATTCTGTCTCAAAAAAGAGAAAGGCAAATTTAAGAAAAAAGAGAGAGAATTTTCTTACATACATAGTTATAAGATTAAGTTATTCTCCTAGTATAGTACATTAACCTGGAAACAAGAAAAGCCTCTTTGTTTCCAATTTGGTTTGCTTTCTCTTTTCCTCCCTTCTTTTCTTGCTTTCTGCTTCCTCCCTTCCTCCCTTTTTTTTATCCCTTTCTTTTCTTTAGTTCTCTTTCTAAGATAACCTCCCCCTTTTTCTTATGGTAAAATAAAATATAGACAGCATAAAACTTAATATTTGGGCTATAGTAAGCATATAACTATGTATACTAAGTTCACTTTCACTGTTGCTCAAGCATCATCTCCACTAGCCATTCCCAAACCTTCTATCTTCTCAGCCTGGAGCTTAATTCACAGTGCTTTCCTTCATTATCTACTATGGCAGCCTCCTGATTTACCAAAATTCATTTACATGTAAGATTCTCCCAGACATTACCCCTTGTGCTAACCCATTGGCCCATCCCTGTAAGAATCCCATGGTCTCTGTTAGGTATATAATGTGCCTTTATATCATATAACATGCATTTACATCATCCGAGGAGTTTAGTCGTAATGGATTCTCTCATTGTCTGTTTTGTTTTTCCTCTTTCAGAAGTATCTAAGTATTTCTTCTTTTAGTATATGAAATTTAAACCTGGGGTATCAATTTCCATACCCACAAAAATATTAATGATATCTTGATTCTGATCAGAATTTACCAATGGCACACAATTCTGGAAACTCTCATCTTTATAGAAATATGTGGCAATTGTTTATCTTTCCATTAATTTCCAGCCTTCTTAGTATTTTACCACTATATCTTATAGTTGTCTAGAACACATTTTAATTTTTTTAAATGCCAGTGGTAAAAGATGAGCAATCACAAGATATATTCTTTTTATTTTTCCATTCAAAAATTCACACTTCCTTCCCTCCTCCCATTACCCCCCCACCACTCCACTCACCCTCCTCCAACCCCCTCCCTCATTAAGAGAGGGCAAGGAACCCTTCCCTGTGGGAAGTCCAAAGCCCTACCCCCAACAAGATATATTGTTACTGGTATAAAATGCTTAAAATTATAACAACCAAATCATTTAGAATCTCAGTGAACACAGAAATACTATATAAAAAAGAAACCCATTCATAGGACAGGAAGAGAGTATAAATATAATTTTAAATGGCATCAAAGCATTATTCTTTATAAATCACCAATAAAAATTTTGAGAAATGTTTATCTTCACTAAGCCATAACAGAACACAAGAAAAACCACACTAAGATTGTATCTTACTCCAATTACTGTCACTCATAAGAAAGCAAACAAATGCTGGTGCTCTTATGTAGATAGGGAACTTTTCACTTTTGTTGGCAATATAACTTTGACCAAGCTGTGTCTGATGTGGGAGTGTCATGTATCAATCTGTTGATTTCATTGGTTAAGCAATAAAGAAACTGCTTGGCCCTGAAAGGTTAAAACATAGGTGGGAGGAGTAAACAGATCAGAAGGCTGGGAGAAAGAAGCTGAGTCAGTGAGTCACCATGATTCTCCCACTCCAGGCAGACGCAGGTTAAGATCATTCCTGGTAAGCCAGCTCGTGGGCTACACTGATTATTAGAAATGGGCTAGTCCAGGTGCGAGAGTTAGCCGAAAAAAGGCTGGAACTAATGCGCCAAGCGGTGTTTAAAAGAATACAGTTTCCGTATTTCAGATAAAGCTAGCCCTGCGGGCGGCTGGGTGGCCAGGACACAGCCCGCTGCTCCTATTACAACATGTATCAGAATCAGTAAGGAACTTTCACAAAGTAATAGAACATAGACTGCAGGTCTCAGTTATCCCATGTCTGGCTATTTATCTGAAAGACACAAGTCACCAGAGATACTTGCACCACAAAGTTTATTTTAGCAATATTCATGGGAGTGAAGTATGAAACTAAGGTAGGTTTTTGAACAACAGAGAACTGTATAAACAAGTAAATGCATACAATGGAATGTTTTGTTGACCCAAAGAAGAATGAAGTCATGTGTTATATTAGTTTCTTCTTACTTCCACAGACTCCTGCACACAGGGGTGGGGCAAAAACATATACTCGGGCAAATAGTGGTACACAGAAAATTAAACAATCAAATTCTTTAAATATTTAATTTTGAGATTTTTGATTCCTTTATTTCTGAGCGATGCATCCAAAGATTAAATTTTGGTTGGTAGTTTTGATATGTTCAATGACATCTTTTATTGGAAGTATATAGTTGGTATTTTATTTGTACTTTTTTAGTTTTGTGTAAGTATGTGAGTTGAGTTTGAGTTTCTGTGTACAACATTTGTGTGGGTGCCCAAGGATGCCAGAAGAGAGCACAAGACCCCTTCAAACTGGAGTTATAGTCAGTTGTAGTGGGTGCTGGAAATTGAATGCTGGTCTTTTGAAAGAGTAGTAAGCAGGCTTATCCATTGAAACTCTCTTGCAACTAGAAGTATATACTCTGACCTACCAAAGAATATAAACTACATCTATAAATCTATCACTGTATCCACTCAATGAAATATCCAGAGACATGTAGCTGAAGTTGGTACATTGCAACTGCAGCTGTGCCTCTGCTGGTCTTCTGTATCACAGTGAATGTGTGTCTATGATAAATTTGTTCATTTGTTAAGACAATGTCAATGAAGTTCTTGAAAATGTGCTAATTATTTTCTACTTAGTATTATTTTTACAAAATGGCATTATGTTTGGTCTGTTAAAATTTGATAATTCTTTACATTTTCCTAATTTTCTACCATTTTTTCTCTCTCTCCCACTCAATTTGATGAATCAAGTTGCATCCTTTTATGACTTTCACATGATCTTATAAAGAAAACACACTACAATGAATATAGAGAGTAACCTCATGTTTAGCTTCCATGCTCTGAAATTATTCATGAATCCCTTCCTAAATAACTCAGTCTTCCTTCATTTCTGCCATAGTTTGCTATGTGTTTTTCTCAGTCAGTTTTGTACAATAACCACTTCTTTAAGGAAGTGTTGTTCTCACTTTCCAGACAAACCCTTTGCCACCAAACACTCTAATTTAAGATGCACCTCAGACGCAAAAATTGTATCCCAATTTTCATTTTGTGTAACTAATTGACTAAAATTTCTAATGATGGCCTCTGTAATGTTGAAGGATATTTTACCATCTATAAAAAACAAAGTAGAGAGTCAATCTTTTGTGCAGAAATATCATTTAGTTAGATTTTAATGCAATAACTAATAGAATTATTAAAATACATTTGCTTGCATGAGTGATATGGGGTTTTAATAGGTCTAAAATATTCAGGTCTCAACACTCACTCTCTTTGTGTAACCATAGACTCATGGAAGTTTCTAACTCTGAAGAATTACCTCAACAATAGCCACAGAATAATTTATGAAGTTACCAGTCCTTTTGGGTCTAGTGTAAAAGCAGGAAAGTGATTTTCCCAGTCCTTTCCTTAGGGCCTCATCCTAAGGTTGCAAAATGACTCTATTATTGTTTTATTGTAGCTATTTAAAAAAATTTAGGCCCTCAGGATCTCATTCAAACTTTTGTTCCTAAGTACTTCAGATGGAATCAAATATCATGAAATATTTACAAATCATACTCAAGCTATGAAAAAAAAACACTTTGTGAGGGAACAGGAAAGTAAAGACCAAAGATAAGAAAGCGTAGAAATGTAGACAATACTGTGAAAAGTTTAGGCTGTTTGGATAATGTTTTCTGCATACCTTAGATACACACATTTGGCAGTTCTGTTTAATATCTTTGTCATCAAGACTCTATTGTGGATATTACCAAAAAGATCCAGAGCTAATAGTCAGTTAGATTTTTCAGGTGAATGAAAATATTGGCAAGGAATATTTATAATGAATACATCAAATTTTCTTTAATTGGAGCTGATATACATTATGTTTGTGGCTTCCTATATTGGCTGAAATTGAGGTTATACCCATGTGGGGAAGATTATAGTTTATTTATACCAATATCCATGGTACAAAAATGTAACTGCTGCATTATCAGATTATAATTAAAATCCAAATTTATTTTTGGCTTGAGAAGATGAAATACCTCCTCCCCTAAAATAGTGACCTTTCTGTTTGTACTACATAACTAACATTTCCTCCTCCTGCCCCTCTAAACAGAGACTGCACTTCTTTTATTTCCCACCCACCAAGACACAAGTAATAAAACAAAATTATATTAACTGCAACACTGCTTGGCCAATGGCTCAGGCATATTTCTAGTTAGGTCTTATATCTTAATTTAACCCATTTCTATTAATCTGTATCACCATGAGACTGTGGTTTACCGGTAAGTCTCCTTTAGCAACTACATGATGTCTGTCTGACTGTGCCTTCTTTCCTCCTCTGTCTCAGCTTGGAAAATTCTACCTTGTTATATTCTGCTCTGCCATAGGCCAAAGCAGCCTCTTTATTAACCAATGGTAATAAAACATATTCACAGCATACACAGAGGAATCACATATCATGCTTTCCTTTAGTTTTCCTCATTTCTCATGAACCCATCATTCTGGAGAAATTAGAGAGAAATGATGAGAGAGACCACTGTGGGGGGGGGTGGATATGGATAACAGAATAATAAATTGACTTTTGTGTATGACTTTGCTATAATAAAACCCATTTCTTTGAGTGAAAAATGTTTTAAAATATAAAAGTGCAAAAACATACTAAGATATGAATTAACACATTTGTATTATGGAGAGTCAGAGGCTATTACTATGGACATCCAAATATTTTATCCACATACTTAATATGTTCTTAATAGAAAACATCAACTTTTAATTTTATGATGACATCTCTTAAGTTTCATTACTTGTGTTAATAATCAAACTGAATTTCTATCTAGATTCCAAACTAAGATTCTGTAAAAAGTTTATTTTGGTCCATTACACAAAAATATTACCTAATAGAAATAAAAGAAGATGTGAATTCTTTGAAATTTAAAGTAATTACTAGCTACTTTAAAGAAAACCAAATTAAACAGTTAAAAATTGATACTATATTTTACTAATCCATCAAATCCCAAATATTTTGATAATTTTTGCATATATTCAACATTTTCTGTTTTTAAAGGGATATTTTATGTATTTTTTACCTAAAAAATACATCTTAAAACTGATTTTTTTTTTCACTAGCAACATGCCTTTACTCTGGCTAGCTACATTTTAGGTGTTTGGTAACCCTAGGAACTATTGGCTGGTCTACTATTTATCACAAAAGCACAGACCATTTATGGTTTAAAAAGAAATCAGAATCTTTATTCTGTAGTGCTCTGCCTCCATCAAGAACATCAGCAGAACATTTGTGTGGTCTTCATATTTTCATCATTTCATTATTAACTTTTCAAGATATTATAAGGAAGCACATTGGAATTTATATTCCACCATTTTAAAAGTTTTCATTATCAATATTTTCTGCAATGACTTGGGATTTTACAGGCATATATAAGAGTTTGGCAATGATCTTATTTGTTTGAGGAATGGCAGATCTTCTAAACCAAAGACTCTGACAGGTTGAATATTTTAATTAGGATGATTGCATCATAAGAAATGCATGTTGGTAAACAGCATTGATCAAGATCTCACAGAAGTTGTATTTAAAACCCTCCATTGGAAAAAAAAAAAAAGCTTTTGGGTGTTAATTTTCATTGCAATTGCCCTAAACAAGAGCTGAGTTAGGAGTAAAAGATTAGAAGATGCAGAGCAAGAGTGTGAGTACCACTAATACTTTGAATGCGATTTCTGGTAACTAGAGGAAAAAAGACACAGGTGTGGGGAGGAGGGGGAGAGAAAGAGAAAGGAAGTAATTAAAGCTATAGGTAAGTAATGTGTTGTGATTGTGTCAGAGAATTGTTCTTGGATGCACTACCTTCTTTTCAATGAAAGCAACTGAGATTTAGAAGCTAGTAACTTGAGGAAGACCTATGTATTCTGAGAGCAAATGGAGACAAGGACAAGCTAAAAGATACAAATGGAAATCCCAATGCTCCAACCTGAAAGATGTTATCTGCAAAAGTCATATGCAAAACCATAGCAGGTCAGGCCGGGCGGTGGTGGCGCATGCCTTTAATCCCAGCACTAGGGAGGCAAAGGCAGGCAGATCTCTGGGAGTTTGAGGCCAGCCTGGTCTACAAGAGCTAGTTCTGGGAAGAGCACCAAAGCTACCGAGAAACCCTGTCTCGAAAAAAAAAAAAAAAAACAAAAAAAAAACAAAAAAAAAAACATAGCAGGTCATTCGTACACTCACTATACATAAGTCTGTAGACAACCTAAACTTATCTACTCTGTAAGAGAATAACATCTGAAAACATATTTTTGTTAACAGCATAGATTTTGTTTAATTTCCCCTTTTCATAAAGTGTATTATGTACTCTCCTATCACCTTAACTTCTGTGTTAAAAAATTAAATAAGCACTTGGTGAACTCTAAACCATGTGTCCACACATTAGTGTTCCATTAAAGTGGATCAAGAATTGTCTACCATTTTATCAGCCATAAATTTTATGTGAATAGCTGCAGGGAAAATGTTGCTTATCCAGAAAAATATGATATAAGAATGATAATAAAACTATTCATTTTCTATTGTAATGTCACCAAGCTTGATTATTTCCTAATTACTGTTTACATATGTATTTGCTGAAACTCTATCAAGAAATTTGACCTTATTCTGGTTACAAAAGTTTCTTTTGATATATTACCAAGATGCAGTGAAAATTAAAGTTCTCTGCCATTTTTAAATTGTTTTATCTACAATGGATTCTGTGTTTCATCTACACTCTTGATGTAATTCTAAACGTAACAGGAAATAGCTTAGTGTTCTTACCCAACTTTCAGGTGGAAAGCAAACCACTAATTAAGCCTATTAAAGTAGGATATTCACAATTAAGTAAATGACTATCTTGAAGCTCTCAGGCAGGCAGCATTTTCTCTTCATTTTATAAGGATCTAGTAAAATGCCAGAACAAAGTACGTCTTCAAATATTATATTGTACAGGCCATTACTCTCTTGCCAGGCAAAAGTAGGTAGAAAGTTATTGGATCTGCCTTGATGAGAGTATTTTTAGTGAATCTATGTTGGAAATCTTATGAATGTAGCAGAAACGATGTAGGATATCTATGAAACCAAAACTCATGCAGGCAACTTCCTTTTGGTAGCATCTCTAATAAATGCAAGTACAGAAAAGTTAACATAAAATGGAATTGACACATTATATATAATATAAACTTGTATCTCACTTCTAATGTAAATGAATACAATAGTGTGAATTTTTGTAGTCCTTTTCTAAATACTGTGTTTGGGAGAAGCAGTAAATTTTGGATTGCATCAGAGAACCATGAAACATAAAATATGGTTACAGTATATGCATGGGCTTGTGTGTGTGTGTGTAGATGTGAACATCTATGAATATATTCAAAATGGTTTTTGAATTTTATGAGAAAACTATATGTAAAACAGTTTCAGAGCTGATCAGAGAGTTTCACCACAATTTATGTCTTTCTTACAAAGAAAAGAATGGATTCTATAACCCCAATAATAGATTTTCCAAAACAACTCTTTATAATTTATTTCAACTGCAGGCTTAAATTGTCTGATGTACACATTCGGTTTCTCAATATTTAAAGGTATGGGTAGGTGGGCATTATGTGTTATTGTCTGCTTTATATGTATTTGCATGAATTGCAGCAGCTAGTGCACTTTATGCAGCTATCAGTAACATTAACACTGATAAAATGGCACACTTAGAAGCAAAATATATTTTCATTAAAATTACAAATTTTTTATTTTATTTTCAATATTATCCAAAATGTAAAATCAACGTTGATTTGTATAGATTATCACAAACAATGAAAAAATATTTTCCTACTATATATCAAGATGCCATGACCCTTATTTTAAGCTTTTTAAATTCATAAAATCATTTCATACTCATGGATAAATAGATAACCTTGGAGGAAAGTTGTTTGCAGCACTCACCTACACACAGAAAATCATAGCTTGCACCTGCAATTCCAAGATTTCAAGAGAGTGGAGCTGAATTGGTAAATTCTAGGTCTAATGATAAATAATATCAACCGAGAATATAAACTGTTTATGGTGTCACATGACTTTATTTACAAAATCTCTATACACAGGCTGGTGTATCTCTGTGAGTTAGAGGCTAGGTTGGCCAAGAAAGCAAAGTGAGACAGTGGGCCTTTACTTGTTCTGAGTAACGGATTCTACTTCTGAAAATAAATAAGAAGAATTAAGAAAAGCAGATGTTGATTTTTGACCTAGATATACTGCTCATGTGTGTGTGTTTGTGTGGTTGTGTGTGTGTGTGTGTGTGTGTGTGCAGGCGCACAAGCCCCTTCACATGTAAACATATACATATACAAATGATAATTCAATTTTCCAAACAATTTTAAGATTCACTAAAAAGTGAAATAATTACATTATAGGGTTCTGTATAACTGAATAGCTCTACTAACTCTATCCAGTTTATCACTAACTTAAATGTAGTTCTTTCAGCCTTTGAAGAAGTCTTCAAATGTAGCACAAAATACAGCATTATTTATGAAATTATTACTCAGTATTTGTGGAATTCTTGCATATCAACTTATATGATGGTACACACACTTTTCCTGTAATGTAGATGAAAAACGAAACAAAACAAAATAAAACTAAAGGTAGGTATTATCCTTGCCATTCTCCAGGTAAAGAATGTCTCAAAGAAACAAACAATAATTTCTCACCAAAAAAAAAATGAAGAATGATTTGATCACTCTTCTTGATTTCAATGCTTAATACAAGGATGTGTTCATTTTAAAAATAGCAACTGAGAGAGGAAAACATTCATGATGGCGATGCTGATAATTATTCAATCATTGGTCCCAGTGTTGGAGATGATTCTTACTGCTTCTGGAGTATTGTGTACATGTAATTTAATTTCTAGGTTAAAAGATATTTCTTAGATAAAAGAATTAGTTGCAAAGTTATTAAGTCGATCAAGGACAATAGTTTCTGATACCTTCTTAAGCCAAGCCATGTTGTCCCTCTGCTCATTGATTTTGGTATTTCTATCTCTTCTAATAGGCACTTGTGCATCCCTAAGTCTCACCGTAGGCACCAGCAGCTTTGCAGTTTTTAAAGATTTTTCAAGTCTCTTAGATTCTATGCATGACATTTGGTTGCAGTGGGGGAACTCCTGATTGCATGGTGAAGCCTGTTATTTCTTCCACTTTTCACTGTGCTGTTCACAGTTTGCTGGCAGCTGAGCTGAGAATAGGATTTTAAGGTTCAGCATGAGATCCAGGAGCCCTGAAACAACAACAATAATAAAAGTGGGCTCTGGTTTTGTGCTGGAGGCAAGTTCTGCTTTCTGTACTCAGAACTTTTTGAAGGGGAATGCTGGAAGTCAAAAAGACAGGAAATGAAAATGCTACCCAGACCCCTGCTTTCCACAAGGAAAAACTCTTGCTCTTTTGAAATTGCATTTTTTCTAAGGTACTGATGTAAGCAAACTACAACACAGCTTTATTTCCTTTTCTGTGATGTGAAATGCCACAATTCGAGCCAAAGTTTTAAGAAATGCCACGACACACATAAAAAACAGTCAATTACGCTGCTGAAAGAGTCCAGGCACAGTTTTCTCTCCCAAAACACTCTGTTATATTTTACATGAAAAATTACTACAAATGCATGTGTCAAAAGTCCTCCCCAGTGTGAACCTGGGGTCTAATGACATTGCTGGATTAACACTTGTATACTTCAGTTCTAATTGGAATAAAATCAAATGCCTCTTTTTTGTGTGAAGAATTGAAAGAAAATCAGTGTGATTTTTAACAGCAAAGGCAGAATTATTTATTGT
The DNA here is from genome assembly GCF_018167655.1 of Microtus oregoni. Classification (NCBI taxonomy): domain Eukaryota; kingdom Metazoa; phylum Chordata; class Mammalia; order Rodentia; family Cricetidae; genus Microtus; species Microtus oregoni. The sequence goes on from NW_024543076.1 coordinate 16,847,819, forward strand.
TACATGAACATGAGAAGATTTATTTAGGTATCTATTTATGTTGGCTACATGAAATGGCCTTACCCATTTGTTTAAGATAAAACACTGACATTTAAAAGAAAGTTCAAAACATTGAAAGTCAGTAAATTTTTGATGATTGGTCTTGCAGTTGGAGAAGAAAAAATTTTTAACTCCTAAATATGTGCAGTATAATTGAAGAGCCAGTAGGGCCAAGTGGCTAGCAACCTCATTCGCAGTCGAAGCCAGGGTGGAAGGTCTGACTTACAATGCCCAAGTGAGAGACCTGGAGTCAAGGCCATGAGGTCTCCATATGCCTCTGACATTTATAAACTTGCTTTTATATAACACATTGCTCGTAATTTCTCTGAAACATGGTTTCCTTATTCATAAAATAAAGTTTCACATTTTCTCACCCTGGGAGATAATTCTCCCTGGGTCTTTTCTATCTCTGCTCATCTTTTAAGAAAGACACTGGAAATTCTCCTGGATTTTCTCTTAAGAAAGATTTGTGGGGCAGCAGCCTTGGAAGGAGAAGGATAATACCTGGTCTTAGGCACAGGGACGGCTTACCCTCCACCCCCACCGGAGTAACAAAGCTACTAGTGTTTCTCTCAGGGCTGATCTCACAGGTTGGCACATAGCTTCCTTACAAAAGCTCATTTTCTTCTATGCTTGGGGTGCTTCCTTCCGTAACACAATCCACTGAACGTGCACATGTCAACCGGTTCCTGACACATTACTCTATGGGAACCAGTATTTAAGAAAGTGTCACAAATGATGTCACTGTGGCAGTTGCTGATATTGTGACTAAATACACCTGTCTTTTATCTCTCAGTTAAAAGTCTCTTGTTTATAGCCAGTACTCATGACAACTTTGTTTCACATAAAGAACAATCTCGAATGCTGAACAACCCTTTTCTTTTTTCTTCATAGACTTTACGTAAAGATTCATAAAGGTCCTGTGAGTAAAGATTTAGCAATGGGTGCGGCAAATAGAAAGTACTTGTGTATTCATCCTGTGCATCCGGTTGCTCCACACATGCAAATGCAACAGCTTGAAAATATTTGGGAAAGTGCACTCATTCCTTTATTCCTGTCTCCATCCAGAAGGCATTCCCTGGGAACTCACAAGCTACTTTGGCTATGGAAGTAGGTATGCTAACTACAAATCTTCACCGCTCCCTCTGTTCCTTCAGGTTCAATCCTCCACTCTCATCCCTAGTTCTGTAACAGAACACCTATATGTGGCTGGGATTCTGATCCCCAAACTGTCTGACCCCCATATCCAATGGATCATGCAGACCTTCTCCTCCATCATTTTTCCCCCAACTCATTCCTTTTGCTCTGCCTCCAGTACCAACAGGCATTCCTTGTTGCTGTGTGACAATTTTTTCCTGAGGAGAAAAGCAAACACATATGTCTATTCATCCCAGATAAGGAGTCTAAAACAGACCAAAGTAAAGATACAACAAAAGTTCAACTTGGTTAAATAGTGAATTATTTGGGGGGTTCTTTTCAGGAATATAGATGAAGTGTTACGAATAGGAGCAGAAATGACACAAAGACAGCTACATCACCAAAGGCCACCCAAGTATGGGAGACACAATACTAGGAACCTGGAACACATAGCACAAACTAGAGGCAGCTCAAGAGTCTGGAGACTATCCTTTCCAGATGCTTCAGTTGATCTGAGCCTCGTCTAGGCAGCTCAGCTGGTTTTCGATTCTTCCAGGCAACTGTTTTGGTCTCAGAGTCTTCTCTGCAGCTTTTCTCTTCTGAAGGTCTCCTTTGAAGCTCAAGTTTCTTCCATCTGAGGGAACCTCTCAGCTTTTATTGCTTACTCTCTGTCTTACTTAGGGTTTTATTGCATGAAGAGACACCATGACCATGGAAAATCTTGTAAAGGAAAACATGTAATTGGGGATGGCTTACAGATTCAGAGGTTTAATCCATTATCATCATAGTTGGAAGCAGGCAGACATGGTGCTGGAGGAAAAAGCTGAGAGTCCTATCTTTTCATCTGCAGGCAGTAGACACTGGGTCTTACTTGAGCTTCTGAAACTTCAAAGCCTACCACTAATGATTCACTTCTTCCAACAAAGTGACACCTACTCCTAATCCCTCTCAAGTAACATCTGTCCCTAATGAGCAAATATGAGCCTATGGAGGCCATTCCCATTCAAGCCACCACACAACCCATCTTCAGTGGGCTCATATAGATTGTGTCCTCAAAACATCCTCCACATTTATTCTTCTCTCCCAAGCTCTACTCCAGCAGGTTTTCTCTGTGAACCCACTGGCCAAGCCAGACAAAGAAGCAAATTGGCCAGCAAAACACAGGGTAGGGGAAGGGGGATGGCGGCCTTCTTCTTTCTCTCTCCTCTTCACCATGTCCATTTCTCTAGCCTCACAGTCACTTCTATAGCAGACTATCTCTTGTGGCCTCTCCTAAACTCTGCCCTTATGCCCAGGGCTATAAGCAGATTCTGAAGGAATACACTATTTACCTCTCACCTGTGGAACCCTCGGCAACTCCTTTCTAGTCAAATCCCATTCTTTATTGTCAGATTACAATGCCTAATAATACATCTTACCAGAAATCCTCAGTAGTCACATCTCTTACTAGTGAAGAAGCAGTCACTACACTTTGCTAAGAACCAGAGAAGAAAAAAGAAACCAAGGCACAAATCACCCAACCAACATGACGAGAACAGATATTAGTACTTAAAATTAAAATCTTCACAAGCCCAAATGCCTAGATTCCAGTGTGCAAACATAGTCAGTAACAGTCTGGAGAATATGCCTTCACTAGAGGCCAATAACTAACACGGTAGGCCCTGTGAATTTTAACATAGCTGATGCACAATAGAAAGATCTTAAAATAGTCTTTATGAATATTACAGAGGTCCTTATAGATGTCCTTATGTATGAAACAAGTATATACCTCCAAGGCTACAGAAACCTTGTCTCAAAAAACCAAAAAAGTTAATATCTTAAATAAATCCATTAAAACACAAACAGTCGAAGGAAATGATGAAAATACATGAAAGTAGAAACAGAACCAATAAAGCAAACCAAAACTTAGGGGAATCTGGAAATAAAAATGTAGGAGCTTGAACAGCAACCTAGGAGGCTAGTCTCACCAACAGAATACAAAATATTTAAGAAATAATATCAAATATTGAAGACAAGATAGAAGAAGTGGAAATGCTGGGGAAAGAAAATATTGCATCTAAAACCTCTGAAATAAAACATGAAGGATATCTGTAAAACACAAAAATCTAAGAATAATAAGAATAGAGGAAGAATAAGAAACATGGGTAATAGGCACAGATTTTTAACAATATCATAGAATAAAATTCTGTAAAACTACAGAGCTTAAGCATAGAACAATTGACTGGACAGATGTTTTTCTTTAGGAACGAGAACTGGAAGAAATAGTTGCAGATGGGCAAGGGGTCCTGGTACAGAAGGATTCAAGTGGGGAGGTAAAGAGAAAAGGAAGACAAGGGAAGTAATACAAAGAGATGAAGGGATATTTCAGGAGTGGTATGGAATCCTGGTATAGAAGAAGCTTCCTAAAATATATGTGCTTATGATGGCAATCTAAATGAAATTATCAAATAATTGGTAGGGGGTGAGAGATTGGTCATCTCTTATCACCAAATGAAGCTTCCAGTACTGGGATTGGGTTACATCTAATTGAGTTGTTGGAAAAGGTGTAACACAGGAATATCTAAATTAACAGCTAATTCCATGTCTATAAATTGCTCTTCAAAAATTGGTGGCAAAGCCCCATCACTGAAAAAAACATCTACACAACTAACTGTAAGTGGAAAAGTTAAGCTTGTACTGACATTCAGCCATCATCCCTTTGTGCTAAAGCCTTTGGTATAGGAAGGTACTCTGCATGTTGCCAAAGAAGAAATACAAACACCAACCCAGCACAAAGCTTTGATCTACAATGGTAATCCACTCACAATACATGCTAGTATAACAGTGGCACAAAGTTTGTTAGAGTAACCAACAAACATATGATTTGACTGAAGTTCCTCTCCATGAGATGTAACCCATACCTGATACTACATGAGTGACCAAGAACCCAAGACTTAGCTGGGCGGTGGTGGCGCACGCTTTTAATCCCAGCACTCGGGAGGCAGAGGCAGGCAGATCTCTGTGAGTTCGAGACCAGCCTGGTCTACAGAGCTAGTTCCAGGACAGGCTCCAAAGCCACAGAGAAACCCTGTCTCGAAAAACCAAAAAAAAAAAAAAAAAGAACCCAAGACTTAGTAGCCCAGAGACCTAGGATAAACCCAAATATTACTCAAAGAAATGCTGTAAAATTAATGTTAATATTCTGCTATATTCATAGATCAATCCCTTGATCAGCCATCATCAGATAAATTTCCTATGGCAGACGGGAACATCAGATAAATTTTCTATGGCAGATGGAAACAAACTCAGACACCCACAGCCAGATATTATACATACAGTAAAAAACATTGAAACACTGAGCCCTAAAAGGTATGTATGCATCAAATTGCTTCCTTCAGAGTTTAGTATACCCTGAAGAAAAGCCGTCAGAAAGAGTTTAAGAGACAGAGCGGACGGAGGGCCCCAATAAACAAGGTTCTCCTAAACAACTGGGTCAATACAAAAAGACTGAGACAGTATGAATAGGGTCTACATAGGTCTACAATAGTTGCGTTTTATATCTGAAAGAAATGGATACACCCCACCCATCCATAACCCAGAAGACGTCTCCAATTGATACTGATAACCAATTGAAAAAAAAAAAAACACAAAACAGGATAAAACGACAACAACAAAAATCTTTAGCTTCCTCTAAAGAAGTCTCACTATGGAAATGAGGTGGCTTAAATAAAAATGCCCCTCATAGACTAACATATTTAAATGCTCAGTCATTATGGAATGCCATTATTGCAAAGGATTAGGAGGTATGACCTTGTTGAAGGAAGTATGTCACTGGGGTGGGCTTTGAGGTTTTAAAAGAAGTGAAGCCCAGTGGTTCTCTCTCTTCTTGCTTATGGATCTGGATGCAGAATTATCAACTTCTTCTTCAGCACCATGTTTGCCTGCGTGCTGCAATTCTCCCTGTCATGAAGAAAATACACTAAACCTTTGAAACTGTAAGGAAGTCTCAATTTAATGCTTTTCTTTATGAGATATCCCATTGTCATGGTTTCTTCTCACAGCAATAGAATCCTGAATAAGACAGTTAAGGGAAGATGGCATGCCCAACAGTCAATGGTCAACAGAATATGAAATCAATAGTATCTATGGAAGTTATTTGTCTTAAGGTTCTGTCAGGGCTCTTCCTTTTTTAAGTTAAATTTTATCTTATTATTTTCATTTAATTATATTTATATTTTTGTCTCTCCTATAATATTACCCTATTGATTAAGATAAGTGTTTTTAGAGATTTCTCTGTTGTGTGAATGAGTGTGTCTCTGTTTCTTGTACTTTTTCTTGGTAGCTATTCTTCCTGTTTGTTTTTTTTTTCAATTCCTATGTGTGAGTTGTGGTTTTATATTTTTTTATTTTATTATTATATTACTGAAGTATGTTTGTTTTCTAACAAGAGAAGGAAAGGGGATGAATCTGAATGAAAGGTGGGAAGTAGCAGGAAGGAGGCTAGGGATGGAAAACTGTCATTGCAGGACACATTATGTGAGAAAAATACCTATTTATAATAAAAGAAATAAAGAAAATATTTAAGAAAAATGGTATCTGTATTGAATATGCACAGGTGTTCTTTCCTCTATTTACTACACTATAGTATAGAACTATTTATATAATATTTACATTGTATTAGATATCCTGTATCTTTGGGTGGTGTTTTTGCAAACATGGAAGAATGTGTATTAATGTGCTAATACCATGGCACTTTCACATAAGGAATTTGAACACTGGTGCATTTTGGTGTTTGAAGAGAACATTCTATAACTAATACTCAGAGATACTGAAGAATGATTGCAGTTCATTGATCAAACATCACTATTAATATTGTAATTATGAAATGCAATTCCTGCTTTTAGCAATAGTGACAGTAAGCACATACCTGTTCGCGTCCAAACCAGACTGTTCCCAGAACACAGAGGAGAGCCAGGCACCAAGTTCTACTTCTAGCTGAGGAGATATTAACGTTTGTTAGTTTCTGGGAGGGGAAGGGTTTGTTTCATCTCACTCAGCCCCTGATAAGTCAAACATACCCAGTTGGAGACCTCATATGAGAGAATATTTGGTCATCACAAACCTGCCTAAATGGTTTCTTGGGTCAAAAAAAGCATACAAAGCTGGATAAGAAGAGGGGGTTTTATGGAGTTAGGGAAGGGAAACTTTATCAAACTTATTACATGTAATTCTCAAATTAAAATATATATATATATATATATATATATATATATATATATACACTAGACAACAAAGCACTGAGGCATACATTTGTAGTCTCAGATAACCAACACTGAGGCAGAAGAATAGAAAGTTTCAGATAAATATGGGCAAGGATTAATATAAAATTATAATAAAATTTGTCTTTTGAAAGGCCCCCAAGAGGGGAAAGATGTCTTTCAAAAGAAGGGAGAATGGTAATTGGGCATATGGCATATGAACTTTGAAAGGAGACTAATGTCCAGGGGAAACAACCAGAAAGAGAGGAGAATGCACAGAAGAGCATGAAAGAGCCCTACCAGAACCAAGTAGTATAAGAATACCAAAATAAAACCTGTTAATTTGTATGGTTATCTAACTTAAAAGAAATAAAATGGCTGGCAAGGTAGTTCAGTGTTATGGCATTGTCCAAACATGAGAAAGAAACTGTTATACTCCAAGTACGGAAAATCAAAAGAACCACAAACAACTAGGGTAACAACCCTTATGATAATTAGGGTGTCAAAGAAGTTCAGGGACTCTGGTATTTTCTCCAAAGTCTTACAGGGCACAGGACAGCATCTAAAATTGCTGTCTTCATGGTAGTTATTTATGAATCAAATAAAATATTCTCTCTTACAATGTTTTATTATGATATGTAGAGACGGTATACACATAAAAGACTTATGGAAAAAAAGAAGAAAAAAGTAATACAAAAATACAAATAAGCACAAACAGTCTTTCAAAAACCAAGATTCAGATTATGTGGGATAGAAATACAAGCATCAAGATGTTAAAAAATTACAGTGGAAGAGCATTGTCCAATAAGAAACTGGACCCACATGAAAGAGTAGCTCCTGCCTTGTGTGGAAGCTCCGTTGAGGTTGGCAGTTCCTCCTCTTCTATTTTGAATGTCTCTTCTTTTTCTTTTCTTTCTTTCTTTTTTCTTTCAATCCTCATGGTTTTGACTTTGCTGCTATTAATTCCACCTCCCTTGCTCTTCTATAAGCTCCTAGAATGCTAAATCAAATAAAATAATCTAAATTACCTGTTTGTTGCAGTCTGAAAAGTCTATGCAGAGGAACTGGGAATAATAATATTCTTGGAAAGACTTTCCATGTATGGCATTGGTGTAAACCATGGATATATAGAAAAATGGGACACACTACTCAAGGGCAGAGATGCCCAGAAAGTGACAGAGTATTTTCTTCTCTTGACCTTTCCCCCCGTTTTTTGGCCGATGGATATTTTTCTCCTCTTCAATCTGTCTCTCACACTGCCCCTCACCTCTCCTCTACAAATGTACTGAGATGTCGGTGCTTTTGCTTTTGACTATATTAAGTAGCTGTTTTCTTTATGCATTTCATATACAGCTGTAGCTTTAAAATTTTCATGACTTACCTGAGTTCTTCATTTTCCAAAAAGACCAACATACTCTAATCATTCTTTTGCTTTTATAATAATTTCTCCATTTGTCTCCCTCACTAAGTTACAAACTGTTTTCATTTAAAACAGTTTCATTTAATCATCTATATGTTCTCAGAAACTGACAGAGTATCTACCATATCATACATACTAAATAATTTTGTATGAATATATTAAATCCTTCACCTCTAGCTTAGTATAAAATATAAGATATTCTTATGTACTCCATAAGATGCTATGTAATTTGCCAGAAACAATAATCATTGTCAATTTTGCTCCTCTTACATGAAATAAAGTTGCACAGGCTACTATTGTTCCTGCTTGATTTACATCTTCCCTCTTGTCACTGTCTCTCAGCAGCTGGAGGAATAGAAGAGATTTATGTCTTCTCCAAAGGCATAAATGTTAATTTGACTTTTAATTATTTTTCCTAGTAGCAGACACGCTTCAGTTTAGTTCTCACTTAGGATCAATATTGACTCAAGTTACTTTAGTTCTATCTCCTTTTTTAAAACAAAGTCATGACACAGCTAGAATCATAAAATTATGACCCAGTGATCGTTATTATTAATAACAAATAGAAAATTTTATTTTCTCTGGTGTTTTGGAAAGTATCAGAATAGGAAGAGAAAAAATGGTTGTTTTTGAATTGTGATCACTGCACATTGCTATGACATTCCACATGTCATTTGTAATAACCTTTATGTTTTATGTCTAGTAATTTATGTTGAATTTCAATCTTGCCAATGCCATTAAGTGTAGTGGATTCATTATATAAAAACTTAGAGTGTTTTTACACAAAAAAGTGATGTTTTATGAAGTTTTGTTCTTTTTATTTTTATTTTTTTAAGACAGGGTTTCTCTGTAGCTTTGGAGCCTGTTTTCGAACTAGTTCTTGTAGACCTGACTGGCCTCCAACTCGCAGAGATCTGCCTGTTTCTACCACCCAGGTGCTGGGATTAAAGATGTGCACCACCACTGCCTGGCCACAGTTTTATACAGAAAAACAATCTGGCACTCACTGTTGAACTAGATACGCAGAAGAATTGGATGCACAATAGTGTGAAAAGTTCAGTTTCCAGGGCCACAAGTAGAAGCACGTAGAACTATGATTTTCTTCCATTGTTACTCATTTATGATAACCAAGCTTTTCATTCCTAAACATGGACTCATCAAAGAACCCTGAACAAATAACTCGAGGCACTGTGAACTGTTACCACAATTAGAAGGAGCATATCAGCCTTGTCAAATACTCAGACTTCCATCTCACATGTGGAAACCCCAGTCAGTCATCAGATTAACTACCTCACTCATGAGTGCAAAGTGCTATGCCATTCTACCACGGGATGTGCGTCTCTAATATGTTCACCCAGTAGAGTACATGTAGATAGATCCCTAATCATAGTTCCTCAAATTCAAAACATATATTACATATTCCTGCATTTGAGTTAACACTGGTAGTAGTACATGTTGGACGTGTGTTTTTAATCACCTGGAATATTGTGTTTTGCCTCTATGTTGGTTTATTTGGTATTATTTCAAGTGACATTTTATTAATAAGGTTGATTATTTTACAGTATGTGTCAAACACATACATTCTTGGTGAGACATGCAAACATACTAGTTTTGATAATCAATTACAATATGATAAATTCAAATTATAATAAAGCACTCACACTTGATGAGCACCAAGAGGATTTCCAAGTTTTTTTGCCTAAAGTAGATATTAAAGAGCTATTGAGATAGTAAACCCATGTCATAGTTGATATAATCCAAATCTCTCAATATATGTTGTAAGAACTGATATAGAACACAGTAAGAAATAATGTAGAACATAGCTTAATTTATAATAGAGTAGATATACCATTGAATAATTGAATAATAGCAAGGTTTAAGAGGATGGTATTACATGTAATGCCGCATTTATAAAATGACGGTCGTAACCCATCTTGAAAGAACTATTGTCCCTCATCTCCATGTATCATTAATGAAGTATTTTTATACTTTTATTAACACAATATATAAAAATGTATATATGTGAATCTACCAAATGAATTATATTTTTATTTTATTCTAAAAGGTCATAAGCCAAATGTATTACTGAAATAAATTTTTAACTTTCATATTTTTTCTTTTACTTTTTGAGATTATACTTATACATTTCCCCTTCCTCCTTTTATGCCTTCCAATTGGCCCTTGTGCTCTCATTTCAAGTTCTTGTCTTATTTTTCAGTAATTGTTGAAACACACATACTCCTTAATACCTGAAGAAAGGAGCCTGATGAATCTGTATGATGTGATTTGTATGTATGTTTTCAGGGATGACCATAACTGATGAGCTTTTTTGTCATGGCAAGATAATCCTAAAGTGTGTAGTAGTATCAAGCATATCTTGGTGGTAACTAACACCAAGTTAGTTCTCTAGTGGAACTTAGAACACACTGAGCAAGACTGATATCATGGCAGCTAATGAAAATCTAGCTCACTATCCAGGCTAGTGAAGCCATAGATCTTAGAGAAGAACCTATATCCACTTCATTAAACAAGCACAATCTCTAACTGCAATCTAAATATTTCATCCTAGTATCCACAGATAAGTGTAGTGCTCACCCATCTTTATTTCTAAAACAAGGAAACTTATTTTCCAACAGATTCATACCATTCCAGAAAAGCATTACAAATGAAAATGTGGAGTTTTGGATCCTAGTATTAATGGATATATTTATAAAACAACCATTTTAACTACAGTTGAGAGAATATTTCTGACGTGGGGGAAGAAAGATTATAAGAGCCAGAAAAACAAGGAAATGGCTATAAGACTGTGTCCTAGTATTGTCAGATACTTTACACCCATAAATTGTTGCAAACACGACTGCCTGAATATGAGATGAAAAATAACAACAATAGCCATGACAGAGTGGATGGGGAAAGCCCATGAGGTCTCAACACTACAGAAAGAACTAGAGGCAACAATTGAAGGATGAGAGTGGAAAAAATAATTATTCTTTTATTTTGAGATATATGAGTTTGTTCTTTGAAGATGAGCTTACAAATAAATCAGACTAGAGTATATGTAGAAACAGGAGACAGAGGTAAGTATAGAATAGGTTCTAGGCACAAAGAATAATTTATATTATGCATTTCTAAATATATAATGAAATATCTATGCTTCCTTATATAGTCTGTGAAATCTTTACACAATGAGATCCTGAAAATTGTGTCATTATTACGTGCTACTCCTAAGCTATATTTATACTCACAAACAGAATTGAACAAGGTCCAAAAGAAGTGAAATATAATTATTACAATTGAATGATAAGTAGATTCTGAAGTCATAATAATTAATGGTATTTGCTGATATGTAAACTTTAGGCTTTAAGCTGTATGATTCCTTGGAACTAGGAGAGAAGACCGTGGTGCCCATAGTTTTGGAGGCTAGCTACATCTTCAGAAAGACAGAATACCTAACCACGACTGTGAGCTGATTGTACCCACTCCTCTTTGCAAAGTGTGCTGCTAATTTAGTCGCAATGCAAAAAATTTGAGAAGTGAGGTTTAATGATTGATAGGCAGAGCACTGGGGCAAAGAAAACAGAATAATGTCATCCTCGTAGTTTTATTTGCACGAGAGATCACTTATTACAAAATGAAAAGTTTTGCCCACTTCTATTATCTGTCACTGTTCTAGCACTCTACATTAAGTTATGATACAGCAAGAAAATCCCAAGCAGTTGATAGCACCCTCATCCAATACTTACAAACTCCAAAACTGCCAAGAAATCAATGCCAGTTTTGGATACTTTTTTTTTTTAGTTTTACATATTCTATTACAAAGGCATAAAACAGAATAATAGAAACTCACATTACTACTAGGCTCTAATATATTCCAACAGGATTCTGGTCCCAAATATGAAAGATTCAGAAAAATTAAACTGACACCAAGTTGGTTTGATGCTTGTGTATTTGGGAAAAAATAAATAAAAACATTTAATTTGATCTGTCAGGGAACTTACCAAACAAACAAAAAAAATGCTCAAAATTCTCAGATTTTCTAAAGGTAAATATAAAAATATGAACTGACAGTCTCACAGTACAAGGTAGTAAAAGAAGTTCACCATCACAAAGAAAAGCTTTTAAGAGGACATTGGTGAGGACATTTCATACAGCTCACTTGGTATAGTGCCTTTCTGACATGTACAAAGCCCTAGGTTAGATCCCCAGAACTAGACAGAGTGTCTCACCTGTGACTTCAGCAGTTGGAAATTAGGAGCAACAGCATCTAGAGTATACAGAAGGTTTGGGGCCACCCTGGACTACATGATTTCTACCACAAAAACAAACAAAATAAGTGAATAAAAGAATATTCTCACTCTTGATGATCAAAGATATTAGAATTACTGCATCTTGAATTCACAGTCATATTCTTAACATAAAAAAATAAATAAAGCAAACAAAGCCAAACCAACAAAACCCAAAAATTAAAATCAAATAACCAGGAAAACTCAGTGGATCAAGAAAACAGCCTTTTAGACAAAAGCTAAATGAATTTATTCCATAGGAAACAGTTCTAAAGAAGTCGCACATATAGAATTTGAAGCAAAAATATGAAAATCTATTAATCAAATTGAATGTAATAAATAATTAAATCCAACAATTTAATGTAAATTTTAAAGGAAAATATAGCCGATAGACTAGTGCTTTAAGCCTCATTATACCTGATAGAAGATACATATACTGAAGTAAATGAAAGTAAAAGGGATCACAATAAAGAAAATAGAAACTTACAATTTTAATTAGGAGTAAGTCTAGGAAATACTTTGCACATTATAATGAATCGATGCTATCAACAATGGTGTATGCTTAGATATGGCCACAGCTAACATTTAGATCCTAAGCATCTACTAAAGGCTCATATATAAGACTCATAGATCCCAAGCGTAGAAAACTGGAATATGGTAAAACTTCTAAGGAGGGCACAGGAGTTCAAGTAGATGTGAGTAAGAAAGAACAATGGGAGGACAGATGTTGCATGTTTTTATTCATATGTGAATCTAAATTAAATTTACTAATATGTGTTAGATCTCTGATGTGAAAAATGAAGGGTGAAGGAAAGGGATCAGGGAGGGCAAGATGACATGAGTAGGTTATTTGGTAGTGAATATTGTCAAAATAGAAGGATACACATAAATGACAGTGCTACCTGTGGTGGTTTGAATAAGAAGGGCCCTATAGGTTAACTGATTTGAATGCTTGGTCATTAGAGAGTGGCACTACTTAACAAGGATTAGGAGGTGCAGACTTGCTAGGGGAAGTGTGACACTGAAGATAAGCATTGTGGATGCTCCTCCTACAAGCTCCAGTGTCTCTTCTTGCTGCTTGCAAATGAATGTGGAACTCTCAGATACTTTCCCAGAAATGTGTCTAACTGCAGGTCCCCATGCTTCTTGCCATAGTAACAATGAATTAAATTTCTAAACTGTAAACCACCTCTAACTAAATGATTTTTATTTATGGTTTGGCTTGTTCATGGTGTTTTCCAAAGCAAAAGAAACCCTAACTCGGATATTATCTTGAAATACATTAATTTTTACACCAAGTTAGATTTTTTTAATTTGTTCATTTTTTATTTTTTTATTGATTTTATTGAGCTATACTTTTTTCTCTGCTCCCCTCCCTTTCTTTCCCCTCCCCTCCCCTTCAACCCTCTCCCATGGTTCCCATGCTCCCAATTTACTCAGGAGATCTTGTCTTTTTCTACTTCCCATGTAGATTAGATCCATGCATGTCTCTCTTAGAGTCTTCACTGTTGTTTAGGTTCTCTGGGATTGTGAATTGTACGCTGGTTTTCTTTGCTTTATGTCTAGAAATCACTTTTCATATATGTTATAAATATATACATATATTCATATAAATATCATACGTACTTATGACTGAGTACGTATGATATTTGTCTTTCTGGGTCTGGATTACCTCATTCAATGTGATGTTTCCTAGATCCATCCATTTTCCTGCAAATTTCAAGTTGTCATTTTTTTCTGCTGTGTAATACTCCATTGTATAAATGTGCCACAGTTTCCTTAACCATTCTTAGGTCAAGGGCATTTAGGTTGTTTACAGGTCCTGGCTATGACAAACAATGCTGCCATTAACATAGTTTAGCACATGTCCTTGTGCTATGATTGAGCATCCTTTGGATATATACTCAAAAGTGGTATTGCTGGGTCTTGAGGAAGGTTGTTTTCTAATTTTCATAGAAATCGTCATACTGATATGAAAAGGATCTGTACCAGCTTGTGGTCCCACTAGCAAAATTCAAGTTAGAATTTTGATTTAAAATGTATAGGAAGAAAGTAACATTATGAGAAAAATTTGAGACACTAGCCTAGGCCCTCTTCATCTCTTTTATTCCTCTGACTCCCTGGGCACACAGTGAGTCAAGGCTCTTCCTTTATGAGCTGCAATATCACAAATTCAAAGCTAGGGGGCAGTAGGCATGAACAATAACTGCCAAAATATGGCTCCAGTAAAATCTTATCTTTATAAGTTAATGATGTCAGTTATTTTTGTAGAGTGACACAAAGGTGGGCAGCCCACTGCGATGACTGCCAATTTTACAGACATAGACTCATCCCTGAGGCCAACCTCTGAACACACCTAGGAGGGATTAAGTAAACTAATGTCTGTAAGGGATTATCTTGCTTATGCTCATTAATGTTGCAGGAGCCATCTTAAATGAGGGCATGGCCGTTCTTTGGGTAGAGCATCAGGGACTGCATAAAGTGGGAAGTCAGCTGAAGGGTGTGTAGACTCATTTGCCGCTTTCTGCATCTTGAGGGTGGAAGCAATGTTAGTGGATGTCCTGAGCTCCTGCTCCTGTGACATTTCCTCTAGGATATGACACTCTAGGCTCCCCTAGAAAAGAAATATCACAAACCTATCCTGAGGAGGAAGTTCAAAGGAACAGAAAGTTTATACTCAATTATATTTTACCGTTTGTCACCTAAGATATTAATTAAAGTATTTTCTAATTCTTTAGCACTATTAAATGAGAAATACTGCAAACAAGTCATTGACTGGAGTCATCTAAACTAGCTAAGTCCACACTGAGAGAAATTTTCATTTAATTTTTCACATGGGTAACTTCTGAACTCCACTTTAAGGCTTAGAGAAAGAAACATCTTCATTGCATTTCCATCTCCCGCCCTGTCTCATGAAAGGGTCCAGAAAATATAGTGCTCAGTGAGAGAAGGCACAAATTAGTGAGTCAAAGTATTTCCATAACTAATGTTCTATGACTACAAATTATTTTTTAGCACCAAAGATGTTATAGGAGATCAGGGAGACCAGGGAGGGAATGTGTGATATTTCTGGAAAGAATATGTGCGCACATTTTTCCTACTCGGGAAATTCTCAGGCCCCTTTTATTCCAGACACTAAATCTTGAAAATAATCTCTGTGGAAGGACAACAAGATCAGCTGTTCACAGAATATAGAAACAGGAATCTATCTAGTTGTCTATCCACAGCAAAGTTTCTCAATGACTTTTTTTTTTAAACTTCCTACCAAATTAGTCAAGAATCTTAACCGAGATAAAAAGAAACTCAATAGAAACTATCCTGAATTAATGTGTCTGTATAGGATTTTTATGTCAAGTATATGGCTTCCCTGCTTAGCCTAAATTCCAGTCCCATTAATTCCCTTTTCTCCGGAGTCTTGTTCCATTTTCTCCTCTCTTGTGTCTACCATACTATCATCACGGAGTGAGCTTCATTATGCCATATGCAAGCTGACTCAACTGCAACTACCTGAAACAACTAATTCAGCCGAAATATGGTGTTAATTTATACAAAAAAAAAAATCCTCACCTGCCACCACTATGAAAGAAGGAGTAGATTTGCTTGAGAAGTGGGAAGGTAAAAATAGTGAATACTCACAGCCACCTATTCTCATGAATTACTAAATAGGTTTCTAGAATTGATATACAGAAAATATCTGAGCCTTATAAAATTTACAAAAGCTTCCTCCAATAAAAGGGACAATGATCAACATTTTACAAGACATGCTAGAAACATTTTAGCACACATAGAAATGTCATCTGTGACACTCAGATGTTATATATCCATAGTGGCTAAATTCTCTAAATATCTTCACCATTCAGGGATGCAAAAATCATATTGGCATTTTCTTCAGTTATATGAAATACTTTTATCCAGGACTGATGCCATAAACCTCAGTCTTTAGTGTTAGCCTTTATTTTATTTCCCAAAATTTGCTATACAAAATTTCCATGGAGTTTAAAGGAAACTAGGTAAATCTGCATCACAGGGTATTCTCTTACTTAGAAAATATTTTTTTTTTTTGGAGCCAGAGCCTCATGTTCTCAGGCTATCCTCAAATTCAATATCTAGCTAAAATGACCTTGAATTTGAACTCCTTATCCCCCTGTCCATACTTCCCTGGTAGGAGAATTACAGGCATGTATCACCACGCTCTGTTCATTTTGTATGGGGGCTCTGACCCAGAGCCTCCTGCTTGCAAGACAAACACTCTACCAACTGAACTATATCCGTAGCTTGTAGTAGAAAATAATAAATTCAACAAAATATGGCCAGGTTAGAAGGATACTGAGGACAATCTATAAAATGCTATAGTGCTCAAAAAGTAGGATATATGAAGGGAATATGATTTGTCTGCAGGATTTTCACCTATGATGATGAAGTATCATGCTTAGTCCCACAGTGGTATCATGTGAGTGTAGTACACCAGCATCTAATGAACATTGCCTTTTGCAATTAGTGTGTGGAAGAATATTTACATCACAGAGGCTCATCCTTTGTGACCCGGTGATATTTATTCACCTAAAAAATAAACTTACTATAGCAAGAACTAGGTCCCAAATTATTCAATAAAAAAGAAATTATCTTCACTAAATATTTTGATCAATACCTACCCTTTGCTGATTCCTCATTATAATGTTGTCAATATTCACAGGGAAAAGATCAACAGAAAACACAGTTCATGGCTGACAGTTTCAGAGGGAATTTCCTATTTGTAGACTGAATTGTTCATAGTAGATTGGTATGTTTCCCTCTAGTGGTTAAATGGCATTTAACTCCATCTACCAAGCCACCTTTATAAAAACAAAGGAGGAAATTAGTACAAGGCAGAATTTAGTGCAGGAGAAAAAAAGATGTCAGGTTGGAAAAGTTTTGTAAGTACAATCAAGTATATTTGTTATGTAGGATGTAATTCATAGTTTTAAATATCTGATCAGTTTCTATGGGCTCAAGAAGGAGAGAGTATATTCAAATGTCTGCTGATGAGAGATGCTGATGACAAGTAAGGAAATGAAAATCAGAAGGGGAAACAATTAAAATACTTAGTAAAACCAATTTATTTTAATGTGTCACAAGAATAGTAATGAAGCTAGATTAGCAATTTTTAATTCCAAGTTACATTACTTATTTTAAAAATCTCATATTAAAATAATTTCATTTTTGCCAAATGCAAATTCCTCTTTTGACTTCATTCCAATGAAGACTGACTGCATCTCTCCTCTGACCCTGCAGTCTCAAGGTGGGTAGTGTTCTACACAAGGAGAAAAAGTAGTGACACTCTAATTTCCCATTTTTACAGCATTTTTCCTAAAACATTCCTCTAAGTAAGTGTGCCGGTTTATTCCTTACGCTGACTTTGTGTACTGTTTTAACATGCAGACTGATTACAGAAGAAATTCCATTTTCTTTGTTCTAAAACCTACAAGCAGGTTCAGATATTGACAATCAACCGAACAGCAAAATACCACACCAGCACCAAATATGCACACTGGGGTTCCTTGAGCAATCAAACTTGCGGAAATTAAGGGTCAAAAGGCAGCACTGTGACTTTAGACAACCCAGGGGAAGACAACAATCTCCTACCTCTATTGTGTTCTGTGAACTGACCATGATCACAGAATAAGGAAAAAATAGCTGCCGGATCACAGGCTCATTTTTGTCCCAGAAGCACCTGCAGTTATTGTGTGCAAAGACGCTCACAAAGCCAGGCTTTCAGAAGCACATGAAGCTAGTTGTCCATCCAGTTTCTCATAGGGAAGTATAGGTGTGCTACAGAACACGGAAAATGACTGTAATACACACACACACACACACACACACACCTACACACATAGCCTTTCCAGCTTGACTAGTGAGTTTGCTCTGTACTATGAATTATTAAAAGGGTAGAAGGAGGATTCTGCTGAGAGCAAAGTCTCAGAATTAGCTGCTCATCACACACAAAAAGACTGTAGATCTTCAAGCAGGAAGGCGGAACATAAAGAAGCAATTATTTCATGAGTTCTTTTTTTTTTGTGCTGAACAGATTATAAACAATATGACCCATACATTTATCTTGCCTCTGGAATGAAAATAAACAGATGTAAATGGAACTACATGCAAGTATCGATCATTGGCTTCACATGCTTCTCCATTGTCCACAGTCAGCTGTGAAGAAAATATGTTAAAAATGATTAAGCCTTGCTGGAAAACAGAATCAAAGGGACAAATATAAATCTCTGCTATTTCCATTTATATTTAGCAGCAGCTACACTAAGCTGCATGGGGGATTAAGCAAAAGGTCCATGGATTTTCAGAAACCTTGAGGAAGGTTATCTCTTCTCACATCTAAAATATGAAAATACTAAGGGCACATCTTCTTCTATACTGAGGTTAACTAACATAAATTAGAAAGGAAAAATGTGCTGATTACTCAGTGGTATTAAAACAAAAATTTAGTTAAGATCTCATTTGATGTTTATGTAATTTATGACAACTGAAAAGCTTGAACCAACAACAAGACACTTCTATAAGCTAAAGTTCTTTTGATTTTGCCTCACTTTTTCACCAAATTTGGAGTAATTTACAAAATAAAATTGTTTGTAATTTCATTCTTTCTCATACATCTACTAGAACTAGGCAAATTTGTTGTCATTTGTCCTGATCTATGTTAAAAAGGGTATTTCTTCGATCTGTAATACAGTTTGGCCTTTCTTAGTGATACAACATTAGAAATGGAGTCTGCATTTTTACAAACATAATGTGTAATTTAGTCACTTGAATGTATGGAGTTTGACAATAATGTTTAAACAGAGTTGTAACTGCCTAGGGCTCAGTAGAAAGAAATTCTACATGGTTTCTCTTTGTTGTTGTGACACTGAACCTAGTCAATCCAGAGCATGTTTGTAAAAGAGTTCAGTTAAAAGGAAATGAAGAAAGTCAACTTGGTAAAGTGGTAGCTCATGAGAAAGCAAGAGATGGGCAAGCATGAGTTTGTGTAGATGGAGAATGGATGTAAGGTGAAATGCTGAGAACTGAGCAACAGGAGCGGAAGGTGGAGCCAGCTCATGTATGTCTAGAGCACTTTTCCTGAAAGTGGAGACATTGTTAAGAATACTTGATAAAACTTCATCATGTTTTATTTTGTTATTTTCCACCCACATTCACTAATTTCCTATTCTGAAAGGCATGGAAGAAACTTTCCACTTCCCTTTTATTATTCGCCAAGTTCTACCTTGCAGATTAAGAGAAACATAGATGACCTGCATGAATATTTCCCAGAATCCATGTAAGGTGCTCAGTAGAGGCACTAAACACACTGGCCAGGAGTTGAGATGAAGAACTCAGGCCTCAACGCTGCGACTCAAGTTCAAGGCAAGCACCTAGACAATGGTGGACACCAACCAGTTGTCAAGCTAAGCAGACTGCTGCGCCACTGTGAGCAGTCAGCTTGACTTTCCTTTGTGAGGTAATTATTCCCTGAGTCAGGGCACTGAACTGCCACCTATCACAGGGAAAAAAAGGTGGTATTTAAGATCTGAAGTGCCTCTCACGAAGCTCAAAAGTAGAGGCAGAGAAATCACTTTCCTTACTGCAATAGGGTGGTTCTCCACGTTGCAGTCTTGTACATGCTGGGATCTGATTCTGCAAAGTCTAAATGGTTTTTCTGTCAAATGTACTTTTATATTTTCCTCCCTCAGCACCAATAAGTCTGATGAATTCTTACAAAGTGCCAATAAGCAGCATGATCACTGAAAACTGAGACACCGTTGATGGCAATACCTCTGTGACAGCAAATGGAGCCTGTCTAGCAAACTGAAATGACCCCCAGCCTTCCCATAAACATGCGTTCCTGGATGCAGTCTGAGAGCCATCTCACCCTTTTATGGTTGTATGATAAGGTGCCCTCTGTCCCTTCTTATTTTCTTCTTTTCTCCCTATCTCTGTCAGAGAACCAGTTCTGCACTGCCTACAGACATGACTTAACAATGAAGCACACAACAATGATGGGCATGCTTACTTATCCATACTTGCTATCTACCTATAACAACAAAACTGGAGGATTTAATGTTCTGGAAGTATCGTTTCGAAAATTTGCACAGAAAATATATTCCTCATATTCTGTGCAACTTAAAAAATATTTACACCAGATATCTAATTGCAGCATGCATTTAATTGAAAACACGTACTTCAAGACCTCAATAGTTTAGAGAAATCCATTCACATGTAGAAAAAATCCTGTAACTGTCTAATAAATCCTTGTAACATAAGTTTTAAAAGCACTGGGAATTTACCTACAAACCCAGTACAATGTTCCAATATCTTTCTACAAGCCTATGAAGCAGCACTGGGAGATGAAAACAGTCAGAAGAATCTATTCATAATTGAAACAGAGATAAAACTTTAGAATGAACAGAAGGACGATGGCTATTTCTCACCACAGGGCTAATCGAGCATTCCACCTGCCTCATCCAGGTTCCCTCTGAGTCTCTGCATCAGTAGAGATGCCTAACCAATGTCCTCACCATTACATTCCCAGAGCGTGACTACAGAGCATGTGGACAAGCTGTGTTTTGGCCAAGCCTGGTTCTTCAAACCAGAAAGAGAGCATGGGGCTCATATTACATGAAAAGCAGAGTAACATTAATCTTGATGAAAATTTCATCTGCTGGATGCCAGATTTCATGCTCTTCTATTATTCTACATGAGATTTACCTTGTATAAAGTGAGAAACACTAAGCCTAAAGACCCTAGCACTAGAGGGAAAAGAAACCTTTGCATGTCCTATGAAAAGTAAGGTGATATTACTGTGGCCCCTACCAATTTTCAATATCTGTAAGCAATTTACATATTTTGAAATGTATATTGTATAAACTTTTTGTAAATTAAATGTCCTAGCCTAACTTTCTACCAGAGGATATATCCCATAATTCTTAGGTATCCATACATGGTGCTGACTAGCAAAGTTAATGTGTCACCCAGCGATATTCAAAGAAACTAATTACCTGAGGGAATTCTTGAGAGGTTGCATAGATAACTGTGCTTCAATAATAAAGTAATGAGATTCGTTTCCTCTGGCATATGTGCAAATCATATTTATTCTGTGTACTGACTTGTGCATACATTAAGATCATCTATGCAAATCCTACCTAGCTTAATTCTTTCCTTTCTGTGCAGGCTTACCCATCAATAGAGCCAAGCACCTTATTTAAGTCCTTTAAGTTTACCTTCTATATCATTCACTTAAAACTCAGTGTTTGTACTGCCAATAATATTTACTGCATCATGATTGTACCCATCACCCTTGCAACAACTATTTCCACTGATGTAACAGCAGTGTGAACTTTTTATTGCTTAACAAGTTATCCTAATATTAAGAATCTGGAAGCAATATCAGCTGTCTAAACTATTTCCCTGGGTCAGGCTCCAGAAGTTGCTCAGTAGAATAGTTGTGTGGTCCCATATGATAAGCCTCTCTGTAATGTGTATAGTATTTCACTGTATCTCCCATGTGTAAGAAGCTTCGTCTGCAGTGTGGCTCTGTCAGGAAGTGGTGAAGTTTTAATTATGGAGACTGGTGGGAGGCCATTGGTCACTGAGCTGCTCTAATCAGGAGACCACCAGGAATCTATGGGGTGACTGACCTTGGACTTGCAGCATTTACTGCACGTGACCTAAATAAGTCTCTTCTCATTTCAAAGTATCTATCTGAAAATGAATAAATATAGACTTTACCTGAAAAATTTACTTCTCTGGGGTTAAACTTGTTTCATTCTTGGCATATTTTAGTTTTTCATTAGCTATTAGTCAGAATCCTCTACTCTTCAGCATGTAAAGTTTATGTCGAATTCCTGGCACTAGATAGTTCCAGTTAAGAAACTGTGAAGGACAGAGAGAAAGAGATACAGATAGAGGGGGAGGGGGAGGGAAGGCATCATGTCTAAAGCTATTTTATAATATGGTCTTTAAAATTGCAGTATCTGTCAGGTGTGGTGGTACACACATTTAATTCCATCACTTAGAAGGCAGAGGCAGGTGGATTTTTGTGATTTGGAGGCCAACGTGGTATATAAAGTGAGTCCCAAGACAGCCTGGTTTACATAGTGAGTTCCTGTCTGAAAAAAAATTTCCTTATCATACCCTCTAGTATATTTTGTTATTCTTTTGTGTGTCATGTAGGAAGAGGCTGTGTGACAGTGACAGTATTGGAGAAAGATATCCTTGAAAATCATTTTCAAGATCACCAAATAAATAAATAAATTCCTGCTATTATCCCAGGGAAGAAGCCTACTGATAAAATTAAAGATATTTTGCTTAGAGTAAATAATCAAAATACCTTTTAAGTTGTTTATTATATTGTGCATTTTCGAACTACAGTGGTTACTTTACCAATATGTCTACACTTAAGTCCATTGATCACATCAATGTGATATAAAAAGTAACGTAGAAGTGAAAACTGCATAGATTCATTTCTACCTAAACAAAACCATAGGCTTTTTAAAAATCATTGTTTCTCTTTATTTCTCCACAAAGGACATTTTCGTTACATTGACCTGCTGCTAGAGAAGACAGATAACACAGACAAGCTTAAGTGAACATGATAGTGACATAAACAGCTTTCCAACAGCAAGAACTGGAGAGAAAGGCAAAGAATGGCCGGCCTAAATGGAGGTGTGGGAGCATCAACCAACCTTAAGATGTATGAAACACCAGAAGGCAACCTGACATTTAGTAAAACATTTTAAAAATAAAATTTAAATTTAGTACTCACATGTGTTATCAAAGATAGAGACAATAAGAATATTGCTAGCAATAGTGGTTGATAATAATAAACTTTAATTGTTAACTCATGTTTCTCATTCGTTCTGCTATCATTCTAATTTCTACATCATATTCTTACACAGTTCAAACTTTCAAGAGCTTTGTACTTGGCAAGTCTTTAATGAGCGATTATTTCCAAATTTCACTTTTTCTCTTAGCAAAAATATTCTCATTTAAAAAGAACTGGCAATATCACCATTAGGAGGAAAAGAAATGAAGTGAAATATTTCTTAGTTTTATACCCAGTTGTGAATTGAGTCTTTGGTTCCCCCCCAAACATGGTGACATCCTAATCTTTAGAGTCTGCAAGTGAGTTCCTATATAGAAACTGAAATTTTGCAGGTGTGGGGACCGGAGTCTAAGGCATGCTCTCTTTCCAGCAGTCTCTGCCTTTCAAACGTCATGCCAGTAAATGCAGGCATCTGTAACAGGCCTGCCTGATGCAGATACCTCTACAGCTAAGGATTCTATCTTCAAATAGGAATAAAGCAATTTAGAAATACAACTGATACAACTGGTCAACAAAAATGAATACAAATTACTTGTTTCATGTCATTTTGGCTATAATGAATTTACAAATATATCTGACCTGACCTAAGGGTTTTTTTCATTGTCTTATTACTGGAGCAAATTGGTGTTGAACAAAATTCAACTCTCATTATTCCTGTTCGAAGGATAGAATTGATTGTAGAATGTAACCAAAAAGTGTGTGTGTGTGTGTGTGTGTGTGTGTGTGTGTGTGTGTGTATGGATGGATGTGCATGCATAAATGAATGTAAAAAAATTGTGAAAGCAAAGAACCATGAATTTGAAGGAGAGTGTAGCAGAGTATATAGGAAGATTTAGATGGAGGAAAGGGAAGTGAGTAATGTTTTAATTAAATTATAATTTAATTAATTAAATTAAATTAAAAAACTTAAAAGGACAGCCAAAAGTAAATACCTTTAACAATAAAAATATTATTTTTGAAGAATGGAAAAAAGAGAGAATATGAAAAATCAAAAATGGTACTGATATAAGGTCACAAGACTCTATTTTCTACGGTGTGGTTCAAAGACTATTAGCTTCAAGAAATACTTAAACTATAAGTATAATATAATATTCCAGTGCTATCTGGCCAAGTAAGCTTCTATTAAACCATTCTTTGGCGGTGAATGTACATACTGGTTCTATAATGTTACATTATTTCTCAGTAAAAGCACCCACAGGGAGAGAAAAAGAAGGCCCAAGACAAAGTGTCAGGGAGATCCTAAGGGGGAACCTCCACACTCTAGCATTCATACTTCTTGTCTTTGACCAGAGTCACTCTGTGGGGAAGAACTTAAAGCAGTAACAGACGAAGCTGTCTCTGCTCACACACTACCTGGCCACATCATCATGGTATATAAAATGGGAAAATATATTTTACTTGGAATTCATTTGTAATAACTCAGTTAAAATACTCGTATTTTTGCAAGCAGTCTGCATCTTTTCACTTTATTATATTTCAATGCTTCCTAGTAATTAAGAAGTCACTACAGGAGAAATAGCAGCTACCACCCCCACTACCACTCCACTCATCCAATCCACGGTAATCAATTGGTACAGAGATTGGCATGTGGAAATGAAAAACTAATTTTTGACTTCAGAGAAGACAAACTACATCTTTTAGTTTACAAGAGGAAACTGTAAGAAATCTGAAAGAATTCATCAGCATATCTAAAGAATGAATCAAGTCATCAAGAAGGAAATTAGATACCCCTGAAAGCCCAGAAAATGAGAAAGCTTTATACTAATGTCCAAGCTTCCTGTGTCTTCTAGAAGAGAAATTTCAATACATAGCTACATTGAGGAATTTTTTCATCTTTTTTATTGTGATACATATTTTTCATTGCTCCCCTCCCTTCCTACCTCCTCCTCTTCTACCCTCTCCCATGATCCCATGTTCCTAATTTACTCAGGATATCTTGTCTTTTCTAGTTCCCATGTAGATTAGATCTATGTATGTTTCTCTTAGTGTCCTCATTGTTGTCTAATTTCTCTGGGATTGGGATTTGTGGGTTGTTTTTTTGGTTTGTTTTTTTTTCTTTGCTTTATTTAAAAACCAATTATAAGTGAGTACATGTGATACTTGTCTTTCTGTGTCTGGGTTACCTAGCTCAAAATGATTTTTTTCTAGCTCCATCCATTTTCCTGAAAATTTCAAGATGTCTTATTTTTTTCTGCTGGTAGTACTCTATTGTGAAAATGTCCCACATTTTTCTTATCCATTCTTTGGTTGAGGGGCATTTAGGTTGTTTTCAGGTTCTGACTATGACAAAAAAAAATGCTGCTATGAACATAGTTGAGCACTTGTCCTTGTGGCACGATTGAGCATCCTTTGGATATATACCCAAAAGTGGTATTTCTGGGTCTTGAGGAAGGTGGTTTTCTAATTTTCTGAGAAATCACCACACTAACACCCAACGGGGCTGCATTCCCACTAGCAATGCAGAAGTATTCTCTTTACCCCACAACCTCTTCAATATAAGTTGTCATCAGTGTTTTTGATCTTGGTCATTCTTACAGGTATAAGATGGAATCTCAGCGTTGCTTTGATTTGCATATCTCTGATGACTAAGGATGTTGGACGTTTTCTTAAGTGTCTTTCAGCCATTTTAGATTTCTCTGTTTAGGTCTGTACTCCATTTTTTAATTGGATTATTTGTTCTTTTGATGAACAATTTCTTGAGTTCTTTGTATATTTTGGAGATCAGACCTCTGATGTGGGGTTACTACAGATCTACAGTACTGAAAATAGCCTGGTATTAGCATAAGAACCGAGAGGAGGGCCAATGGAACCGAATCAAAGACCAGGATATTAATCCACACGCCTTCAAACACCTGATTTTTGACAAAGAAGCACAAAATATCAAGTGTAAAAAAGAATGCATATGTAACAGATGGTGCTGGCATAACTGAATATCAACATGTAGATGAATGAAAATAGACCCATATCTATCACCATTCACAAAATTCAAGTCCAAATGGATCAAAGATTTCTATATAAAACCAGCCACTCAGTCTTCATTTTATAATGTTCAGTACATTATAAAAGAGAAAGTGGGAAGTACTCTTGAATGCATTTGCACAGGTGACCACTTCCTAAATATAACCCCAGCAGCACAGACACTGAGAGAAACAATTAATAAATGGGGCTTCCTGAAACTGAAAAGCTTCTATAAAACAAAGGACATGGTCAACAAGACAAAATGACACCCTAAAGAATGGGAAAAGATTTCCATTTGAGTTTTTATGTCATCGCATTGGGTTTTCAGATTCTCCTGCCATTCTCACCAGCTGCTGTGCTGTATTCCCTTTTATTTCGAACACTTTAGCACATACCCCCTTTCTTTCATTTCTACTCTATTTTCTCATTTCCTTGTCCTCACCACTTCCATTCTCTACGTATTTATTTATATATTTAATTATAATAATCTCTAACTTCTCAACAAGCCTAATGTTCTTGTTCCTTTATTTAGGAAACTTTAGATGATATAAAAAAAGTACACAGTAGATTTTTACACTTTTAATCATGCAGTTGGTTCTCAAATATTTGGTTTTGATACTTTTCTCTGCTTCTCACTTCTAAATTGGTAGTGGTTATCATAAGCCCAGGAGGAAACTACCCACTAATAAAACCAATACACCTGAAAGACATAGACAGAAGAGTAGAGAATGTGTAAATTACGATACAGACATATATATATATATATATATATATATATATATATATATTTGCACAGATATATTCATATATGTGTATTCAGAGAGAGAAAAGAGAGCAAGAAAAAGGTGAAGGGTTATCTACACAGATATATGGATAAATGATAAATATATCTGATAAGTGAATTAAAAGGTAGGTAAATGGATAAGAAATTAAGAATGGAGAGAAAAAAAATCTTTATGAACACAGATACTCTAAAAAATATTTCTTCAGAAATATGACTACTTGTAGGATCAATCAAATAAATAGGAAAGAGTAATGACCATCAATAGCCTAACCAAAAATATGTGTGAATAAATGAGATGAAAGTCAAGATCAATAAAATACTGCATTGTCCTAGTTAGGGTTATTGTTGTAATAAAACATCATGACAATAGCAACTTGGGGAGGAGCAGGTTTATTTGCCTTACACTCCCACAGCACTGTTCATCATTAAAGGAATTCAGTGCAGGAACTCAAACAGGGTAAGAAGCTGGAGATTGAACCTGATGCAGAAACCATGGAAGGGGGCTGGTTACTAGCTTGTTTCTCTTGGCATGCTCATTGTTAGCATCCAAACATTGCTGTGGCCTGCCCTCAGGGTCTTCAGCTGCAGGCACTAAGAGCACTCCCTGTACACAAGTGCTTGTTAGTATTCAGGCATTTAACTGGCCAGTGCTAAGGGTTTTGACAGAAAATGTTATCAGCTGCTGCCACTACTTGGAGGTCTCCCTGTGCGCATGCACCACATCCCTGTATAAAAGGCAGGTCCCTTCTGCCTCCTGCTCTCTCTTTTGCCACTTCTACCTCCCCAGAAGCCAGTGCTCTGTGCCCCTTTTCTTCCCTACCATAAACCTCCCATGTGAGTTCTATCCTATGGTGCTACTTTCCTTGCTGCCACCACCAAGCATCAACACTCATCCTGCTTTGCTACAGCACGGAGGATCACAAGCACAGAGATCATTCTGCCCACAATAGGCTGGGTCCTCTCCCATTAGTCACTATTTAAGAATATTCCCTATAGTTTGCCTAAAACTCTATTTGATGGGGACATTTTCTTAACTGAGAATCCTTCCTCTCAGATGACCCTAGCTTGTGCAAAGTTGACATAAAACTACCCAGCAAATGCCTACAGGTAGAATGTCTTTAAAATAAAACGTTACCAGAAATTTCATTAACTATTGAACCAGGCAGTGAAATCAAATTTGAGTAGAGGTGGTGAGTAGGGAAACACATAGAAAAGCTAACAAAATTACAGAATAAAATTTCAAACGTTAGTGGAGTGTCAAGAAGCCCAAATAAATACATACAACCAGAAAAAGAAGACCTTTGTAAGACACAAAGTGCTCAAAATTAAAACCAAAGAAAAATATTAAAAATTGCATTAAAAAACCCAAACTCAGTCACAAAGACAAAAAAGGCCTCTTAGGAACTGATATGGAGCACTTTACTCATGGAGGAAAGAGATAGATCAACAGATAGCACAATTACATGTGCTACAACTGGTCACTAAACAAAATCAGCTGATCATGAGGGTCCAGAGCCCACTTCCTGAACAGAAGAACAATCATGCAGACACTAAGATTTACAGTTGACAAATAGTACATTGTGAAACTGAAAAGCTTCTGTAAGGCAAAGGACACTACTGGCAATAGGACAGAACAGAAGCTTACAGAATGGGAAAAGATCTTAACCAACCCCATATCTGACAGAGGGCTGGTTTCAAAAATATATAAGAACTCAGGAAACTAGACATCAAAAACCTAAATAATCTATTTTAAAAATGGGTACAGACCTGAACAGAATTCTCAACAGAGAAATGTCAAATTCCCAAGAATCACTTAAATAAATGTTCAGCATCCTGAGTCATAAAGGAAATGCAAATCAAAATGACACTGGGATTCTATTTTATACATGTCAGAATGGCTAAGATCAAAATCACAAGTGACAACTCATGCTGGAGAGGATGCAGAGTAAGGAGAACACTCCTCCATGGCTGGTTTGAGTGGAAACTTGTACTCAAAGAATTTTCTATCCTACCACAGGGACACTTGCACAACTATGTTCATAGCAGCCTTATTCATACTAGCCAAAACCTGGAAACAACCAAAATGTCTTTCAACCAAAGAATAGATAAAGAAGATGAGGTGCGTTTGCACAATGGAGTATTGCTCAGCTATTTAAAACAGTGACATCAGGATTTTTTTTTTTTTTTGGCAAATGGATGGAAATAGAAAAGATCATTCTGAGTGACGTAGCACACACCCAGAAAAACGAACATGGTATGTACTCACTCAATAGTGGACATTTGACGTAAGGCAAAGGAGAAACATGCTACAACCTACAGTCTCAGAGAAGCTAAGTAACAGGGAGGTCTAAGGCAGTGATGATGAGGAATTTTTGAATCTCACTGTGAAGCAGAAACAGAGTGGAAATTTCCAGTGGACAGGAAGAGAGGGCTGGAAGGGGTGAGCTGGGGTGAGACAAGAAGGGATAAAGTGTGAGGAGGATGACTAGAGACAGTGCTGAGAGAGACAACTGGAATCTTGGAACTTCTCTGAGATGAACAAAAACCTAGAGCAATGGAAACTACCAGAAATCTATGAGGGTCACCCTCACTAAGACTCCTAGTATTGGAGAATACAGAAGGTGAACTGGACCTCTTCTGGTAAGCAAAAAAGATTTTCAGTGGAGGAGGGACAGGTGCAAGGCCTCAGTCACAAACACTTTGACCTACAATTTGTCAGGCATACAAAAATGTCCTTGGATAAAGATGGCACAAACATTGTGAGAGTGATCAACTAATAACTAGCTCAAGTGGAGACCCATAGCCCGAGAGGAAATTCCATAATTGTGATGGCCAGACTTTAGAGGTGGGACATCCTAGAGACCTAAAATAGAACCAAATGTGGTAGACAAAAACGTCAATGAAATGATTCCCAATGATATTCTACTATACTCAAAGACTGGTGCCTAGCCCACCTGTCACCAAAGGGCACCCAGCAATTGATGGGAACAGATGTAGAGAACCACAGTCAAACATTAGGCAGGGCTTATAGAACCCTTTGAAAAACAGGAAGAAAGAATTGTAAGAGTCAGAGGGTAAAGGGACACCACAAAAAACCCACAGAGCCAAATAAACTGGGCTCAAACTGACACACAGAGACTGAATAGATAACCAGGAAATCTGCTTGGGACTGAGCTAGTCCCTCTGTACAAATGCTACAGTTGTGTAATGTAGCCTTCTTGTGAGACTTCTAATAGTGACAGCAGGAGTTGCCTCTTACTCTGATTCCTGCCTTTGGGGACTCTTTCCTTCTACTGGATTACCTCAGCCAGCTTAATAGGAGAGGAGGAGCCTAGTTTTCCTGAAACTTGATATGCCTTTGCTGGCTGATATCCATGGGAAGCCTAATTGTATCTGAAGAAAAACATTGGAGAAAGATGGATGAGAGGTATTTAGAAAGGAGATGAGGGGTGAAGGAATTGGGGAGAAGGAAGAAAGGGGAAACTTTGGTTGGAATGTAAAAACAAGAAAGCAAACAAACAAACCAAAAAGCTTCCTCAGCCTCAACAGATTGATCTCTCCAATACAACTTCTACACCTCGGTCTTAGGGAATCATTATGGAATGGGGCAAAAATTTGTAACAGATAGAAGAACACAAAGTTTATTGTGAAATTATGGCTCCTAGAAATAACAAGGAAACTGCACCCATGATACCTTAACAATATGGCTGCCTAAAGAAGATCTGAACAAAAGCAACATCAATAGATAAGATAATGTGGAGGGGAGGAATCATCAGGGGGTTTCAAGCCCAGAAAAGGGACTAGAGGATAATAATATCTGCTGAGAGAGAGATAATTAGTCTCTCCCAAATATGAGCCTCTAATTTGTTGTTCAATTTTGCAACTGTGATATACACATATGCAGCACTAAATGGATTTAATGGCGTAAAAGAAAAGTGGCCATTAATTTGGGAGGGAGGGTGATGGAGGAAGGTCATTGGCTAATAAAGGAACTGCCTTGGCCCATTTTATTGGTTAGAGGATAGGTGGGAGGAGTAAACAGAACAGAACACTGGGAGGAAGAGGAAGTGAGCTCAGTCTCGACAGCTCTTCTCTCTCGGGAGCAGACGCCTCAGAGAGATGCCATGCTCCTGGCTCCTGGGCAGACGCACGCTATGAAGCTCCAACCCAGGATGGACATAGGCTAGAATCTTCCCGGTAAGTGCACCCAGGGGCTCAACACAGATGATTAGAAATGGGCTAAATTAATATGTGAGAATTAGCCTAGAAGAGGCTAGATAGAAATAGGCCAAGCGGTGTTTAAATGAATACAGTTTGTGTGTTGTTATTTCGGGCATAAGCTAGCCGAGCGGGCGGCCAGGGTGCTGGGAACGCAGCCCCGCCACCCTTATTACTACAGGAGGGACATGTTAGAGCTTGGAGGGAGGAGCCATAGGAAAGGTTGAAATGGAAAAAGTTAGATAAATATATTTTTAGTTAGAACAAAATTTAAAAATATGTGACAGAGCATTGGATGATTTTAAACACTGGAAATAGATATATATCAATCAAGGTAATCATATCTGGCAAAGATATCGTTTAACATTGCTGGAGGAACGAAAACTTTCCAAGGTTAGCACACGTTGTAGTATTATACAGACACTAAGCCAACACTGCACAAAACGCTCAATGGAACACAGAAGAGAAAAAGTCAAACTCAATCACTAGAGCAAAGGAAAGAGTAAATCTCACAAAGTAAACGAAAAACATTCTATAAGCAGAAAGTAACCAAACAAGTCCAATTCAGTAAACCAATGACCCCTAAGACAAATAAAGGATAAGTGAAAATCTTCCAGGAAAGAAACCAACAAATTACAGCATCTGTCACCATCTCTTAATTAAAATCAAATCTTAAATTTAAATCACCTGAACTCTATAATATAATCAGCTTAGGAGACTATATATTAAACAGCATCTGAATATCCTCACGAAAAATTCACCTCATTAGAAAGTACAGAAACATTATAATGCTGAAAAAATGAAATCATATCATAGAAATTAATGCAAAATATGTTTTGAGTTCTTTATAATTGGTAACACAAAATTATAATAATTAAAAAGTAATGCTCAGTACTAAATAGAAAAAAAATATCAAAAAGGTGTGATTATATACTGAATGTTCAAAATTTCCTAAAGTAAATGTCATACAACAAAAAGGGACAGAGTATATTTCAGTACCCCAGTTATATCATTTGATAGCCGATAACCAAAGGTCAATAAAAAAAAGTCTAAAAGCACATTGAGAAGTCCTGTTTCCAGTAATGATAAAAACTTACTGGGGAAACTGAGCACCAATGTTTAGATAAATTCAAATAAATCTGTTTCAGTCAGCCTGTGCAAAACCAAGCTCCAAATGGATCCAAAACCTTCATGTGTCACCACTGTTAGGGAACAACCAATCACGCTCTGTCTGGCTTTGAGGTACATTCCATAAGAGAAAACCCAAACCTGGTCCTGTAATCAGTCTCCTCAAAAGTCCAGGCTGTGATAAGACATAGGATCTAGAACGGAGCTTAATTTTGTCTTTTAAATAAATTGACAATTTTGAGAAACTTTATTAATGTATACTTATATTCATGACAGTTGCCCATCTTCTTTAATCAGATAAAACTGTCATTTCAGGAAATTGTGCTAAAAGCAATGTCTTAGGGCTACACAGTTGATGAAAGTACATGGTGGTTTGGTGCTCAGCCCTAAACAAGGCATTTACTCCATCTACTCCAAGCATCAGAAAACAGTGCAGAAGAGAGAGGAAAGAGAGTGAGATCCAGAACACAGGCAGAAGGGCTGTGAAATGTCATCTTCTGGACAATATATACCACTGAAATCAAGAGCTCTCAATAACTATA
The DNA here is from genome assembly GCF_018167655.1 of Microtus oregoni. Taxonomy (NCBI): domain Eukaryota; kingdom Metazoa; phylum Chordata; class Mammalia; order Rodentia; family Cricetidae; genus Microtus; species Microtus oregoni. The sequence continues at coordinate 16,880,414 of NW_024543076.1, forward strand.
GACAACTACATTGGGACATGTTAGGATATAGAGTGCCTTAAGAGGATCCCTGTGCATTACTGTTGACTTTTATGCTAAGGATAGCTATGTTAAGAGAAAGGAGGAGTCACTGATTTTTGCTGTCTGTCCACCAGGCACCAATTGTTATATACTTACTATGTTCCAAACAATTGTCCTTATGCAGTTAAGCTTTATGATTGTATTTGTGTGTATTTCTGTGTGTATGCGGGGGGGGGGGTGTTTGTAGGTGTGTGTATTTGGGTGTGTTTTCAACATAATACAAGCTAGGAACATTTAGGAATAAAGAAAAGGAACTGAGAAACTGCCCCATCTAGATTGGTCTGTAGGCAAAATTATGGGTCATCTTGTTGATTGGTGTAAGTGGTTGGTGTAAGTGGGTCCTTGCTGAGTATTGCTAGTGCCATCATGGGCCCATAGTCATGGGTGACATAAGAAAACAGATTGAATGAGACATGGGGAGAAAGTGATGGCATCTGCTTTAGTTTTTGCCTCTAGATTGCTGCCTTGACTTGCTTCTCTGACTTTCTTTTATGATGGACCCTGTTGTGGTTACTTCTCTATTGTTGTGATAAAATACCATAACTGAAGCAACTTCACAGTACAATGTTGAATCTTACTTATGTTTTCAAAATGTTTGAGTGCATCATGGCAGAGGAAAGGAACAGCTGAAAGCTCACATCTTGATATACAACCATGAGACAGAAAGAGAACTGTGAATTTCATGGATATTTTTTAACCTCTAGGATACCCCCAGTAAAATATAATTGCTAACGATGCCTCTGAATCTTTTCCAAATAGTTCCAGCAACAGGGGACCAAGTATTCAAATATATAAACCTTTAGGAACCATTCTCATTCAAATAACCATAGACTGTTATGTGAAAGTGTAAATGAAACAAACCCTACCCTCCCTAAGTGCTTGTGGTCATGGTGTTTTATAACAACAATAGAAACAAAATACTAGGATAGTCCTAATCCATTGGTCACAGATATAGTCCTGAATAAAACAAAATTTATACATTTGTGAAAGGAACAGATAAGAATCATAAATAGTGTATTGGCTGGGTTTTTCTTTGTTTGTGTGGTTTTGGTTTTGTGTGTGTGTGTGTGTTTGAACTTGACACAAGCTATTGTCATTAGAGGAAAGAATGCCTGAGTGAGATATAGCTGTAAGACATTTTCTTATTTTGTGATCAGTGGGGGAGGGCCCAACCCAAGTTGGATGGGAAGCAAGCCAATAAGCAGCTCCCCTTGACCCGTTCTGTATCAACTCATGCCTCTAGGATCCTGCCTTGTTTGAGTTCCTGTCCTGAACAGCAAAGCAGAATTGTAAGTCAAATAAACCCTTTCCTTCCCAAATTGCTTTTTGGTCATGGTGTTTTGGTGCGGTAATAGAAACCTTAAGTAAGATAGATAGGCAATAGTGGGAAGGAGAATAAATAGCATGCATTATAAAACTGTATGAAATCATTAAAGAACTAAATTTTGAAAAGGAAAAATGTATGCCATTCTATCCACAGTGATAAATGACAGGACATAGTTCTTTTTATGCTTGTATAATATGCCATAATGTCGAGCCACGTGATTTTTATTTTTAATCTATTGATCATCTTTCAGTTCACAGCATTATTAATGGTTTATGACTAGTAAAACATGAGCATTATTGTCTTGTGATTCTGGAGTCTTAAAGTCTACCTTAATGATACTAGATTCTGACCTATTTATGTTGAGGGCAGAATGATGCACAAAAACAAGGGAACATTAAAAGGAAGGCATACAAAGAAAAGAAAAAACCACTGAGTTCAGATTGCTTTATAAAAGCCTTCTCTTGAAAGAAGGAACACATGTCTACAAAAACTTGTTAAAAGCTTTTAACGGGCAACTCCCCACTCTTTCCTGATGAAAGTAAATTTACAAAATGGGATAGGGAAAACTAAAACCACAGACACTATACATTTTGGAGTTCTTATTACTTTTATTACACTTTTCTTTGGATGTAAATTATCCTGTAAAAAATCTGTTAAGGAAAGAAATGGAGACAAAGAGAAAAACCATACAAATTCAATTTTCCAGCCAAAGATAGTCACTTTCAAAAATGAAAAATCAATCACCTTCAGACAACTTTAGTCTCAGCACAGCAGAAATATAAACCTGCAAGTTAGAAATTGATGTGCTTTACCTTTCTTGAATGTTCAATGTTACTGTGCCTCTTCTATTTCTCAGTAGTACCTTTTTGGTAATTTAATTTAACATACACTCATACTTTGAGGTATGTAATGGGAAACAGCAAGGCAAGATTTTATGTTTATTTAGTTGTGTTCCAGATAGCTTCATCTATTTTCTTTAAAAATGGGTATTAAATTATATATATTTTTTTAGTTTTTAGTTTTTCTAACTTGACAATATTCTATATAAATTCTACCTTTACAGAATAAAGGATAAAAGAATATTCAGTTTATCATTTTAACAGATGAAAGTCTGAAAATTAATTTATTACTGGTTTCATGATTAAAATTATTGGCTTGGTCAAAGCAAATTTTAACACATTTATTATTATCAATATCTAATGTTTACAAAACTTTTGAAGAAAGGTGCATTGCATTTTCAACAATCCATTCATTATTCTACTAGCTTATGGGTCAGAGGCCTTTCAGTCGATGATAACTCACCTACACCATTTTTAAACCTAATAGAAGGTAAATTCGATATCCTCTAATTGATGTCTTCCAATACTTGCATCCAAAAAGTAACTGTGTTTAGGCTCAAATCTCCATCCACTTTATCCACAATGATTTGCCTATATGCTCAAGAGATAACTGAATTTCTGCATCGCATATAGATTGTAGGCATTTTCCTTGAAATGGCTACACATTATTAGATATTATGATATCTAGGAATACTTTAATTTTTAGAAACTATATTACTTATTATTTTCAGCTACTTTGATTGTCCCAGAAGATTAGAATTATATTAATAGTTCTGCTGTCAAACATACTCTATTATCAAATAAAATAGCAAGCCAATCATCTTTCTTTTATGGTGAGATACCCCTGAATTTATCAACTTAACAAGATGAGCCATTTATTTAACACTTAGGCTTAGACATTCCAACCAGGAAGCTGAGCCCATTGCTTTTGGGCCTGTGTTCCTTTATAATCGATCACAAAAGAGAGGAAAGAAAGGTAAATGGAGTCCCATTTTTTTACACTATGTTACCCATGACTCAAAGCCTCCCACTTCCCAGTAGTGCCACACAGACAGAGGAGCAACCCTTGAACACATGGTCTTATGGGAACATCCAACTTGCATACCACAGAAACCAGCAAAGACAGACTGGTCAGTGAAGGGATTGTTTTTGAATTACAAGTAATACCAATATTCAATCTATTAAGGGATGAAAGAATTTGCAAACATTGGTGTTTGTGTTGAGTTTCTTTAACAATCAGGGTGGAACTGTTTTGTTAACTTCTTTAATGGAATGTATTATTGGTTTTTTTTTTTGAATGTATTATTCTTATATTATTTTATCAATATTCAAATTGAATATTTTCTTGAAAGAGTGCGGGCTTGAAGTCAAGGGAATTGTATTGGTATTGACAGAGAGTAAGAACGTTAAAAGGGGAGATATGGCTATAATACACTGTACATGAATAAAATTCTTAAAAATAAACTATCATTAAAATATTTTAAGGTTACAAAGATAAAAGTTACCCTTAAAATAAAAAAATGCTGCTTTTTGATGAACAAATAAATATAGTAATATCATGATTTCTGTGTGTTAGCTCTCAGTGCATTTTAAAGGTTTAAATTTACATAACTTTTAAAAAGTCATGGTCTGCACCAGGCTCAGGATTTTCTGTACCAGAAACTTTGTTGTGATTGTTTCATTCTCCTCACACAGAAGCTGCTTAACACAATAATATTAAATAAAATGAGGAAACAGCAGAAAGTCAATGCCATATAACCTCTTCCCATATGTAGAACTGAAGATAGTTGGTCTCATTGAAGTTGAGGCTAGGTGAAATCATGAAGAAAGAGGGATGAGAGACATTGACCAGGTTCTGGTATGCTGCTATACCTTATAGGTTACAGACAAAACTAGCATTCTTTATTGTTCAGAAAGGTAGAATTAAGCATTTATGATGTTTTTACTATGAAGAAATATTCAACGTGGAGTAGTATTGTTTACCCTAAAGGAAAAGTTATGTTATGCGTATATGTATCTTACCATAACTATGATTCACTATAAATATGCTTCATTGTTGATTGCTTTGTTTGTTTGTTGTTTGAATGTTCTTTATGTGTTTGTCTTCAGAGACAGGGTTTCTCTGTGTAGACTAGCAATCATGGAACTCATTCTGTAGACTAGGTTGGCCTTGAACTCAGATACTTATCTGACTCATTTTGTGCTTATGTAAAATTTGATGCAATTCTAAAAAATGATTACATGAAATGAATTACTGAATTGCAATTTAAAATCGCAATGTCAAAAGCTTCCAAATAATATTCAAATATTTCTAGAACACTAATAGCTCTATTTCAGTACATTACTTACTTATTCCAGAGTAACATACTAACAATTGATTACACAATAGAGTTCACTTAATGTTTTGCTGTCAATTATTAAAAGTATACTGAAAATCAGTTGACATCATCAAATAGTTTTAGAGGCTACATTCTCCATTGATGCTATCAGAACATTAAATTATCTACTTCCAAAACTAAAATATGTCCAATATCTGCCTCCATTTCATCTCTTTTATAAAAGCAAACAATATTCTCTCAGGAACTAAGGGAACCTTCATATCAGAAGTAATGAACGGAGGCAAAACCAAATTGTACTCCATATCCCCTCACAGGCAACATCTTTGAATTTGGCAGTGATAGCCACATGATATACTTTATAAACTAGTGGGCATGAAATGTCTTTAAGAAAAATCTACCAGAGTTCAGACATTCTCTTTTGTCTATTTTTGACAAGAAAATTATCCGTGCCCTTTTTGGAGTATAGTTGTCTCTTTGCAGTTTATTGGAGAGCATCTATTAAGGACGATGACAAATACTCAGTAGTCACTGTGCTGTGACTCGGGAAGACAGAACTGTTTTCAGCATTTTCCAAGGCCATTCCTGATCAGGTGCAGCCATGTTTGCAAGCAGAGTCCTAAGCAGTGACAGAGGAAGCATCAAGCTCCTGGGTGCTTCTGGGTTGACATATTTTTCTTTGCATTCTCATAAAATATTTCATGAAAATTTTGACATAAACTCAATAATTACATTACCCTTTATAGAATTTTGTTTTGCACTACTCACTCTTAGAGAAATGAGGCTGAAAATATTGACAAATTTAGACATATTATTTATATGATCCCCACGTTCTATAGAGCTCCCAAGGATACAAATGTTTATTCTATGCATTCTTGTTCAATTGGTCTAAATCCTCTCTACCAAACTGTGTGTCATAAAAACACATTACCTGGTCTTTTACCTGCCAAATAAATATTTCAGGATAGCTACACTAAATGTGATGATTTTACGATTATTACTTTTGTGTTTCACTGAATGTTTAAAAAGGAAAAGGAAATAGAAATGTCTTCTCTCAGGCCATGGGGTCCTGACATCTTCTTTGAGCAGACTGGCAAAAAGTGAGCTAGTCCATCCCTTCACTTTTTCTGTCAATCTACTGAAAAACAAGGCAGCAGTATTACACATCAGGAAGAAATAAGGTCCTCAAGCCGGCGGCTGGTTCTCTGCGTTATTTTGCTCTCCCAATGACGGTGGAAAGTGTTTTCATCCTCTAGTGTTTCTTGGTCAGAGATAAAAATGGATAATGGATGATGATGTGGGTGACAAAGTGCATGAACTCTCAAGTTGACGAGGAGGAGTGAGAATCCAATAAGAAAAAAGTGCTTCTGAGGGCATAGCAATATGAACAAATCTCATGCAAGTGCACCTGAGTGTATCCTTCCATAGCTTCTCTGTGGTACAGTGCTCTTCTTTCTTGAGTCTCGTGACACCTTCCTACTTTGCTTAGAAACCGCACACGCGAAATGTTATATGTGAAGGGGCTTTACCACCTCTTCTGTTACTGTTTCAGATAGATTTATGAGTCTTCATATTTCTTCAAAGAATTATTTATATTATTGTTTCCGTGTGTGAATGTGTGTGCATGTGCTTGTGTGTACCTTGTGGGCAAGGAGAACAGAGGGCAGAAGAGCGTACTGGATTCCCTGTAGCTGGACTTATAGGTAGTTATTGGCCACCTGCAAATATTTCTAATGCTGAACCATTTCTCTAGCTCCTAAGTCCTTGTATTTTTTTTCTTTTTAGTTTATTATGGCTATCCCAATTAGTAACAGGTTCTATTCTCTAACACGGATAAAAAAATAAAATAAGGAAAGTAGATACACCTGAAACCCTACAGACTCTGAAATTTTGATATGTGTTTTGCTATTTGGAATATCCTTGTTTTAATTCAGTCATCATTCTAGAAATTATTTATTAAAAAACTATTTTGCAACTGGCTCTGTACTGTGGAAAACTGTTATAAGTGTAGACACATAAGCACTCTGGAAAAATATGAACTTGATTAGGGAAACTCACAGGATCTCACTGCTTATGTCCTCCTCTGGACTCCATTCAAACATGTCTTTCCTAATCTTTTCTTTATCAGTACACCACGTTTCCCTTCTTATTTTCTGTCGCAGTACTTGGGAGCTCTAGGGCAGCTTGGCTTTGTTTGCTGTTTGCTTTTGTACAACTTTCCTGTTGCAGGTTTTTCTCATTATTATCTGAACTTGTAGTTTATATTTCTGGTGACAGATAATTGGCAGAGAATACATACATACACATATATATATTTATTTTCACACACACACACACACACATATATATATTTATGTACATGATGAAGTCAAGAAAAGTGAAATGAAAATACTGAAGGTCGCTTTGCTAATCATGATAGCTTTTTTGATTTTCAACAAGAAAAATAAATTATGCATCAAAAGGATATCAGTATTTCATAAGATACAATTCAGTAAAACTCTAATACCTCATTTTGAGTTCCTGGTTTATAGGTAAGTAGCCAAGTTATAGAACTTTTATAGAATAGAAGAATGTAATAAGGATATTTATTAAATTATTACTTTTTAATTTTTAAAAATTCTTAAACTTGTATTGATTCTTTGTGGATTTCACATCATCCCACTTGTCTCTGTCTCCTCATATCTGCCTTCTTTCCTAGCAACCTCACCCCAAAACAAAACAAAATTTGAAGGAAAAATCAAAAACCAAATATATTAAAGCAAAACAGAAAATAAAAAACAAATAAACAAATAACAATGGCAAATAAAAAGGAGAATCTCACCTTGGACCTGTAGTGTGGCATGTTGAGTCACATATTTTATCCTTAGTCCATTCATCTTTACTTGCAAGTACTTATTGCCAGGAGTCATTGTTCTGGCTGGAGACCTCTGACTGCAGCACTGGTAATGGGCTCTCACTAAGACTTTTCTTGAATATCCTGTTTTAAAGATCCTGTTGTTTTGGATCTGTAGGTTCATCCTCTTCATATACTCCAAAAAGTCATAGATGAGGTTGATATTGGGTTGGGCTAACTTATAGTCCTGGTTCTGAGCCAAAGAGGTAGCTGGGTTTGTCAGTCCTCTAGCGTCCCCTTATAGTTTTTAACAAGGGAGCTCCCCAGCACAGCCTTGACTAGTTCACCCAATGCAGCTTGCAGGCAGCGAGGAGTTTGGCCAGTTTTCCTGCTCTCGGGTCCTCTGATTTAAATCACACACACATCCACCACCAGGGCCAGTTCTACTGTTTTACCCACACCAGATGCAGAACGTTCTCTCCTAATCTCCGTAGGGAACATATGCTGGAAGGATGTGATCAGCTCTCATGTTCTCACCCACTCAGGATGGGCTCAGCTGCCCAGTCTGACACCATGATCAGCTCTAGTGGTATACAGGTGGGATGCAGGGCCTGATCTCCTGTGTGCTGCAGCTGGTGAGGGACAGGGATAGTTCTCTCACTCTTGTGACCTAGGGCCAACTCTTTCACCTGCCACATATAGCAAGGAGCAGAGGGAGGAAAGCATCTTTCCTTCAGCCATGCCACCAAGAGGGGCGGCTCTCTTGCTTTCATGCCCTCAGAGTCAGCTCACCTGCATCTCACCCAGGTGAGGTACTTGCCTGTGGTGAGGGGTGAGGACTTTTTTCCCTAGTATAGGGGGAAGGGTGGTAGTGCAGGACGGGTGACTGTCCCCTGAGGATGGGCCCAGCTCTCTTCACACAGCATCCAATGAGGGCAGGACCAATTATCCCAAGGTCAGTTAAGGGTAAGGTTGGCTCAGTATAGAGTTGTTCCTAAGACCCCCTGTACTAACATGGGCCATGACCATCATCACAGACCCCAGCTGCAGCAGGACCATGGGCATAGACATGGTCCTTGGCAGCAGTTGGGCCCAGATCTCACCATGACCCATGTGGCAACATAGATCACTCAGATCAGTATAGAACCTGCCCCAGCATGGCCTTTGAACATCAAAATGGTCTTAGATGGCTGACCAGACCCTGGCCATCTTCATAATAGTAGTCAATGGTAACAAGAGACATGGGCATCACTCTAGACTCAGCAGCTGAATGGTCACAATCCAGACATGGCCCTTGGCAGCAGCCCTGGGAGACAGCAGAGGTCACTTATATTAGCATAGACCCAGTGGTAGCATGTCCCTCAGACACTCTCATGGACACAGGTTGTGCCCTAGACCCCAGGCAACTGTGTGAATTTTGGTAACAAAATAAAATAGGGATACCAATACAGACCCTGGATATGGTAGGACCATGACTTGTTTTAATTTCTAAAGATATACTTTAATATGACTTATAATGGTTTTATGTAGACTGTGGACTTTTAAAAGTTAAATTAAATTGACATTTAATTGATTAAAATGTTGCCTATTTGTAGAATAAATGTTATGTTTCACTACAAGTATGTTTTAAAGTTCTTTTTAAATTTTCTTATTATTTGAGGATTTTATATATTCTATTTAATAATTAACCACCTCGCAACTCCCAGTGCCATCCTATGACCACTCAACTTTGGGTCCTCGTCCAGGAAAGTCTAATTGGTGCTGCTATATATTTGGGCTCATGATTATTCATTGAAATGTGTTAAACATATAAGAGGCAAACAAGGTCTTTAACAAAAGCTAACTCTTTCTTTCTGAGTGACTATCACCACCCTTAGAGAAATCTAACTTTCTCTTTCTATGCTTTATGATATTAATCATAACTATCAATTACAAATATCTCCTTAGTTATAGGTGGGATTCTGTGACCACTTACTCCCCTCTATAGCAGTTCAGAATTTCTTAATACCATCTGACTGTAATTACACATTGATTAACCTCTTGCCATAGTTGTTGTCTTTGATTGCTTCATAACATTGAAGGCAAGAACCTTTTGTTGAAAATATCACACACTTTGAAAATGTAATTAGGGAGAACTGAGCTGAATTTGATCTGAAAGCCTCACATTTTCCAGAAGGTGCTATGAAAGCTGCCAATAATAAAAAAAATCAATCAATATTCCACCCAGCTGTTATGGCCAAGAAACACAACAGTGATAAGCACAACAAAATGTCTATAAGATACAATAGCGGCAATTTTGTTTTAGGGGATAACCAACAACCATAAAAGTAAACTTAAGTCTCACTCAATAGGAGGAAATTCATAACTGTTATTATAAACCTAGCCAACGACTCACTGCTAGGGAGGCCACAGAAATTAGAAGATAGCATACTAATCCTGCCAGATTCCTAAATTAATATAATTTCTATATGCATTCTGAATACATATCCTTATAACCACAGACAAGTATAGCTCTTGCCATTTATCAAAAAAGCTTTTCTCTGCAACGGATAGAGACCACTACAGAAAGTCACAATGGGTCAAAAGGCAACAACAACTGATTGTGGGGTAAGAAGCCCTACTTGATACATCTATAACACAGCTTCAATACCCAAGTCTTGGAGACTATTGTGGAAGATTGAATGGAAATGCTAAGGGAGCCAGAGGACTGGGACTTCTTTGAGACTTTGCCCTTGGTATAAGAAAGAAAAGATGCACCATGAAATCTTAACAATATGGTTGCCTAAATATTACCTGGACAATGACATCACCTGTGGACATAGCAAACTGAATTGGAGAAATCTCAAAAGGGCATAAACCTGGGTGAAAAACTCTTAGGAAATGACAACACCTGAAAGAATGTGAATTAGTCTTACCCAGGAATGACGTCTTTAATTGGCTATTAAGTACCAAGTGGTCAGATATAAACATAAATACACACACACACACACACAAATACTCTTTCACTGTATGTCTGTTTCTCTGTTTCTCTCTCATATATATGAGATATACATGATATATATATATGAGATATATATGATATTTTATACACACACACAAACGCACACACACATCTCCCTCTCTGGATGTGTGTGTGCGTTTGTGTGTGTGTGTGTGTGTGTGTGTGTGTATAAAATGGACTCAGCAGGTTGGATTTATATATTTGAATGTGTTGCACCTGTCTGTCTGTAACAATAATAATTAAATAATTAAAAACTCAAGGGAGGCTATGCATTTGAGGAGAAATTGTGGCACAACACAACAGGAGAATTGGAGGGACCAGAGAGAGTACGAAGTAATTAAAATTAAAAAAAAAAAAAACCTTCTCTGATGAGACCTGGGAGCAGCCCTTATCTATTGTTACAGATAAGTATTGTGCAGGCAGTTTGATGGTTTGTCCATGCTGCAAAATAATAGCAGTATGTTCTCCACTGGGGTCTATGACCACCTCTGCTGCCAGCTATACTCTTTTGGTATTTCTAAAAAGATCTTCAACTTAGCAGAAAGGTCTTTTTCTTCCTCTGTGTTTATGTCTGCTCTTACATTAGCCACTGTCATAAGCAAGGCGATACTTTATATTTTTATTTCCCTGATGTCCAATGTCATCTTTTCATATGCCTGTTGGCGATTTTTGTATATTCTTTTGTGAAGTACCGATTTAGAGTGATTACCCATTTTTCCATTCAGATCTTTATTTGTTTGTTAATTTGTTGTTGGGTTTTTGCAATTCCAATATGTATCCTGCCACAATTCTTACCATGAGCTGTAGTTTGCAAATATTTCACTCTTCATGATGGCTGTCTCTTTACTATACTACTTGTATTACAGGACCACTTTGGTTTAATGTAGTCATATTTATATCTATTTGCATTTGCTTGGAGGATTTGTTCATTTGTACTGCAATGTTTCCCATACATTTTCCTTTAGTAGTTTTTCAAATGTTTAATCTCCTTGCAGTATGCTTTTGTAACTAGTGAGGCATAGGTACTGACTCAATATATTTTAGATGTATAAACATTTAACTATTTAATTATAGCATCATCCAATGTAAATATTACGAAATTATGGAAAACCCTTTATTATCAAACTCTCTGTTTTATCCTGTGAAAGATTTCAGTCTTCTCTAGTAATCTATTTCACAGTAGATTAAAACAAATTTCAGTGTGCTTCAAGAACCAAAGTTCAGGCTAAGGATCAGTGCTTTGAGCCAGAGACAACACAATTGATGTCAATAGTTTAAACATTATTATAATACTTATCTAGAAATTTTTGCTATTGAGAATACCATTTCAAACTATTTCTAACACCAGCAGTGATTTATGTTTTCTGTTGATATTAGATGCTTTATCTGTCCCTCCTATCAAAAAATATATTTTTCTAATTAACCATATTCCTAAAAAGAATAAACAACTGATAAAGTGTAGCCTCTACATTGGACCAAAATCCTACCAATATAATAGTAATAAATCATTAAATAAATTACTATTCAAATATTTTATTCGATATCTTCTAAAAGATTTGTAAAATAAGCCACTAATAATAAAACTCTAACACTGTTACAAATAATATTCATATAATATGAATTATACAATTTTTACATTTTTCTGCAAATCAGATAAGAAATATAGAACATTAGAATCTAGCTGTATGCAATGCAATCTACTTTGGAAGGTTTTTTAAACTATTTTTTCACTTTTAAAACAAGACGTATCTGTAGCTATAAATAGTAAATAACATTGCTGAGAAAGGACAAATTTCTGATTTTGATAAATTTATATTTGTTACACTAGTTGACTGACTTTGGAGAACATGTTTGCCACAGCGTATATGTGGAAGTCCATTGGTGTTCTCCTTTCACCATGTGAGTGCTGGGGACTGAACTCATGTAGTCAGGCTTGACAGCAAACACATTTCTGCACTGCGTTATCACATCAGTTCTATGCATTATTCTTTTCTGTAATATAATGTATATCATTTATGACTATTGCATATATTTTCTTATAATAATAAGGAAAATACTGATACATTCAGTCAAAATATATTAATGTTTATGCTCATACATTTAATTTCTAATACACAAAATTATTACTAATACTTTTTATAGTTTCTGACCATGACCTTGAATATCTCTTTGTAATGAAATGAAGTCATTTGGGAGACATATGAGATAATATTTCATCTTTGATGAAACTTTTTTTGATCAATATTTATTAATATAGATTATTTGAATGAAACACTGTTTCATTGAGAAAACTTGATTAAAACACCATTTAATTAAGATAGTAGTAACATATATACATATGGTTCCATATATATATATATATATATATATATATATATAAAATACTTCTTTGTAAAAAAATGTATCTCATAAACATTTAATTACAATAAACTAAAGTTAATGAGTACATGTCCTGTGGTACAACTGAGCATCCTTTGGGTATATACCCAAAAGTGGTACTGCTGGGACTTCAGGTAGGTTGTTTCCCAATTTTCCAAAAAAAAATAGTCATCCTGAAAACCAAAGCAGATGAACCAGTTTGCACTTCCACTTGCAATGGAAGAGTTTTACCTTTTACCCCACATCCTTTCCAGCATAAGTTGCCCTCAGTGTATTTGATCTTGACCATTATTACAGGTGCAAGATGGAATTTCAGAGTTGCTTTGATTCACTTGCTCAAGCCTGATGAAACTTTTAATAACCTTTCTTGGACCATTTTAATTTTTCCCATTTGACAAAGATTTGAGTAGAAAACATGTTCAGTAATTTCAATAGATTCTACTGGGTGATGTTACTCCTTTTGTATAAGATGTAGTTAGGAAACCTGAAGTGCACTGTTGTCAAAAGATTTTTCATAATCCTTCTAATTTTCTGAATATAAGTATTTTATGGTTGTAAAATAAACTAGTTATTTTTCTAATAAAATCTGCCAAGAAGTCCAGTATCCTGCTTCCCATTATGGCCTTGTGATTTATATGATAATTAAAATACCTGTTTGTAGGGGGCCTCTTTACAGAGAATACACCAAATCTTAATAACTGGTGAAAATGAGAAGTTATCCAGTAGCGACTAGGCAGATACATATGGTTTAGACTGTAGTCCAGGAAAACTGCAGTTCTTCACATTACTGGGACAGGGGTCAGGGCCTCACATATCCTAGACTATATTCCCAGCATGGCACAACCACAAATGTTCTCATAAATTTCCCCAAATAAATAAAAGACCATCAATTAAGACCGTAGTTGTAAATAAAAATAAGTCAAATACTACAAAGCACTGGAAATTTTGTGCTTAAGCTCTGGTACTCTCTGTAAGCAGAGAAAAAAAAATAATTTACCTTATACAAAATTAGGAAGAAGTTAGGGAATACAAAACTTCTCTGTGAGCACACTAGTTATGCATATAAATGAGTAAATGATATTATTCTATTAGCATGTATTAAGCCGAACTGTATGAATGCCATCTAAGTTTTAAAGGTAAAAGGGAAAAGGGAGGACTTTGCTTTGTGTTTGCTAATGCTGGCAAAAAGAAAAGTTTCTTCTACAGCATAAAATTGACAGCTCTTTCACCTTTGGAAAGAGCAAAGTCTCATTAACATTGTGTATAGAATGCACACAAAGTTTAAAAGTGGTCTGAAAACTTCATGTCTACAGGACTGTAAATAATAGGTAATCGCAGCGTCTACAAATCATGCAGTGCAGATTCCGTTAGCCTTTTGTAATGTAACTGCTCTTAAGGTGACAGAAAGATTTATGCATATTTCTTCACTTTTATTTTCTCTCACGCTTTTACCTAAGATTATAAGTACTTCTTCTATTGAATAGAAGGCTCCATATGTGGAGCTAAAAATATGTAGACATCTTCATCCACGTTGCCAATGGAAAAGATTATTAGAGATATTCTTTGGAAGAGATTGCTCATTTAGCTGTAGCTTTGAGATATTCCCTAACACCTAATGAAAACTGACTTATAAGCATTCTGGCCTTCTCCTGTGCAGTCAAGACTCAGTGTCAAGCCAGCGGAAGCTGTTAGCCAACAGTCCTCCCCCTCCGTTGAGAAGCTGAACCACGGGAAAAGTCAGTTAAAACCGTAGTCACACGAGGAGAGTTGTTTTCTGAGGATTAAAATGGAAATGAAAACTTAAAAGGTGGGTATTTTCTTAGTGAACACCACATTTAAAAATATGCTTAACATAATATTCCAATTTAAAGGAAAATGCTATCATTACACACATAAGATAGTAGTCTTTATTCTTAATCATACAGTGATCTCCCTGAATACAAAATAAAGTATTTCCAACTCCTAAACCTTACTATTGTAACCTCTTTATATTAAGTAAGCTTTTTCTCCCCTCTTTGATGCTCCTGCATACCAAAAACACCCCATAATGAGCCAAGAATTCTTCAGGATTATAACATGCCATTAGAAACAATTTGAATACATATATTTTGGTAAATATCTAGAATCAAAAAATGTAGTTATGTCTCAAATTTTCTTTAAATCTATAAATACATCAGCATTAAATCTATAAATAAATCAACATTCTGAATACAGCTAACAAAAAGGAGAAAGTATTTAGTCTCTTCTCCTGTTTTCCTTTCTCGCTACAAGGTCATTAGATACAGTCAGGAAGCTATTTAGGCTTTTTAGTTTTCTGATTGCTCTAGGTATATCTATCAACCACTCACCTTCAAGTTAGTGACTTCATTAAACTCTAGTTTTAAAACTAATTTGAAAGTCTGACCTTTGAAATACTAAGGGTGACGTGAGGACAAATGAAGGGATTGGAGTGGCTCTCAAACTATACTTACATTCTAAAAGTTACCGCATGAGCCATTCGACTGTTTAAAAGAAGCTTTAACTTGAAAGTAGCCAACAACTCCGAAGTGCTATGCCACACAGTGGCCAGGCTGGGGAGAAGCACGGCCTTACCCCAGTAACAGGCTCAATAGTAACACCCTGGTGGCCTCTTTCCAGAGGAGCATTCCAGGTCTCTGCTTTTGTCCATCCCCTACAGCAATGATGGACCCCTTCCCCAGGGGCTCTTGACTGATTTCTGTGGTATATTTTCATGTAAGAAACTTAATGAAGAGCACTAGAGGCAACTTTGATTAAAAGAAATTTAAAGTAAACCCACATCATGAGAAGACCAGCTGCCTTTTAAAAGTGTCCATTAATGCAATTGCTAGGTAGTAGTGACTCTGCAGGGGAGATTTTTAAAAGCATCCTACTAGTGGGGTTGCATCTGATAGTTAGAAACAAAGCTACATCCCTTCACTGCTCTATAATGGTGGTGAAAACACTTATTAAGTGTTTTGAACATGGACATCTAATCTACAGTCCAGTTCAAACGTGTCCAAGGCTGTTGATGCAGTTGAAAGAAACGATTACATTAGCTGAAAAAAAGTGATGACCAACTTAGTCTTAATGTAGTTCTGGACAATCAAAGTGTACAAGTCCAGTTCTTAAAGTCAGCAATAATTGCCCTGCAGTCCTGTGAATCTTTACTTTAATTCACAACAGAAATATAAGTATAGCTAAAAAGACATATAAGTATATTTTGTATACTACATGTGGACAGGAATATGAAATCACAATGTCAGCTTGTGACAGATTAAGCCATGAAATCTCACTTTTATAAAAGATATAAGATGTGGGAGTTCTTTCTAAACCAGGAAATGGTTTTTAATGTTTTTGACCGTGTCCTAAAATCACATGGCATAGTTAAAAGAAGAAATGGAAAACATGCTGAACCTCAAATCCAGTTTTAATTGATCTTGTTTAGAGTGAGTCTGGGTAGAAAAATCTAGTAATTTTCATGTGCACCAAGAAGAGTTGTTACTGGTAGAATGGAGCTTGCCATTCTCAATGTTTAATGTGTGTGTAAACACTTGGGGACCTTGAGAAATATGACCCTGGTAGAGCCAGTCCTGTGTGAAAACAGAGGGTCTGCATTTGCCAACAGGTCCCACATGATTCAGGCCACTTAAGGGAGAAAAAAGATGCCTGCTACTCAGCTCAGATGGAATCCTTAAAACTTTTGGGAGGATATACCTACAACCTATGTAGACAAGTAACCACACCACTACCTGACTCAGCCTCTCTCCCCAAGCCACTTTTTCTCACTTATAAGTAAATTGTAGGTCATTAAATGTGGTTTGTGATATAATCTATGAAAAACTGTGCTGGAACATTAAAATGTGTCACTAGACCCAAGCGGGCGGGAGTCTCTTTGTTTCTATGGCCTGCCTGCACCAAGCAGGGTAGGCGCTTTGTTTGCGACCTGCCCACCAGCACGGAGGCCTGATCTCTTGGCGCCAGGAGACCCAGCGTTGGGGAGACCCAGCATTGGGGAGAGACAACGTTGGGGAGATCCAGCATTGGATAGGCAAGGAGACCTGATCCGGTAAAGAAGATCCATAAGGGAGCATTTGGAAGAAGAGATGGGTAGACGCCAAGGCAAGAATTCGCCCAACAAGCTGAAAAGCAACATGAAGCCACCAGAAACCAGCGACCTCACAACGGGAGGACATGAACACCTTAATCAAGAAGAAGTAGAAAAGGTTGACTTCATGAAAGTAATTGACGCCCTTAAACAGCATGTAAAAAACGCCCTTATAAAAATGGATGAGAAATATAACAGAAAGTTTGAAGAACTGAATAAATCAGTGAATGATACCCTAGAAAACCAAGGAAAAACAATCAAACAGATAATGGAAACGGTGCAAGACGTGAAAACTGAAATGGAGGCAAAGAAGAAAACACAAACAGAGGGCCGGCTGGACATGGAAAATTTAAGTAAACAAACAGAGTCTACAGAAACAAGCATAACCAACAGAATACAAGAGATAGAAGAAAGAATCTCAGAATCTGAAGATACCATAGAGAAAATAAACACACTGATCAAAGAAAACAGCAAGTCCAACAAACTCTCATCACAAAATATTCAGGAAATATGGGACACAATAAAAAGACCAAACCTAAGAATAATAGGAGTAGAAGAAGGAGAAGAAGTGCAGCTCAATGGTCCAGAAAATATATTTAATAAAATAATAGAAGAAAACTTTCCCAACCTAAAGAAAGATATACCTATGAAGGTTCAAGAAGCATACAGAACACCTAATAGGCTGGATCAAAAAAGAACATCCCCTCGCCATATAATTATCAAAACACAAAGCATACAGAATAAGGAAAGAATAATAACAGCTGCAAAGGAAAAAGGCCAAATTACTTATAAAGGTAAACCTATCAGACTTACACCTGACTTCTCCATGGAAACCATGAAAGCCAGAAGGTCCTGGATAGATGTACTTCAGAAACTAAGAGACCATGGATGCAAGCCCAGATTACTATACCCAGCCAAGCTTTCGTTCACTATAAATGGAGAAAATAAAATTTTCCAGGATAAAAACAAATTCAAACAATACGCAGCCACAAATCCAGCCTTACAGAAAGTAATAGAAGGAAAATCACTAACTAAGGAGTCCAACAATGACCACAATAACTCAGACATCTAGAGACCCTTCACAAACACAAATCAAAGAAGGGAAACACACAAACTCTACGACTAAAAAAATGACCGGAGTTAACATCCACTGGTCATTAATATCACTTAATGTCAATGGACTCAACTCACCTATTAAAAGGCACAGGCTAAGAGATTGGATACGAAAACAGGATCCAACATTCTGCTGTTTACAAGAAACCCACCTCAACCACAAAGAAAGGCACCTACTCAGCAGAGTAAAGGGCTGGGAAATGGCTTATCAAGCAAATGGACCTAAGAAACAAGCAGGTGTGGCCATACTAATCTCTAACAAAGTTGACTTCAAACTTAAATCAATCAGAAGAGATGGAGAGGGGCATTTTATACTCATAACAGGAACAGTTCATCAGGATGAAGTCTCAATTCTGAACATCTATGCCCCTAATTTAAAAGCACCCACGTACATAAAAGAAACATTGCTAAAACTCAAGGCAGCCATGAAACTGCACACACTAATAGTAGGAGACTTTAACACTCCTCTCTCACCAATGGACAGGTCAAACAGACAGAAACCTAACAGAGAAATAAGAGAATTAATGGAGGTAATGAATCAAATGGTCTTAACAGACATCTATAGAACATTCCACCCAAATAGGAAAGAATATACCTTCTTCTCTGCAGCTCATGGAACCTTCTCAAAAATCGACCACATAGTCGGTAACAAAGCAAACATCCACAGTTACAAAAAAATATTAGTAACCACCTGTGTCTTATCAGATCACCATGGATTAAAGTTAGAATTCAACAACAATGCTACCCCCAAAAAGCCTACAAACTCATGGAAACTGAACAGTCAACTACTGAACCATACCTGGATTAAGGAAGAAATTAAGAAAGAAATTAAAGTCTTCCTGGAATTCAATGAAAATAAAGAAACAACACATTTAAACTTATGGGACACTATGAAAGCAGTCCTAAGAGGAAAGTTCATAGCACTAAGGGCCCACTTAAAGAAAACAGAGAAAGCTCACATTGGAGACTTAACAGCCCACCTGAAAGCTCTAGAAAAAAAAGAAGCAGACATACCTAGGAGGAGTAGAAGACTGGAAATAATCAAACTGAGGGCTGAAATCAACAAAATAGAAACACAGAAAACAATCCAAAGAATCAATGAAACAAAAAGCTGGTTTCTGGAGAAAATCAACAAGATTGACAAACCCCTATCCAAACTAATCAAACGACAGAGAGAGAATACGCAAATTAATAAGATCAGAAATGAAAAGTTGGACATAACCACAGACACAAAGGAAATTCAGAGAATCATTAGATCTTACTACAAAAGCCTATATGCCACAAAACTGGAAAATGTAAAGGAAATGGACACTTTTTTAGATAAATACCATATACCAAAGTTAAACCAGGACCAGGTGAACAATCTAAATAGACCTGTTAGTCGCGAAGAATTAGAAGAGGTTATCAAAAACCTCCCTACCAAAAAAAGCCCAGGACCAGATGGTTTCAATGCGGAATTCTACCAGAACTTCCAAGAAGACCTAATACCTATACTCCTTAATGTATTTCACAATATAGAAACAGAAGAGTCATTGCCAAATTCCTTTTATGAAGCTACAGTTACTCTGATACCAAAACCGCACAAAGACTCAATCGAGAAAGAAAATTATAGACCAATCTCACTCATGAACATCGATGCAAAAATCCTCAACAAAATACTGGCGAACTGAATCCAAGAACACATTAGGAAAATTATCCATTATGATCAAGTAGGCTTCATCCCAGGGATGCAGGGCTGGTTCAACATACGAAAATCTATCAATGTAATCCAGCATATAAATAAACTGAAAGAAAAAAAACATATGATCATTTCATTAGATGCTGAAAAAGCATTTGACAAAATTCAACATCCCTTTATGATAAAAGTCTTGGAGAGATTAGGGATACAAGGGTCATACCTAAATATAATAAAAGCTATATACAGCGAGCCGAAAGCTAACATTAAATTAAATGGAGAGAAACTTAAAGCCATCCCACTAAACTCAGGAAAACGACAAGGCTGTCCACTCTCGCCATACCTCTTCAATATAGTACTTGAAGTTCTAGCAATAGCAATAAGACAACATTAGGGGATCAAAGGGATTCAAATTGTAAAGGAAGAAGTTAAACTTTCGTTATTTGCAGATGATATGATAGTGTACATAAGCGACCCCAAAAACTCCACCAAAGAACATTTACAGCTGATAAACACCTTTAGTAATGTGGCAGGATACAAGATCAACTCCAAAAAATCAGTCACCCTCTTATACACAAATGATATTGAAGCAGAGAGGGAAATCAGAGAAGCTTCACCTTTCACAATAGCCACAAACAGCATAAAATATCTTGAGGTAACTCTAACCAAGGAAGTGAAAGATCTATTTGACAAGAACTTTAAGGCATTGAAGAAAGAAATTGAGGAGTATACCAGAAAATGGAAGGACCTTCCTTGCTCTTGGATTGGGAGGATCAACATAGTAAAAATGGCAATTCTACCAAAGGCAATTTATAGATTCAATGCAATCCCCATCAGGGTCCCATCAAAATTCTTCACAGATCTTGAGAGGACAATAATCAACTTTATATGGAAAAACAAAAAACCCAGGATAGCCAAAACAATCCTATACAATAAAGGATCTTCTGGAGGCATTACCATCCCTGACTTCAAACTCTATTACAGAGCTACAGTGATGAAAACAGTGTGGTACTGGCATAAAAACAGAGAAGTTGACCAATGGAATCGTATAGAAGACGCGAATTTTAACCCACAAACCTATGAACACCTCATTTTTGATAAAGAAGCCAAAAGTATACAATGGAAGAAAGAAAGCATCTTCAACAAATGGTGCTGGCATAACTGGATGTCAACCTGTAGAAGAATGAAAATAGACCCATATCTATCACCATGCACAAAACTCAAGTCCAAATGGATTAAAGACCTCACTATCAGTCAGAACACAGTGAACCTGATAGAAGAGAAAGTGGGAAGTACCCTACAGGAGATGGGCACAGGAGATTGCTTCTTATGTGTAACCCCAACAGCACAGACATTAAGGGCAACATTGAATAAATGGGACCTACTAAAACTGAGAAGCTTCTGTAAAGGAAAGGACACTGTCACCAAGACAAATAGGCAACCTACTGACTGGGAGAAGATCTTCACCAACCCCGTAACAGACAAAGATCTGATCTCCAAAATATATAGAGAACTCAGGAAACTAGACTTTAAAATGCTAATTAACCCAATTAAAAAATGGGGCACTGAACTGAACAGAGAATTCTCAGCAGCGGAAGTTCAAATGGCCAAAAGACACTTAAGGTCATGCTCAAACTCCTTAGCAATCAGGGAAATGCAAATCAAAACAACTTTGAGATATCATCTTACACCTGTCAAAATGGCTAAAATAAAAAACTCCAATGATAGCCTTTGCTGGAGAGGCTGTGGAGGAAGGGGAACACTCATCCATTGCTGGTGGGAATGCAATCTTGTGCAACCACTTTGGAAATCGGTGTTTCGGTTTCTCAGGAAATTCGGGATCAACTTACCCCTGGACCCAGCAATACCACTCCTGGGAATATACCCAAGAGATGCCCTATCACATGACAAGAGCATTTGTTCAACTATGTTCATTGCAGTATTATTTGTAATAACCAGAACCTGGAAACAACCTAGATGCCCTTCAATGGAAGAATGGATGAAGAAAGTGTGGAATATCTACACATTAGAGTACTATGCTGCGGTAAAAAACAATGACTTCTCGAATTTTGCATGCAAATGGATGGAAATAGAAAACACTATCCTGAGTGAGGTATCCCAGAGCCAAAAAGATGAACATGGGATGTACTCACTCATAATTGGTTTCTAGCCATAAACAAGGGTCACGGAGTCTACACTTGGTGATCCCAAAGAAGCTAAGTAAGAAGGTGAACCAAAGGAAAAGCATATAGTTGTCCTCTTGGCTATGGGAAGTAGACAAAATTGCCGGGGAGAAAATTGAGATCTTGGGGGTGGGGTGGGATGGGGGTAAGGGGAGATGGGGAGAGAGGGGGGAGAGGGGAGAATGGGGGGGGAGCTTGGGAAAGGGGGAGGATTGGGATGAAGGAAGGTTGGATGGGGGAGTACGGAAGCACGGTTCTTATTTAAGGGAGCCACCTTAGGGTTGGCAAGAGACTTGAACCTAGAGTGGCTCCCAGATACCCAAGCCGAGGTCCCCAGTTAGTTCCTTGGGCAGCTGAGGTTGGGGAACCTGAAATGACCCTATCCTAGAGCAATACTGACTAATATCTTGCATATCATCATAGAACCTTCATCTGGTGATGGATGGAGACAGAGACAGAGACCCACACTGGAGCACTGGACTGAGCTCCCAAGGTCCCAATGAGGAGCAGAAGGAGGGAGAACATGAGCAAAGAAGTCGGGACCACGAGGGGAGCACCCACCCACTGAGACAGTGGAGCTGATCTATTGGGAGCTCACCAAGGCCAGCTGGACTGTGACTGAAAAAGCATGGGATAAAACTGGACTCTCTGAGCATGGCGAACAATGAGGGCTGATGAGAACCCAAGGACAATGGCACGGGGTTTTGAACCTACGTAATGTGCTGGCTTTGTGGGAGCCTAGCCAGTTTGGATGTTCACCTTCCTAGAAATGCACTGAGGGGGGAGGACCTAGGACTTACCACAGGGCAGGGAAATCTGACTGCTCTTTGGGCTGGAGAGGGAGGGGGAGAGGAGTGGGGGGAGGGGGAGAAGGGTGGGAGGAGGGGGAGGGAAATGGGAGGCTGGGAGGAGGAGGAAATTTGTTGTTTTTTTTTCTCTTTTCTCAATAAAAAAAAAAAGTTAAAAAAAATTAAAAAATAAAATGTGTCATTAATAAAATCTGCTTACTGGACCACTTCAAAGAAATAGACTGCTTACTGGCCGCAACTCCAAAGGCTGCTATGCATTGTTAACCATCTACTGTGGAGATGCTCAACTCAGTGCCTGCAAGAATGGCAGTGAGCAACTCAGGACCAGGAGGGGTGCACCCACACACTAAGACAATGGGGATGTTCTATTGGGATCTCACCAAGGCCAGCTGGCCTAGGTCTGAAAAAGCATGGGATAAAACCGGACTAGCTGAACATAGCGGACAATGAGGAATACTGAGAATTCAAGAACAATTGCAGTGGGTTTTTGATCCTACTGCACGTACTGGCTTTGTGGGAGCCTAGGCAGTTTGAATGCTCACCTTATGAGACCTGGATAGAGGTGGGCAGTTCTTGGGCTTCCCACAGGTCAGGGAACCCTGATTGCTCTTCGAGCAGATGAGGGGGGGGGGACTTGATCGGGGGAGGGGGAGGGAAATGGGAAGCGGTTGTGGGGACGAGGCAGAAATTCTTAATAAATAAATAAATTTAAAAAATAAAAAAAAAAGAATGGCAGTGAGGCTTTTACTGTCATTGGACATGCTCCTGATATTTATTCAAGGAGAGGATAAGCTGAAAGGATAAACCCAAAGAAAGTAATGGTTATGCATCTTGGCAACTCTCAGGTAGTTCTGTGTGCATTATAAAAGAAGTTAACCTGACCTGCTATGTACACACCCACGGGGCCTGGAAGAAGCCAGGAGGCCAACTGATACTGAAGTCCTGCTTTGGAAATTTCAAATTCCTGATGCTGTGTCAAATGCATCTCAGAATTTATCTCTGCTAAAGCACATTATTTATGCACTTATACACATTATGTATGCCATCAGTAATTCTGTATTGGTGGTACCTCAGATCTTGTGTTTCTGTAACATTGAGGTGTATTTTCTATAGAAAAATTGGAGTTTCAATATTAGCCCAGTATTTCTAATATTTATAACTTGCCATTTTAGGGTCTTCTTCTATCTGGTATGGGGGCTTCCATGGAGCCACAATTGTGCGTTTTGGAGCTGTAGCTTTCTTAATAAAAGACAGTGCGGTTTTTTTTTTTTGTTTGTTTGTTTGTTTGTTTTTTTCAAAGCTGCAACAGTTCACTACTCCAAACAAATTTAGCTCAGAATGGTGACTGAGACAAAAGGTAGAGCCAGCTCACATGCAAGGGTGCTAAAGATAATTGTGGCCAGGAAGTGAATGTACTGTCTCCATTTATACAGCTGCCTTTCTCATAATAGGATGGGAAAGATAAGGGCAGAGGGTGTTCCTTTGGGCTTAGTTAGGGTCTGAACTTTGGGGAAATCCAGCTGAGAGGCCATTCACATACTGGTATGGTGCCTGTACTTATATAGTCTGCTGAGTTTCTGAGGGGGAAGGGTCTTTGTTATGATTATGATTGCAAGTGGGACCCTAATGGGTGAGCAGTGAGCCCTTAATGGGTGAGAGGCAACCAGGTAGGCAGATAGAACTTAAATGAGAAGATTTATTGGGGGAAGGGAAGAGAGTGGGAAAAGGGAAAGGAGAGGGGGAAAGAGAAGAGAGAGACAGGGGGAAGAGACAAAAGACAGGAAAAATCCTTCCTGTCCCTTCAGAAAAGCATCAAGAAGGAGAGATGGGGGAGAAGGCGGAGCTTGTCTCTTAAAGGGACCTTTGCATTTGCATACCGTCTGAGAACTTCTTCCCATGCTCAGAGGAGTTACCTGCTGTGCCAGATTCAAGGGGCAGGCCAAGGTGTGCCTGGTTACTAACAAGCTGCAAAGTGTTCAGGTACTCAGGGTTGGACTGTAGAGTGGGTATAGGCAGGACAGTGGCCAGTGGGTGTTGGGGATGGGGCACAGCCTGGAGGCAAGTATATCAGCGGTTTGCAGGCCATTGGGAACTTTAACAGAGCAATGGACTTCCACCAGAGGTGGGGTAGGGTCCAGTTGTCTTGTTAGTAATGAGATGTGAGGAAGATGGGCAGGAGTTTTGTTCTGCTGTTTAGTTAGGGTCTGGACTTTGGAGAAGTCAGGCTGAGAGGCCAGTCATTCACCTTTTTATCCAACTGGCATGATTTTAGCCAGTAATTATGTATTACGCTGGGATTGCAGAGGAACACTCATCCAAATTCCTTAAATAAATGAACCCCATTGTGTAAATATATCACAAGTTCCTTATCCAATTTTTAGTCAAGGGGTATTTAGGTTGTTTCCAGGTTCTGGCTATGACAAACAATGCTGCTATGAACATAGTTGAGCACATGTCCTTGTGATATGATTGAGCATCCTTTGTATATATACCCAAAAGTTGTATTGCTACATCTTGAGGAAGGTGGTTTTCTAATTTTCTGAAAAATCAGCACACAGATATCCAAAGGGGCTGTACCAGTTTGCACTCCTACCAGCAATGGAGAAGTGTTCCCATTTCCCCACAACCTCTCCAGCATAAGTTGTCATTAGTGTTTTTGATCTTGGCCATTCTTACAGTTATAAGATGAATTTCAGAGTTGTTTTTATTTGCATTTCTCTGATGACCAAGGATGTTAAGCATTTCCTTAAGTGTCTTTAAGCCATTTTAGATTCCTCTGCTGAGAGTTCTCTGTTTAGGTCTATACTCCATTTTTTATTGGATTATTTGTTCTTTTGATGACTAATTTCATGAGTTTTTTGTATATTTTGGAGATAAGACCTCAGTCTAATGTGGAGTTGGTGAAGAACTTTTTCCATTCTGTAGGCTGTCATTTTGTCTTGTTGACCATGTCCTTTGCTTTACAGAAGCTTTAGAGTTTTAGGAGGTTTCATTGTTTCTCTCAGTGTTTGTACTACTGTGTTAAAGTGTACTTCCCAATTTCTCTTCTATGAGGTTCAGTGTGGCTAGCTTTATTTTTTATTTATTTTATTTTAATGTATATTTTGGCTTTTGGAGACAGAGTTTCTCTGTAGCTTTGGAGCCTGTCCTGGAACTAGCTCTTGTAGACCAGGCTGGCCTGGAACTCACAAAGATCCACCTACCTCTGCCTTCTGAGTGCTGGGATTAAAGGCATATATTTTGCAAAGATCAGAGACAGATCCATTTAATACACTCATTTTTGGTTCTTTGAAATTCACTATATTTTGAATAATTCACTTTGGATCTCTGGGAAATTACAACTTTATTTTTTATAAATTGGAATAAGTACTGTCTCTCCAAATGACTAGCAAGTGTTTATTAGTCACTGTCTAAGGTATCTCCAAACACTACTGTAATCAATTCTTTGAAAGGAAGATTCTCTATACTTCCAGCAAGATTGATACTTGTAAAATCCGATGAAGACATTGCAAATCAGGCCATAGATATATACATGAAGAGCTCCTGAGGTGGAAGCACAGAATGTTACTGAGAAGGTCATCTTAGCTCATCATATATACATGGAATACCGGTGGAATAGAATTTTCAAAAAAAAAAAAGGATAGATTTTGAAGTAAACTTGGGAAATAATAATTGGATTTTGTCCAAAATTAAATCTCTTAGAATTCATTTCCCCAAATCTAGGAGCTACTCAATTGCTTGAAACATAATATGTACTCAATAAATATTTATTGAGTTTCTGCTGAAGGATGTGTTCTTTCAATACTATGTTAAAGTGAATCCCAAGTATATATTATGTAAAGAGATTTTTTAGTGTTTATAACATTGCTTGATCAACATGTGTTTGAAAAAAAGAAGAAATATTTATGAGTGAAGCCTGAATAGACTCCAGTCCTCATATGCCAGTGTTATATCAAAGACATGCCAAGGCTTATTCGAGGATAGATTTCTGAAAATAATGATTAACAATTCTCTTTCTAGAAAAGTTGGGCCCAAGTATGCTTGAGGCTTTTCTGAGCTAACCACCATCCCATTCTGTGTATCACACGGGGCAAATCAACCTTAAGATTGGAGCTATGCCTACTCTGCAGAACCTGGCACTGTCTTCATCCCTGTCTTTTAGAATCATGGTCAGTAACTCTGCACATAAAAAACCCACTCTGTTTTCAGTCCTTGCATGACAACAGCTCCTGCTGCTATTGTCTCCCAGCAGGCCAAAGCAATGTAGCACCATTTACCACAGAGGGGTTTTACGACATTGTCAGCCCACCATATTTATGAAGAGGAGCATTTGTGAAGATGAAAGACAGCCAAATTCATGTCATTTCCAGGCTGCCTTTTCCATAACTGTCATTTCCTTGGCTTGACGAAGACAATACATACTTTCCTGGGAGCATAGCAAGCCTTCTTTTATAGTGACTTCTAGAAAGGGATTTACATTTCCACACCAAACAGACTTTGTGTCTTAAGAATATCAAAATCAATAAGATTCACAAGAGAGAAAAAAACATGAAAATGTTACTAAATGCAGTGTGTGTGTATGTGTGTCTTCATAAACTCAGTGGACCTGAAACAGATCAAGGCAGTTGCTGTGTTTGAGATAGAGGTTGATTAAAATGCACAGCCTACTTTTGCTTGTAAACACATTTGGAGTTCCTTTCTGCAAAACATTGTGACACCCTGATTACTGTAGGTTTTACAGTATGGGTTTAGAGAACTACTTATGTATGATAGAAGAAATGCAATATGTTGTGGGAAACAACAAGAACATGAAATTAAACAGCCTGGAACATAGGTAATAAAGATCTGAAAACCTTCACTATTAGAAATTCATGCAGTAAATTCTAAAAATCACAGCAAAATAGTATGCATTCTAAGGTTTCTCTCTCTCTCTCTCTCTCTCTCTCTCTCTCTCTCTCTCTTTCTCTCCCTCTCTCAAAGCACCAGGTTGTGGTGAAAAGCATTCAATTTAAGACTGATTGTAGCAAAATAACAAAAATCAGTCCACAACTATTACCTTGTGAATCAAAATCTTCTTACTGTTGTCTTAAAATATTCTTTCTCCTTTTAAATAGGGAAACATAATTAAGAAGATATAATTGGTTATTTAACTGTGTGTGTTCATGTGAATGCAGATATCTATTGAGAACTCAAAAGAAAACCCTAGGTGTCGTTCTTCAGGTGACCTACATCCTCCCTCTCTCCCCCTCTCTTTCTCCTTGCTTCCTTCTTCTTTCCTGCCTTCCTTCCTTCATTCTTTTTTTTCTTTCTCCTTTTTTTTTGAGGCAGGGTTTCTCAAAGTTATTTCAAGTTTGTTTTATTTAGAAAAAAATCTAAGATATATATATATATACAGATGATATATATATACACAGGTGATATATATATAATTGACACATAAAATCATTATATTTATACATATATATTTCTACAAATATAAGTGCTTTAATTATAGAAATATCTCAACAAATATCTGGTATTTTAGCCTGATTTATGACTGAACTATGATAAACTACGATTTCACATCATACATAAACAAGTTGATTAGAGCTGTATTGCAATTTGCTTAATTGGTAGCATAGCAAAAATTTTGCTGTACTGGACTGGTTGTTAACAGAATGTAACAAAGGGAAAAAAATGTCATTTCTAGCAAATTCAAGTCTCACTTTATAATGTAATCCCTACCAAGGCAAGCATATTGGCTTAAATGTCATGATGAATAATTAGGAAACACGAGTCTGATCTGTGATCGCTTCGAACATGCTTTATTAAGATACTGTACATTTCTGACTAGGAATTTTGAATTTTCAAATCACCTTTTAAGAAAAAAGTACTAATGAAAAGAGATAATGTTGTACCATCAAAAGTAAAAGTAAGTATTCATGAACAAAAGCCACATTTTTATAATGAAAATTCAAATTTGTATCCCCTTTGAAATGTAATTTGAAAGGACAGTAGCTGATTTGAACATGGCCATATTCATGTTGGAGTCTTGACCCCTTTTAACATCAAACATATGTGCAAAGAATCCTTACAATGTTTTAATCGAGTGAACCATGTACATACTATTAGGTTATATAGCACTGGTTTTTAAAATTAGGCTTTGAAATGTATCACACAGACACACACACACACACACACAGATACACAATCTAACTTCCTTTTTTGTTTTTTTGGTTTTGGTTTTTTGAGACAGGGTTTCTCTGTAGCTTTGGAGTCTGTCATGGGACTAACACTTGTAGACGAGACTGGACTTGAACTCATAGAAATCCACCTGCCTCTGCTTTCCTAGTGCTGGGATTAAAGGCGTGCACCACCACTGCCCGGCTGTGTGCACCACCACTGCCTGGCTTACCTTTATTTCTGTACATTTGTTCACGTAAACAAAATCATAAGGCTAATTTTTAACATTTTACTTGAACTGCATTGTCAAAGAGCTACCAGGAAGTGATACATAATTCTAACATAAATATTACTACTTACAAAATTTACCTGAGGCCAATTATATATTAACATTTTATTTTAAAACTACGGTCAGTACATACTGATGGTGGGGAACAGAAATGTGGCGATCAACTGAGTGACAAGTGAAAATCCCATAATATTTTGAAATTTAACCAGTAATATAGAAAATACTATTCATCACAAGAAATCATTGTAACCATCAGATGTGTTAAACACCTCCCAACATTCTATGGTACATGTTCAGTCTGTCTCAGCAAATGTTCCTATAAATAGACAAATGCTAGTCTGAAAAAGGAGCCATGGGTCCCTTGTTCCATCAGGATCAGCTGACCATTGCTCGCATGGCTCTGTCTTATTTCTTCTGATCAGCTTTTAAACAGCACTATGTTTCATCAACTACTGAAATCATAGTTTCTTCAACTATTATGACCAAAAGAGATGCTTGAGATCTCCTAGTTCGACCTCACCATGAACTCAAAAATGTCAAAGTATATTTAAGTATATTATAAGTGAATATTTCATAATCTGTAGCTTCACAATGGTATACTCTAAACAGGTCTTCTGATGTGAAAACATCTAACTTCTAGACTGTGCACCTGAGTCATTTGAGGTCCCAAATGATCCTTAGGAGGTGCTTCTTGCTATCAGAATAAACTTCCCTTTTTTGGGTGAGATCCAGTTATCAGCATGTTTTGAAAATATTTTCTATCTCTAAAGTGAGTAACATGTGTGGCAGGATGGAGGCTGTCTGTTCCGCATGGATCTCATGAAATAAAGCAATAAGAGAGATAGCGAAATGCAAATTAAGAGTGCAACAAATAAGAGATGACCATTTTCTTAATCAAAACACATTTTAATATTGCAAACCGATTTGTACGTGTACATTATAGAAATAAATTTTCATGTTTATTAAATTAATCATTAAATTAATCAGTGTGCATACATGAATCTAAATTTCAAATTAAGGCTCTTTTGCATTTTGGTGACTTTGGGTTATTAGAAAGCACACTAACTCTGTTTCACAATATCCCTGCAAGCTATGAATCATTACTTCTGTTCTTACAAAGGGGTATAAGAAATTGAACCATTTACCCACAGACACACAACTATCAAAAATAAGGCCAGAGAGGATTCTAATTTTTGATATTTTTTATTAAAATGTTTCCAAAGAGGGATAGAAATAAAATTGAGAATCTAGTGCTGTCTTTTTTAACAACAGTCTCTTTAATTGTTATTTAAAGAATTTATTTGGGAGCTTCTTTGTCTAGTTACCATGGTAGTTGGATGGACTTGGGCAAGGTACAAGACCAGGAGGTTCTGTTGTGGATACAGAAAAAGAGATCTCATTCGAGAGAATTCAGGAGCTGCCTCAGATCAGAGTAAACAGAGTAAAGAACCATGTAAACACCCCCAGTGCTGCCAGTCAAATGTGTAGAATGGAAAGAAATGAATCAAATTGAGACAGAGAAAGGAAAGAACAGGTTCATATATAATTTTTGAAAGAACTTAAAATTAACCCAGTATAACTCTACAGCTCTGCAACCTCAGTTTCCCTATATCCCTAAAGAAATCAGAAAACAACAGTTGGAAAAGTGAAATGTTTTCATTCGTAGTTTTGCCAAACCTTGGAGAGAAAATATAATTTCTATGCCTATAAACATTGTTTTAATTTCATTTCCTTTTGCTATGATAAAACACCCTGTCAAAAGCAACTTAAGGGAAAAAGGGATATTTACATTTAGGCTAAAATGGAAGGCAATGATAATCTTCAAGTGGGAGGATTTTCAAGGCAAAGTGCTACATAGGAATGTTAATTGATAATATGATTTGTAAGAAAGAGTCAAATGGGAAAAGTAAAAACAAAGGCATGAAGGTTAATCATGATACATAATGTTATGTAGAGAAAGGTATTTCAAGTGTGGGAATGAAAAGAAACATATAAAGGAGCAAGGACTTTGAGGTGAGACATGGAAAAACATTTGGTAAATAACTGAAAAACAAAGATGGAGACATTGCACAGATGTCAGCATAAGAACACCCTTCATGTCTTCTCAGGTCTTGAATATGTTCTTTGGAGTAACACTTCCTCTAACATCTGGTCGTGGCTATAGTATCCAGTCATTTCCCTTTGCAATGGTCTCAAGTATTTAAACTGCTTGTCTTAGATTGTACTTCCATAGTAGCTAATTTTTTTCATTTCTTCATTTGAAAAAAAAATGTCTGTTTGATTCATCCATCCCATGATCTAGTAGAAGTCAATTCAAACTACTTTGTAATTTTAACTCATCACAGAGTAACTATAAAGAAAGCAAAATATGTTAGTAAGGAATGGGGGGATTGGGGAAAACAGCAGGCTGTTGGGAACACAAATTAGTCCAGGCAACATCAGAATCAGTAGGGAGGCTGCTCAATAATCTAAAGCTTGCAGAATGATATGACCCAGCTGTTGAAATACGAGCGGTGGGCTGTGTCCCGCCACCCGGCTAGCTTTACCCGAAATAATTACACGGAAACTGTATTCTTTTAAACACTGCCTGACCCATTAGTTTCAGTTTCTTATTGGCTAGCTTTTACATATTGATCTAACCCATTTCTATTAATCTGTGTAGCCCACGAGCTGGCTTACCAGGAATGATATTAACCTGCATCTGTCTGGAGTGGGAGAATCATGGCGACTCCCTGACTCAGCTTCTTTCTCCCAGCATTCTGTTCTGTTTACTCCGCCTACCTAAGGGCTGGCCTATAAAATGGGTCTAGGCAGTTTCTTTATTAATAAGAAATCATTCCCACATCATTTCCCCTTTTTCTGTTTAAACAAAAAAGAAAGGCTTTAACTTTAACATAGTAAAATTACATATAGCAAAACAGTTATCAAGCAAGAATTACAGTTACAATATTTATATCTATTTTATCTTTTATCATAACTAAGGAAAACTATAACTATCTATTCATTCTTAAACTCCATCAAAGACTCCAGAAGGATATAATACTACCTAAGTAAACAAGAAATAAGAAAACTCTAGAAATGACAGAGACATCTCACTGCCTGGACAGTCACCCAAAGTTCTTTTGTACCGTTGGGGCATCCATCTTCAGCCTTCAGGCCCATAGTATCTAGCAGACATTTTCATGAAGCAGGAAATTCCAAAGACAGTTCAGTCACTTTCTGCTGTATCCTGCAGAATGTCTCGCAGACTCTTTCATGAGTCAGGAACCCCGAAAGACCATCTCACCTTTAGGCAAGTTCAGTAGTCCTCTCTCTGTGGGTTCTCTGTGTCCATTTTATGCAACAGTCCAGGCAAGAGCAGTTTCTTGCCCAAATGGCTATCAAACTCCATAAGGATCCTCTTCGATGCCCATCTTCCTCTCGAAGTAGATTGGTGCTGCCAGGAGCAGACGTGTCTCATTGTCATGAAAAGTCCTAAGTTATTAAAATATTTTAAATGCCATATTCTGTAGCCCTTGAGAGATATGAAGAATGCCTATCTGAAATATATCTCTATATATCTAGAAAATCTAAGTAACATGACTACAAACTTGACTATTATGATTATCCATCAACAACCTATATTTCCTAATTATACATTACATTTTAAAAATGAACTACACAATCACACCTTATTCAAGATCAAAAATACATATACATATAACAAAATTGACCTTAAAACCCATACCAATGCAAATTATTCATACCTATATCATATCCCCCTTTAAATGTAAAAGAACATTTATAAACAATATTTTGGGAACATGGGTGCAGTTTTTTCTCTCCAAACTGCTTTCTGCTGAATGGGGGCGTCGTTAATTAGGTCTTTCATGGTATAACCTGTGTGCTAGTTTCATCTCAGTTGGCAGTTGAGCGAAGCAATTTTCTGAAGATGTTCACAACAACCTTTCAGGAGGGCGTGGTCTATCATACCAAATTGTAATAGAAGAAATCCACAGGGTCTGGTCCTCTGTGAAAACAAAAGAAGACCCTCTCCAAAGCATCATATTCTTAAACCCAAATTTTGAAATCGTAATACCCTTATATCCATTCTGGTTTAGCTTAGCAGCCCATGTAATGAAATGTCTCTCTGTACTTAGCTCCTTTATAGTCAAAAATTTTAAAGAAAGCACAATGTACATAATCCAGACTCTCTGTGAATTTTCCATTTTTACATGGCTTATTTTTTTTTATTTCTTTTAATCTCTTAACTATCTGTACTCTGTCTCTTTAAAGACTTTACCTTTTTTTTTAAACCATTAACTTTATTGTCTATATTCTTTTTTCTTCTCTCTCTCAAGTCTATGTGCATTTATCCAACAGTGTGGTCTTTTATGTCTGAATCTGTTTTATTGTGAATCTATAACATTTTTTTACTATACAGGAGCATTTCTTAAAATGTTAAGCAGTTCTTAAAAACTTAAGTTGCGCCATGTACAGGTAATACGGTACTGCCGGTGTCCTGCCCAGTTGAAAACCTTAACTGCGCTGTTTTTATGGTAATTACGGTAGTTCCTGCCTGAGACCAGCACAGTTCAGCAGGCAGAGCTTAGCCAAGCCGCTCCTGCCTCAGAGCCATTTGGTGCCTCTGAGCCACACACAGTTCCAGGCACACAACAGTCCACATTGCCATCAACCAAGCCGTAGCACATTACTCCAAATGCTCCATTCAAAAGCTCTGTCTCCCGCAGGATCCAGACAGAGATCGCATTCGTGGCACAGCCCAGAAAGTCACACTTTAAAATGACGCAGCTTTTTTTCTGCTGCTGTTGCTGATTCAGGAACTCTCTCTACAGCAAGCCACCAACAAACAGCCAAAAGCTGTGTTAAACTCTGTTTTTTTCTGTGATAAAAATTAAGCTCTCTCAGGTTTTACGTGGAGTTCATTAGCACGTTGGGAGCCACTCTGTTTACTCCACCTACCTAAGGGCTGGCCTATCAAATGGGTCTAGGCAGTTTCTTTATTAATAAGAAATCACTCCCACATCACCCAGCTATCATCCCATATCTGGTTATATGCACCAAGGAATCCAATTCAACATGCCACACAGGTACTTGCATATCTATCACAGGAACTAATAATGGAATCAACCTTACAGTTCATAAACAGATGAATATTTAAAGAAAATATGGCATATGTACATATATTATATGTATGCTTGCCATTTTATCCTGTTTCAAAAAAGAATAGGTTTATAATTTGGCCAGAAAATACTTAAAACTATGATCATCATGTTCAACCAAATAATCAAGACATTTAAAGACCAATATCACACATATTCTTTATAATGTGTAATTTATGTGGGGGAAATAATGTTTAAGTAAAGGGGAGAATATTAAGGATATGGAAGTGGACAAAGAAGAATAATGCAAGTGGGCAAGGGAGAGGATGCATGTGAGGGTTAACTTTGTTATACTGATACATCTTAGAATTACTTTGGAAGGAACGCTTAATTAGGACTGTCTGTGTTAGATTAACCTGTGGACATGCCTTTATGGATTGTATTAATCAAGTTGAATGATGTGAGGAAAACAGCCCACTGTGGGGGATCCTCTACAGGGTATCTTGAACTGTATGGGGTAGATAAATCAAGTTGACCACAAGCAAGCAAGTGGATGAAAATTTACATTTATATTTTTCTCTGACCTTTACTGTGGATTTGACTGGATGCTTCAAGTTTCTGCCACTGTGATTCCATTACAATGGTAACCTGAAACTGTATGCTAAAATATATCCTTTTCCAACCAAGTTGTTTTTGTCAGATTATTTTAGAAAGAGAAATGAATCAAGAACATAGATTGAAACTGAGAAACTAAGACCATTGTTGTGATAAACCTGAATGTGTGGATTTTTTTATGCCTTAGAAATGTTTGTAGAAGAGTTTGGAATATTGGATATTTCTGTGACATTTTGGCTAAGATTCTGTGTGTGATGATCTTGCTAGGAGCAGGTAAGATTATTCAAGAGACCATTACCACTAAAGTGAAACCTTCTACTCACTGAGACACTAAGGACTTGCTTCCTTGGCATCATTACTCTAAAACTGCTACAGCTGTGTTCAATGGGCCTAGGCTACATCTTGACCTGGAAGCAAGAACTTGCTAAAATAAGCATCTTTCACTTAATACAGATTTAAATGTATGAAAGGTACAAGATCTAGGATCACAGAAAGTAACAGAGGCATGACGTAGTGTAGCAGGTTGGGGCTATCCGTGAAGAGTTCTCCTCAGGCTATTGCTGAAGGTAATGCCTCAATTGCAATGGAGACACCAAGTTACTGGGGATTCTGGGAATATGGTAAATCTACAAAGGAGACTTGTGGGAGTCGAGTGGAAAAGGAAGCTGTGTGTTGCAGTGGAAGAACTGGAAAGTCAAGCCCTTTGTAGCCAAGAAAGCAGGCTGAACCATCCATGGGTTGCAAGACAATAAACAGCACCTCTCTATCACTTCAGCATCAACTGCTGCCTCCAGGTTCCTACCCTTGAGTTACTGTCCTGATTTCCTTCAATGATAAATAGTGATATGGAAGTATAAACCAAATAAATCATTTCTTCCCAAACTTTTTGTTGGCAATGGTGTTTTATAACAGCAGTAGAAACTCTAAGACAGTCAACTTGTCACAAGCTAGTGTCATTTTGAAGAGGGAAACTCCACTTTGACAATGCCCACATGAGATTAGACTATAGGCCTATGGTAGCATTTTTTGAGTCATAATTGATATGGGTCTGGCCCTCTCATGGTACAGGACATTAGTAGGTGGGTGGTCCTGGTGATATGAGAATGTTAACAGGCTTAGCAAACCATGGGGAACAAGCTAATAAGCAGAAATCTTCTAAGCCCTCCGCATTAGCTCCTTCCTTCAGTTTCTATTCTTTAGTTTCTCCCTTGATCTTCCTGTATGATGGACTATAAAATGTAAGGTGAAAAAAAAAAGGTTTCTTCCCTATGTTGCTTTGGTTATAGTGTTTAATCACAGCAATAGAAAGCTAACTAAGATACAGGATGTTTAAGTGAACTGGTAATCATAGCATTGAGGCAAGAACACTCAATGAAGAGACTCAAAGCAAACTCACAATTCAATGTCATCCCTAAATAACAAGACCAATCTATCCTGGACAAACTCTAGATAAGATTCTGAATTTGTCAACTGATATTATGTTATTTCCATTTAAGGAAACAGGCAGATATATTAAACAAATAATTTTACTAAGTACAAAACAGAATTAATAACATTGTGATATAATTATTCACACTAAAGCTATACTGACCTCTGATATTATTTCTACTTTATCAAATATTCTCATATATCTATAGAACACTGTTTTCTTGGAATATCAGAAATTAACACACAAATCTCTCTGAATTGTCAAAGCTAAGTAACATGTTGGTGACTGAAAGCCCAGCACTTGAGAGGTAAGAGGATTGCTCCAAATTTTAGGTCATTCTGGTCCACATAGGAAATTCCAGACCAGCTAGGGCTTGAAAGTGAGACCCTGTTTCAAAGATAATCAATAATTCCAAAAATATCTTTGCATGGATCTTGGTAGTTTTCTTCCGGGGAATGAGATATATTTTGGCACTGTAAAGGATTGCTGTTGTCTTTTAGTTCACTGACATGTCAATATCAAAGATACATAAAGGAGGAAATAATGCTTTATAAAATAAAAGCTTTGAAAGAGGAGTTTCAAACATCAGTCTTGAGGCAATAAAGATTATCGGAGTGTTTCAGACACAAAAGTATAAAGGACAAAATAAATTTTCCGCCACTGGTAAATGACTGGTATAACTGACAAAGTGTTACATAGTTGTCCCTCCATGTTCATGTAATGTGTTCCTAGGAATCCCTGTGGATCAGAAAACTGGTAGGTGTTCTAGGGCTCAATATAAGATGGCATGGTATTTTAATATGTATGATATGCATCTGTAAACCCTAAATCTTCTCTGACTGGCATGCAGTGTTAATACCAATCAAATCCAATGTAAACAGCTGTTATGCTGAATTGTTAAAGAAAAAAATGTAGAAAGAAAAGTCTGCATATTCAAAAGAGACCCATGGTTTTTCTTTTCTTTAAAATTTTTGTCATTGATTAAATCCATAGAGATGGAACTCACAAATTTGGAGAACAAAAATATGAAACTTAATGCAATAATCATTCTTGGTCACATGACTGAAGCCATGGGTTTCATGTAACTGACAATGTTCAATACCACACAGTAAAGCTATGTGTTATACCATAAATTTAACAACAGAAGAGACACCTTTAGAATGTAACAGGGGCCTTAGAAAGAGCAGGAGCTTATTATACTACATTAATGGGATGAAGCTGGATCGGATATGTTGCTTCGTAGTGATAGTGTTGGCAAAGGTTCACAGAGTAGTTATGGCACTGTGAATATTATACTTTTAAAATAATTTAATGTTAATACCTGTTTTCAAAATGAAGACAAAGTACATGTCAAATAGATTTAATAGCGAAAGTTGTAGAAAAGACATACACATTCATAACAGGAACAAAAACTATTTCCATGATTACAACCATGTACCTCCTACACTTAAAAGGATGGTGTCATGTGTCTATAATCCCAACAGTTCAGAAACCTTTTTTAAATATTTATTTATTTATTTATTAAAAATTTCTACCTCCTACCATCCTCCCATTTCCCTCCCACTCTCCTCACTCCCCCTCCCCCTCGCTCTCCAGCTTTATGATTTCAAGACCAGCCTGGGTTGAAAAAAAAATCACTCTGTCTCTTCAGAGAGAGACATTCACAATTTATTTTTGTAAGTCAATTTTACCCATGGCTGATATTGTATAATGTTGATTGAGAAGATATTTGATTACAGTGAACTGTTATGTGACTTCATTTTAGTAATCTGTATTTAGAAAATCTAAGCAGTAGAATATTGACAACGAAAGAGGCTAAATGATACTATATGGCTTGTAGCTCAATGGTGTACCTAACATGCACATGACCCTACGTTCTATAACAAAAGCAAAAATAGATAAACAAACAGTGGATATATAGCTCAGTGAAATTATTACAAAAACTGATGGGGAAGCTAGTTTAATTTTACATCATCAACAATAGATAATAAAGTATATTAAAAAATAAGACAATAAAACATTTTCCATATTGCCAAAATAAATGCTGTGTGTGTACCTGCCTGCCTGCATTTTATGTGTATGTGTGTGTTTTGAAAACTTTTAAGTAAAATGTTGTTGGTCTTCTATACAATAATAGGAAAAGCACAAAAATAATTTGCAAACTTTGTAAATCAGTAAATGAATTCTATTTTTTTAGAGCTTACATTACAACATCATAAAATTATGTAAATTGAAGGCAAAACCACTCCTGAAGTGATGGCAACACAAGACAAGGAACATAGAAAACATCAGATGCGGAGGGGACAAGAATAAGTTTCTGGTTAAGTCTTTAAAGATAGCTTATCTCTACTAACATATCAATTTCAACATTTAACCTCTGTGAATGAGGGGATAAATTTCTGTTGATCAAAGTCATCTAATTTGTGAAGAATTATGGAGACAGGCCCAGGAAACTCACAAATAGCTTAAAAATTTGAGCCAAATTACACTTTTTCTCCATGTTTATATTAGTTACTTTTCTAACTGTTATGCCCAGGCCTTGACACAGCAACCTAAGAAAGGAAGGATTTATTTTGACAGACAGCTTAAAAGAACATATTTCATTATGGTAGGAACGGCATAGCAACAGGAGTGTGAAACGAAAGATCACATTATATCAAAAGTCAAGTAGCAATGAAAACATAATGGTGGTGTTTATGCTTTCTCCTGTTCATCCAGTTGAGAATGCCAGCCAAAAGGTTTGTGCCATTCATATTTAGATTGGATCATTTCATCTCAATAAAACCTCTCTGAAAATGAACAGAAATACAGATTTGTCTCCTAAGTGATTCTAAATAAAGTCACCAATTTGATAATAAAGATTAGCTGTTACAATATTTAATTGTATATAAAAGTACATGCATATGTATACTTATATATACCTATATATGTTAAAATAGTATAGCTATATATACACCATATACTTCTATATTTATGTATATAAATATATAGTGACCAGCACTAGCACCATCATTTTAGGTCTAATAGCCCCTTCGTTGAATAAATACAAAGACTAAATTCTGCAGCAAAATTCATAAAGCTGAGCGGTGACTTCTATATTTTTCTTCTGTAGACACACACATTCATAGTGTGTGGGATGCTTCAACTAGTAGCAAGTGAATGTTGATCACCCCATGGAGATACTAAAACATAAAGTAAGCATCCCCTTGAAATAGAAGGTTCCAGGTGTTTATGAATGTGTGAGTAGAAGGTGATCATGAACACTATACTATAAATATCTGTTTAGATTTCCCAGGATCTTATCATGATGTCTACATTTTGTCTAATTTGTCATTACACCATCTCTTTGAAGACAGAGTTATTGCTGCTGGTAGCTGGAATACTGGATAAATAATGGCACTCATGTTTATCATCACATGTTTAAAAATATCTTAGTTATATTTAATGTCAAATAATGTGTAGGTTATACTAGATGTCTCAAAAGTCCCATTTGTGAACAGCACTGAGATTGTAATAAAATAAATATAGTTATGTAATCTACTAAACAGAAACTTTTCTATTTGCATATATATGACCTTAACTTGAATCGTAAGACTTTTTAAACAGAATTGGACACTGCTGTACCTATAAAAGGATCCACAATAGAGGGCTTGTGACCTTGACAATTGCAGAGTAAGTTCCTGGCTAAGTAACAATCCATTGTAATAAGAACAGCATGTAAATCAACCCCAAAATTTTCTAAACCATGAGGTTGCTGGGAAAGCTTTCTAATGAATAGGAGCTGGACTTAATCCACACGCTACTTAAATCTATAGTGCCAAGCATGAGCTATAATATGATTTAATCTATACGGTCTTTCCAACATGAGAAAAAACATCTTAGTTTAAATATTAAAATATGCCATTACTGTCAAGGTATTTTATTTATAATGTTAAAATTTTAATTATTTCAATTCAATTATTAAAATTTTATTTACTTAGCTAATTAGTTTCAATGAGACTGAAGGTACAATGAACTAAAACTCACCATTAGAAGCCACTCAAAATGTTAAGAATATCTATGTTTTCTATGATTCTATAATATTGAAGACTATACACCTTTGAGAAGATGACTAAAAATTTTAATAAGAATAAATTAGTTTTGACTAATATATCTCATATGGCAACCATAAATTAATATCCTATGTATCATAAGACATTTCATACAGAAATATGGTAAAAATTGGAACTTAACAAAACTGAAATCAAAAGTACATACGTACATACGCATGAATACTTGCAATTGGATACACACAGACCAAACTGATGCTGAATAATTTTCATTTAAGCTATCGAATTGCTTCAGGTTACAGTACCTTCATC
Organism: Microtus oregoni; assembly: GCF_018167655.1. Classification (NCBI taxonomy): domain Eukaryota; kingdom Metazoa; phylum Chordata; class Mammalia; order Rodentia; family Cricetidae; genus Microtus; species Microtus oregoni. The sequence goes on from NW_024543076.1 coordinate 16,921,032, forward strand.
TTAATCAGTCATAGGTATAGAGAGCAAGTAATGTCCTGAGTAAATGTGGATTACTGAGACAGAATTGGCCATGTCATAGGGACTAGTGAGTTACACTATGGGAAAGGACTAAGCCTTTTCTGCTCTAGGCTCAGGCAAATGACTAACACTTCTTTTCTTGTCTGAGTGTGTGTAAAGAAAATATCCACAGTTACTTCCCTTCATATCCATAGCCTAAAAACAGAGACTGTTCCTGTTAAGGTTAGTGAAATTTACCTCTGTGTTATAACCCTGGCTCCTTGTTTATCTGTCTGTAGTAATCCTGCCTCTCTGTTTGTAAATAATAAACACAATGAGGACAGGGGGCTACAATTTCTCCATCAGATAGTCTTAACCACCCAACTCCAGCTTATTTTTCTGTCATCTGTGATTCTATACTTTCCACAATTTTTCTTATTGTGCTAAACAGGTTTCCTGGAATAAGCCAAATAAGGACACAACAACCAGGTCTCTTACTTCAAAACAGTCCTGTGAATTGTAAGTGACAGAACTACTTTCCATGTATAACTATAAAGAAAAAAGAGACAATTATAAGAAACATAGAGCTCATTTGTTCAAACCCAAGTAATGCTAACTGACTTTCTAAGAATCCTGATATCTTATGCCTTAATTTGCATCTTGCAATCTCGTCTCTGATACTCAGATATCAAGATGACATTCTCCAACTCTATAGTTGTTAGTTTTCCTTTCTTTTTTTTATTTATTTTTTATTTTTTTATATTTTTATTTTTATTGAGAAAAGGAGAAAAAAAAAACAAGTTTCCACCTCCTCCCAGCCTCCCATTTCCCTCCCCCTCCTCCCAACCTTTCCCCCCTACTCACACCCTTCTCCCCCTCCCCACACTCCTTTCCCCCTCCCCCTTAATAGCAAACTATTAAGGGGTAGTATGATCATAGATCTTAGAAGAGGACCTACTACTACCAGACAAATCTAAATCCTAACTGTATTCTAAAAGTTATCCAGAAAAAAGTATGATTTTCAGCTCTAATCAAAGAAACTTCTCTTCACATCAGATGGAAACCATCATAGAAAACCAGAATGGTCAAAATATAGAGAACAGCTTATCATGGAGTGCCCAGCCAGAGAAACAGGACATATGCTATAAAGTGGTGCCTCATAGAAATGACAGTAAATCTTCACCCATGAATCTTAATAACATGGCTACCTAAAAATTATGTAAAAAACAATGACACCAGTAGACCTGCTAATGTGGATGAAGGAAATCTAGCAGGATTCCACCCGTAAATGAAGAACTACAGGCAATTAATGACTGATGAGAGAGGGAGTATAAGTCTTCCTCAGAGATGACGTTCTTAATTGCTTGTCTAATACAAAATGAACTGCCCTGAAATCATATATACGCAAGCAACCCCAACTAAATTCAGAATGTCACGTTTATGTATTTCAATGTTTGTATATGTTATAATCATAATCAAAGGAAAAGAAGCTATGAATTTGAGAGGGAGTAAGTAATGGGGTGGGCATGACAGGGATTGGAGAAAAGAAAACAGAGAGGGTAATAATGCAACTATATTTTAATTAAATACAAAACCGAATAAGGAGGTTAAATAAATAAATGAAAAATAAAATTTTGCTGAGAGAAAAGTTATTTTCTTTCTTTTTCTTTTGAAAGGATTTTTTTAATTGAGAAAAGGAAAAAAAAAACAAGTTTCTGCCTCCTCCCAGCCTCCCATTTCCCTCCCCCTCCTCCCACCATTCTCCCCCTCCCCCCACTCCTCTCCCCCTCCCTCTCCAGTCCAAAGAGCAGTCAGGGTTCCCTGCCCTGTGGTAAGTCCTAGGTCCTCCCCCCTCCGTCCATATCTAGGAAGGTGAACATCCAAACTGGCTAGGCTCCCACAAAGCCAGCACATTAAGCAGGATCAAAACCCCGTACCATTGTCCTTGGCTTCTCATCAGCCCTCAATGTTCGCCATGTTCAGAGAGTCCGGATTTATTCCATGCTTTTTCAGTCACAGTCCAGCTGGCCTTGGTGAGATCCCAATAGATCAGCTCCACTGTCTCAGTGGGTGGGTGCACCCCTCGTGGTCCCGACTTCTTTGCTCATGTTCTCCCTCCTTCTGCTCCTCATTGGGACCTTGGGAGCTCAGTCCAGTGCTCCAGTGTGGGTCTCTGTCTCTATCTCCATCCATCACCAGTTATTTGGTTATAGGATCAAAGAAAATGTATCCTATTTTGTCTGTGGTTCAAACTCTGACCTCTGTAGGTGTTTAGGCTCCTGCTGCCACAGATAATGTCTAGAAAAAAAGAAAATACAAAAAAAAGATATAAAGAAAAGAGAAGGAAAGAAAAAAAAGAAAGAAAGAAAGAGAGAGAGAGAGAGAGAGAAAGAAAGAAAGTAACAAGGGAAGAAACTTGGGATTCCCTTGTAAGATGAATGGCACAAAATTTTACATTTTCGCATTTTCTCATGAAACCCCCCATACCCTGATTTCTGAGCAGTAAAATGTTTGAATGATGACAGAAGAGTGAACTTCCATTTATTCATGTGGCATTTGTGTATGAGCATCTATAGATATTTCTGCCCAGAAGAAAACCATGTCAGAAAATTTTATTGATAGCTAACCAAATATTTTTGAGACTTTAATATTCACAAATATATTTGAACTCCAAACAATATACATACATACATACATACATACATACATACATACATCTAATAAGAAATTAAACTTGGCAATATGAGAAAGCCATTTTCACATGTTCTTTTCATTCTTTTTATATTTAAAAAATATTTTGCCTGTGGACAAACCACTTCTCACAAGCAGCAAAATTCATAGATGAGAGAGGCTGACATTGAAGAGAGGAGTAGCCTTTTCTCTTCATGAATGATTAAAGAAAGAATGTGTGATAAGTGTCTGAGAAAAGAACCAGGAGAAACTTGACCAATGAAGGATTGACTGAGGCTGTGGTTCCTGGAGACAGGAATGAATAGGGTCCACTCTGATCCCAAGTTTCCTCATAGATATGATTTTATGATCTTTCCCACTTGTGTTTGTGAGTGAAGTTTGGAGAAGGTGTGTGCATCTTGTTGGCTTGTGTGTGCACCCAGGTAAAGATGCAATGCAAACTTGTCTCCTTCTGATCACTGAAGACTAAGAATGCCTTCATAGATATCATCAAATAATGATCTTAAATATCAGCTTCATTAAGAGACTCCTACTTATGAATGTTGTCCCAGTGTGTTTACTAGTACCCTCTGAGTCTCAAAAGTCTGAAAATTATCTAGTGAATTATAAGGTCACTTTAGTCTTAAAATGTAAGTAGAGAGACAACCATGGAACCAGTGAAGGCAGTCTTAAAGATTGATTCTTCCACATAATTGTTCTTTTTCTCAATACAGCCAAGCAATGAATTCCAGAAAAGCTTATCATATTTATGAAAAACGTTTGAATCTTCTTATGCCATCAGATCAGAGCCAACCTCAGAAACCACAATGCATTACTGAAGCAAATTTTTGTTTAGTAGCTGGCCTGAAAGTTCAGACATTACACTCTCAAGTGTAAAACAACTGGACAGGAAGATAAAGAAAGTTGGAACCATGGGACAAGCCCATTGGGTAAGTAGGAGAAGAACATTCACCTTTAAGTCAGGTAGGGCAATTCTCCTGTGAGAAGAAAATTGCACCAGAAGGAAGAGTGTGAAGCAGCAAAGAAGATTTATTGAAGGCTATTGTAATAAGGTCAAGATGTTTTCATCCAGGGAAACAAAAAAGAGGCATTTAAATGGCAAGGTAAGTTAATGAAAAGGGTGCCTAGAAGAATCTGGAGAGGAGTTGGGTCAATGTGATTAGGCCCTCTTGTTTGCTCATTAATGCTGATCAATGTTAAAAGCCTAACTTGCCATAGAGACTGGGAGATGGAGGCTATCTTTTAATGTTTGCATTTCAGAGGGATGGCTTGGAGGTCCTTGAGTAAGTCACTCCTGGATCTTTGTTTTACATCTCAAAGGGGCAGGGGGAAAGCTATCTAAGTAACTGCTTCAAGAAAAAGAAGGCAGGAAGCTGAATCCAGGGTTTTGTTGTAGGGAAATTGAGAGATTTGCTTGATGAAAGACATGGGGTAGGGGAGGTAATCAGGAAGAAATCTGTCAAAAGTTTACTTCAGTTAATATTATGGTTAATTTTAAGGCACTAATAGGTATTCTAGGCACAAAAGGCTAAGATTCAGAGCTGCATGACCAAAGAGGGTGAATTTTTTTTTGGAACATCAATATTCAAGGCAGTGTCAGACTTCAACCAGACTGCATCCAACTTATTCCCAGTCTAGTCAAGTGTGTTCGAAAACCTGTGGCCTCATAGCTGATTCTGGTATCTTTACTACTCTTAGCAGAGCTCCTGACAATTAAAATGCCCATTTATGGTTTGGACATCCTTGAATCTGCAGGTAGGTTCTTCCCACCATGTTAGAAATAGGCCCCAGGAAACATTCCCAGGTGCCCCACATGAGTACAGATAAAGGATTTGTACATTCAGAAAACTGTAGCATTACTTACTTTGTGCTTTTGACATTCCCTGTGGGCTGTTCTTGCGGATCACGAGTAGAAATATCATGAATAACAAGAGTCAGCCCAGGAAAGAGCTGCCTTACCTTGGTGATATCTGTGTCCACTACAACCTTAGGGAGAAAAGACCACAGGATTTTCTGCCTTTCACAATTTATCCAGAGGAAAAAAAAATATGAGCCACACTGCGCTAAGAGAAAGGTACATGGATTTTCCTCATTATTTTAGGAAGACTCAATATTTTCCGTTTGTCATCATGAGTAGAGACAAGTGTGCTTGGCTGGCTGATGGGAAGAGTCACCTCTGGAGTTATGGGAAAATAGATTTTTAGAACAAATGTTTATTGACTGCATAAAGAAAGGAAAACTATCATATGATAGGGCATCTCTTGGGTATATTCCCAAGAGTGGTATTGCTGGGTCCAGGGGTAAGTTGATCCCGAATTTCCTGAGAAACCGAAACACTGACTTCCACAGTGGTTGCACAAGATTGCATTCCCACCAGCAATGGATGAGGGTACCCCTTCCTCCACAGCCTCTCCAGCAAAGGTTATCCTTGGTGTTTTTGACTTTAGCCATTCTGACAGGTGTAAGATGATATCTCAAAGTTGTTTTGATTTGCATTTCCCTGATTGCTAAGGAAGTTGAGCATGACCTTAAGTGTCTTTTGGCCATTTGAACTTCTTCTGTTGAGAATTCTCTGTTCAGTTCAGTGCCACATTTTTTAATTGGGTTACTTAGCATTTTAAAGTCTAGTTTCTTGAGTTCTCTATATATTTTGGAGATCAGACCTTTGTCTGTTGCGGAGTTGGTGAAGAAAGTATGGAATATATACACATTAGAGTACTACGCTGCGGTAAAAAACAATGACTTCTCGAATTTTGCATGCAAATGGATGGAAATAGAAAACACTATCCTGAGTGAGGTATCCCAGACCCAAAAAGATGAACATGGGATGTACTCACTCATAATTGGTTTCTAGCCATAAATAAGGGTCACGGAGTCTACAATAGGTGAATCAAAAGAAGCTAAGTAAGAAGGGGAACCCAAGGAAAAACATATAGTTATCCTCTTGGCTAAGGGAAGTAGACAAAATTACCGGGGAGAAAATTGGAATCTTGGGGGTGGGGTGGGATGTGGGTAAGGGGAGATGGGGAGAGAAAAGTTAGAAGGGAAGGAGGGGAGGCCTTGGGGAAACAGGAGGATTGGGATAAAGAAGGTTGGACAGGGGAGCATGGAACCACAATTCTTAGTTAAGGGAGCCACTGTAGGGTTGGCAAGAGACTTGAACCTAGAGTGGCTCCTAGGAGTCCAAGGCAATGTCCCCAGTTAGTTCCTTGGGCAGCTGAGGACAGGGAACCTGAAATGACCCTATCCTATATTAATACTGACGAATATCTTGCATATCACCATAGAACCTTCATCTGGTGATGGATGGAGATAGAGACAGAGACCCACACTGGAGCACTGGACTGAGCTCCCAAGGTCCCAATGAGGAGCAGAAGGAGGGAGAACATGAGCAAAGAAGTCGGGACCACGAGGGGTGCACCCACCCACTGAGACAGTGGAGCTGATCTATTGGGATCTCACCAAGGCCAGCTGGACTGTGACTGAAAAAGCATGGAATAAATCCGGACTCTCTGAACATGGCGAACATTGAGGGCTGATGAGAAGCCAAGGACAATGGTACGGGGTTTTGATCCTGCTTAATGTGCTGGCTTTGTGGGAGCCTAGCCAGTTTGGATGTTCACCTTCCTAGATATGGACGGAGGGGGGAGGACCTAGGACTTACCACAGGGCAGGGAACCCTGACTGCTCTTTGGACTGGAGAGGGAGGGGGAGAGGAGTGGGGGGGAGGGGGAGAATGGTGGGAGGAGGGGGAGGGAAATGGGAGGCTGGGAGGAGGCAGAAACTTGTTTTTTTTTTTTTCCTTTTCTCAATTAAAAAAATCCTTTCAAAAGAAAAAGAAAGAAAATAACTTTTCTCTCAGCAAAATTTTATTTTTCATTTATTTATTTAACCTCCTTATTCGGTTTTGTATTTAATTAAAATATAGTTGCATTATTACCCTCTCTGTTTTCTTTTCTCCAATCCCTGTCATGCCCACCCCATTACTTACTCCCTCTCAAATTCATAGCTTCTTTTCCTTTGATTATGATTATAACATATACAAACATTGAAATACATAAACGTGACATTCTGAATTTAGTTGGGGTTGCTTGCGTATATATGATTTCAGGGCAGTTCATTTTGTATTAGACAAGCAATTAAGAACGTCATCTCTGAGGAAGACTTATACTCCCTCTCTCATCAGTCATTAATTGCCTGTAGTTCTTCATTTACGGGTGGAATCCTGCTAGATTTCCTTCATCCACATTAGCAGGTCTACTGGTGTCATTGTTTTTTACATAATTTTTAGGTAGCCATGTTATTAAGATTCATGGGTGAAGATTTACTGTCATTTCTATGAGGCACCACTTTATAGCATATGTCCTGTTTCTCTGGCTGGGCACTCCATGATAAGCTGTTCTCTATATTTTGACCATTCTGGTTTTCTATGATGGTTTCCATCTGATGTGAAGAGAAGTTTCTTTGATTAGAGCTGAAAATCATACTTTTTTCTGGATAACTTTTAGAATACAGTTAGGATTTAGATTTGTCTGGTAGTAGTAGGTCCTCTTCTAAGATCTATGATCATACTACCCCTTAATAGTTTGCTATATTTCCAGTACCAGGCATAGTTTCCTCCTGTTGGGTGGATTTTAAAGACAATTAGGTGATGGTTGGTTACTTTCAATTTATGAATGCCACTACCGAACCTTTAGGAATTGTTGTGGTTCTGGTTCATTTATATCACACCTGGGTAGGACTTTTGCTTATTTTCATCCTTTGAAAACTTACATAGTATATTCTGATAAAATGCAAGCCAGTCTTTAGGAGGAGTATTTCAGGTCAGACCCAGCTCAAATCTCATAATCCCAGTGTACAAAATACAAGATTTCTTTAGGACTTAGCCCCTAAGAGGCAACTAAGGGCAACATCAATCACCTGTACTGTTTGGGAAGTATTTTGGACTGTCGTGAGCAATAATTGACTTATTCTGGGATTATTATTAGATGGTCTATGGCTCTTGTGTCAGTCCAATTGAGAGTTTCATTTAATAACAATAATTTACATATGGGTTTATATAGATGAACTCATATTATAACCAATTTTAGGTAAATATGAATTAATATTATTCTTTCATGTTTTTTCTAACAATTTTGGTGTCATTTATCCCTCCTCATTCTCTATTCTCCTTCTTCTAGTTGACCTGCGTCACTCTTTCCAATTAAGGTCTCCTCCATAGTCCCCTTGAAATCACTTGCTCTTGTTCTTGCTAACCATCACCACTACCTCTACCCCTCATGGTCATTTTTGTTTTACTTCCTTCTTTTTGCAGCTAGTTATGTTATTTATACCTTACAACTGAATATTTGAATCTGGAAACTACAGATGATAGAGACCATGTAGTGTTTGTCTTTCAGGTCGTGTTACCCAATCAATATACTGTTTTTTAGTTTCAGTATTATACCAGCAATATCATGGTCTAATTTTATTTTAATGATTGATTGACTATACCTATGTCTTACTTATATTTATTCTAACATATAGCTGAACCATAATACACAATTTATGAGTGTCACATTTTCTTTATTCTTTCATCTATTGAAAGACATTTAGATAGTTTATACTCCCTAGCTATGGTGAACAGAACAGCAATGAACACTACTGAGACATTAATCTGTGGAGTAAGATTTCAGGTCCTTAATACATATGCCAACAATATATGACTGGGTTGTATGATGGATTTATTTTTAAGTTTTTCAGAATTCACCACACCTCTGTCAGATACATAGCTGGCAGAGATTCTTCCTCCATTTAGTTTCACGAAATACAACTTCATCAATTGTTATTATTAATTCTTTAGGAAATGCAATTCTATTCAGAATGTCATTTCCTATACCTATAAATATTAACTATGATTTCTTTTACCTGATAGCTTATTTTTTCATGATTTATATGAAATATGTTTTTGGAATCTGAGTTATATTATAAATGCCCTAATCTGTGACCTCAGTCAAGAAGAAGATAAACCTGAAGGAAAGGGAGTTATTATAGTATTATTATCACCCTCTATTATTCACTACTAGTCAATGCTCTGACATCTGACATCTTCTCTCTCTTTCTCTCTCTCTCTCTCTCTCTCTCTCTCTCTCTCTTTCTCTTTCTCTGGAAGCAGTTGAAGTTGTAACTTGTCCAAACTCTAATCTTCCCAGGATGTGTGCAACTACAAATTCATTAATTTTTTCCTCACCTTTATTGAGCTGGGATGCAACTAAATGTATGGGTCTGTGTTCTTATTCAATGATTAATTGATTTCATGACCTTGCCTAGCACAGATCACTAGGGTGGATACTAGTTGATACATTTCCCCAGCCATTTTCTCAGGCAGAGGGCCTAAGAGCCCAGACCTATAGATAAAAGGCTGAGTTTCTTTTTAAAAATATTAAGAGGGTAGGCTCTATCAGTCAGAATATCAAGGTCAGGGTCAAGTGCTGCTTGGCTAGCTTTGCAAAAGGAAATGAATGTTCAGTGTAGACGTGAGCAAAGATATGAAAGCAGTTATACTGGATGGAGAGTCTGCACATAGAAAAGTGCTGGATGAAGGTCTTAGTGCACAGAGTACAGCCGTAGGAAATTGAATAGCTATGGAAATAAAACATGACTTGGTATTCCAGTAAATCTACAATTCAGGAAAAAGAAAGAAAGAAAACAGAGACCATAAATCATCACAGACTATACTGGTTTACATATAAACTTAAAATAAGCTGCTTTCAAACAAGCAAAAAGAAACTAAAAGTGTTTCTGTTCAAATTACTGAAATCTTCCATTTCTTTGCCCAGTCTCAGAGTATATTATATCTTAGATATTCTTGATCCTTGCATATGCAAGTACTTAATGATCCAGGAACACTGGGATACTTGTTAGTCATTAAAAAATATTTATAACTTTATGGATCCATGAATTTACGTAACAATAGCACAGAGTATTCATCCACAGAAAAGTCTGCAAAATGGATTTGATAAAGTATAGTTCACGAAAGGTGGTCTTCTATCCAGTCATATAGTCTCTGGAGCTGGGATTCAATGTTTGCATGTTTCATCTTTTTGTCTTCATCTCTTTTGTTGTCAGTGCTTCAGGTCTCTATGATGACTATTTGCAGGGCTGTATTCACTCCAGGACCTGGGAGGATTAGAAAGGATGAGACAATGTTTATTTTGTATGATGTTTATTTCCATGCATCTTGGTCTGCCATGAGACAATATCTGATTGACAGTCATCTGCAGTTCAAGGCAATAGTTCTAAAGTGGTAACATCTGAATTTGTGGTACAGTAAAGCCTTTTGCTCACCTGTATGTAGGTGAGTATCACCTCATTTGACTGAGGAAAGTCAAACAGTGGAGGACAGTTGCATATGTTCGTTGCCTGACTGACAACACGGATAGATGACTCTTCTGCTCTTGACAATCCTCCTCTCTTTAGGTCCTCAGCTCTTAGGTTTGGATCCAAATCTGTCCTGTCAGCATGCCAGCTCTCAGGCATTCATATGATGAGAGTAACTTTGAGGACTCTTATGTATTCAAAGACTCAAATTGTAAGCATTCTCACCTTCCATAAAAAAGAATCAATCCTTTCTAGCAAAAACTATTTTATGCAATGATGTTTATATGAATTATGTCAACATTCTATTGGAACGACATGCATGTGTTATGTGACTTCATTTTATCCCATTTTTCTTGAAAGCATAAATATATTAGTAATATAGCACCTGGTCAATCACTATTACATTTAGGTTTCACTAATAATTAAATAATACACAAAAATTTCAGGAGCCCAGTTTGCCTTCATAAGTGACTATGGAATCTTCATCCAGAATATGACCTGTTTTAATCTTTAAAAATTAAAATATGAATTAGAGTATAATATAAAGAAAAAAATATATAAAAGAAAATTTAAAAATCAGCTTATGGTTAATAAAATGGCTCAATTGAAGGAATATTTGAAAGGCAATCATAACTTCCTGACTTCAGATCCCAAGGACTCACATAAAAAGAGCCTAGTATGCTTTCATCTACCTATAATCACAACACTGGAGAAGCAGAGATGTGGTATCAGAGCATGATGGCCAGTCAGCTTAGCCACGTCATTAAGCATCAGGTTCACTGAGAGACCTTGTCTCAACAAGTTAGGTGGAGAATGATTGAGAATGACATCTGACAGCAACCTCTAGCTTCGACAAGCATATACACAGAACTGTTCATATTCATACACCAATAAGTACTTAAATTTAAAATTAAAATAGTCAAATGAAGCAATCATAACGCATACAAATACTACTTGTTTATTTTCAGATTCATTCAGAGAATTTGTTTCAAAAATTAAAATGGACAGTGATAGAAAACTCTGTTCTCAACATGCAGGCACATTCCCAAGAATATTTACATACAAGTAATTTACTGAAAATAAGATATTCACTCATACGGTATAAAATGTTAGTACTTTTTGGGTGAGTATCCATCAAAAAGAAAATAAGTTCAAGAATTCTATTGGATTTCGAGAACATCTATATAAACAAAGAACAATAAATGTAGATCAAGGCAAAGATGAGTACTATTTTTGAGAAGTTATCATTGAGAGAAATTCTGTTGTATTATTAAAATTGAATAAGGATAGGTTTAAAGTCTGTTGCCAACATATTTTAACTTATTTTCAAAACAATTACTTAGATTTTTTTGAGCATTAGTGTTTGTACTACTAAATAGAATTTCATTGTCAATTTGTCTTAATTGTTTGTTGTAAAATTAAATGCACTAATAATGCTGTTATATTGATCTCAACGGTTCACATATTTGATACCAAAATGATGGCATATGAAGATAAGGTTATATTTAATTTTAAAATAAATAAAATTTACACACAAAATTTTTGTCAATTAACAGAAAATTGTATTTTAAATTTTTGAAAAGAAACATATTTAGTTCCCAAACTTTATCTAAACAATTGCTGCAAAGTCATAATTCAAAAGTTATTCAACTTTTTGAGAGCAAAGACAAATTTTTTATTATTTCTCATTTTTTAGAAAATTTTCCGTTGATCAATATTCATAGGCTTTAAATTTGCCAACACATTATAAAGTTTAATAAGGACATTTTACCTTCTACCTCTACCTCCTCCATAATACTATGTGATGAGATAAGGCAGATTAATAGCTATCTACTTTTTTTAAAAAAAATTTATTTATATATTAAGGATTTCTGCCTCCTCCCTGCCACCACCTCCCATTTCCCTCCCTCTCCCCCGATCAAGTCCCTCTCCCTCATCAGCCCTAAGAGCAATCAGGGTTCCCTGACATGTGGAAAGTTCAAGGACCGCCCACCTCCATCCAGGTCTAGTAAGGTGAGCGTCCAAACTGCCTAGGCTCCCCCAAAGCCAGTACATGCAGTAGGATCAAAAACCCATTACCATTGTTCTTGAGTTCTCTGTAGTCCTCATTGTCCGCTATATTCAGCAAGTTCGGTTAGACCCAAAAAGAGGAACATGGGATGTACTCACTCATATTTGGTTTCTAGCCATAAATAAAGAACATTGAGCTTATAATTCGCGATCCTAGAGAAGCTAAATTAGAAGGTGAATCCAAAGACAAACATACAGGCATCCTCCTGAATATTAACCTTCATCGGCGATGAAAGGAGACAGAGACAGAGACCCACATTGGAGCACCGGACAGAAATCTCAAAGTCCAAATCAGGAGCAGAAGGAGAGGGAGCATGAGCAAGGAACTCAGGACCTCGAGGGGTGCACCCACACACTGAGACAATGGGGATGTTCTATAAGGAACTCACCAAGGCCAGCTGGCCTGGGTCTGAAAAAGCATGGGATAAAACCGGACTTGCTGAACATAGCTATCTACTTTTGCAATTCTTAGTTTGTGAATCTGGAGCCAGTCCCTTGGAAGACTGGCCTCTTCTGTTTTCCTTGAAGCAATTTCCATTGACTCCAAGTTCCTCTGATGACTTCCAAGTTTCTATGATGTGTTCTGTTCTTACTCTAAAGAAATGAACATTGGATGCAAACTCTCAAGAAAAGGCTGAAAATGCCTTATAGATAATTATATTTCTTTTGCAAACATAAATTCTGATTCTTCTTCTAGGTCACATGTAAATATGACATTTGAGATTTTTTATAAACATAGGCAATGATTCAGAAACAATGCATAGAAAGAAGTCGGTGTTGAGAAACCAGAGGGAATTATTACATTAATTATTTGGTAAACCGAATATAGAGTATGACTGACACTCAATATACAATCATTACCATATTTTCCATTAGCTACATGCTATCCTATGCAATATCACACTGTGATGCCATGGCTAATTTAAGATTGAATAATATGAATTATTTCCAGTGTTCAATTTTCTTATTTGATATGACAATCTAAAAGTAAATTGTGCCTCAGAACTTTATGTGAAAACTAGCATGCAATGAGCTTGCTATTGACACAAGTGAGGTCTGTTTCAGTCTGCCCTGCCCTCTGAGGGAGCTGTAGTAGACACTGCCTTCCTGGCTACTGCATTTTATATTTTGTTTGAATCACGGCTGCTTTAAATGTATTCTGCATATTTCTTGAAAATCAGTGTGAAGTACAGTTGCAGTTAGAAACAAAAATGAAAATGTTAACATAAAATATCTTCATTATAAGCTATAAGTCACGCAATTATCTTTTGTAGGTATTTTGGTACTTTGTTGAACAAATTATAATTTAAATATCTATTTTAGAATGAAATACAAAGAAGTGTAAACCTCTGGGGTATATATCAAATCAGAAAATAGTCACCAAGGTATTGGTTTCAATCTTCTGTAATTCAGATAATGTTTGTAGCTACAAGAAACAAAATTTTACAAAAAAAGATAATGCCATAATTTTTATAAGTGTCTATCTCAACAATCTTGTATAGAAGCAAACATCTTTATCACTATAGTGTTGGAGGAGGCTACTCGAAAGGTGTCCCTCCAAAGAGAATGTACTCCAAAGCTCCAGTTCAAGCACTAGGGATATACCCTGGTCCCACTACCGGTGTCCCCACAGATTGAACCAATCACACAACTCACATTCAGAAGGCCTAGTTTGGGCCTATGCAGGTTCCACTGTTGTCAATATGGAGTCAGTGAGTTCCTGCTAGCTCAGGTCAGCTGTGTCTGTGTGTATTACCTTCATGGTTTTGACTCTTTTGCTCATGGATATATTGCTCCTGCCTCTCTTCAACTGGACTCTAGGAGCTCTGCCCAGTGCTAGCTGGGAATCTATTCATCTTCTTTCATCAGTAGCTGGATAAAGTTTCTATGAGGATAATTAACTTGAAGGGTTTTTAAAGGACTCCAAAAAAAGAGCAATAGTTTAGGGTAGGATAGGTGGGTGTGTCTGAGAGAACTTGAGAAAGGAGAATGATTATAGTCAGAAGACATTGTATGCAATTATCCAAATAAAATCTCAATGATTTTGTCGATTCATGAACAGGAGAGTTAACTAAATTGGATAAATTACCAAAATCTGATTCCTGCTTTCTACTAGATCTTTATCACTGTACTTACACTCACTCCACTGACATACGTTTTGTAAAATGATTCAAATAGATTCTATTCATGTACTCTTGGGCAAAGGCTAGATCTGGGGCATAGTTTCCAAAATAACTCATAGTAGAACTCAGTACTCTGTGATAGTAAAATCTCCAATTTAGGGGTAGGGAAAGACACATCAGCTGATGATAAATCAACTCCTGAATTTATATTGGCTGCATTAAGGTTGTATCATCTTGACAGTGGCTTAGCTATGTCTCTTGGGTTGAGTTTAAGGCTATTTTTTACAGTCTCAGGATCTCTTTTGCTTGTGATTTATTGCAAATCTTCCAATACAGGATTAAATTGAAAAGGTTAATGAAATATTTTAGAACTGGAAGATATATGGAGACAAGGCATGACTTTTGGTGGGTAAATAGTTGTTTATAAGTAGTGAATTTGACCATCTGAGTAATTTATAGTCCTGAGGAGGGGATTGCTTAATAAATTTGTTTGTTGGATATATGGGTTATTTTGAAGTTCTAGAAAAAAAATTTTCTGCATTCCTTTACTATTTTATTATTGGGTAGGAATCTTTGAAACAATATTTAAAGCCATGAAATATGCATCATCTTGAGAGTTGAACTCTGAGACCCAAGGTTACCAGTTCTCGGAATTTAAAATCACTGCCTGCCAGAAGCAGAAACAGATAACAATAAAAAAAAATCCCTTCTGTTATATAAATGGATGCTATAACAACTTTTCTCTTATATAAATGGATTTTATTGAAACAATAAAGGTGGAACAAGCATTAGGCAAAAGTACTCACATAGAAACTTTTCACCTTCGTCAAAAATAATATGAATCACTTGATCAATCTATTATGTATAGACATATATATGTAAATATATATGCATATGTGCATTATAAATATTTTTTATTTTATAAACTTGAGGAAAGTTTTTATTATGAGCTGTGATATTCCTGTTAGACATTATATATCTAGTCCTTTCATCTTTTCAGTTGTGTCATTGATGAACCTGGATTGTAGACGCAAACTCCTAGACTCCTAGACTCTACGATATGTCCAATTAAAACGTGTTCACATGGAAGTTCTGAGCATTAATGTGGTAGACAGACCACATGGCATTCACATTAAAGCATCAGCTGGGTTCTAAAGTAAGTCGCCATGGACTTGGTGTGTTTTTAGAATGATTATCTTTGCATAAGAAACATAGATTCTTGAAATGAAATGACATATGACATCTTTTTTTATTTGTATTGAGCTCTACATTTTTGTCTGCTCCTCTCCCTGCTTCTCCCCTCCCCTTAAACCCTCACACAAGGCCCCCATGCTCCCAATTTACTCCGGATATCTTATCTTTTTCTACTACCCATGTAGATCAGATCTATGTGTGTCCTCATTGTTGTCTAAGTTCTTTGCTCTGTGTTTAAAATTCACTTATGAGTGAGTACATGTACCATTCTTACAATATGGAAGCAACGATTTTCTTCAGAGTACTTCTTGTATTTAAGAAATCTCTTAGATATATGGTTTCTTTACTTTTCCATCTTCCCTTCTTTCTTCCTTCCTTCCCTTCTCTTCTCCTCCTGTCTCCTACCTCCCTTCTTTTTCTCCTTCCCTCCCTTCCTTCCTTCCTTCCTTCCTCCCTCCCTCCTTTCCTTCCTCCTTCCTTCCTTCCTATTCATTTTTTTTCTTATCTTTATTATTTTCTCTTTTGGATTCCTTTTCTTCCCTTCACTTTTCTTTAATTTTCATTTAATTCTACAACTAGATATATCCCACACCCAAGATTTGAGGTCCTTGGCTTTAATTTAGATATAACACAACAATTTATAAAGCGGCCAATGTTTTATTCCAGATTGGAATTGATAAGGTCTCAAATTTTTGAACGAAAGAAGGGCTGGTTTATATCCCTCTTTAACCTCTAGATGTTCAATTTTGAACTACTTGCTTGCCAATATATATATATATATATATATATTCTAGAGAATTAGAGAATCTTGGCTAATAATCTGTTAAATGCTAACACTGTGTTCTTTGGTCCTAATCTCTGAAAATGTTGAGATTTATAGATACCTATGACTATCCTATTATTGATGATTATAAGAGAATATAGGAGAATCGTGTGCATATGTTTTCTATCAGAAATAAAGATACTAAAGCTGTTATAAAGATACTAAAGTTATATATAATTTGCCAAAAGAAAGCATCAGCATTTTCGTGTTCTACTTTTTGTTCATTAATTCCAGTGGAACAGGAGAGCTGGTTCCCCACATCTTCCATCAATGCTCTAATTATCAATGTGGT
Source organism: Microtus oregoni (assembly GCF_018167655.1). Lineage (NCBI taxonomy): Eukaryota > Metazoa > Chordata > Mammalia > Rodentia > Cricetidae > Microtus > Microtus oregoni. The sequence continues at coordinate 16,937,581 of NW_024543076.1, forward strand.
GACTCCACATATGAGCTGTGTCAGCACAGGGCATGGAGCTGCTGAAAGCATTAAATCTTCAAGTTAAAGATAAAAACCTATTTACATTAGAGTATTGTAGATATGGGCATGTCTGTGTTGATAAACAAAGATAAGATTACAGTAAAAATAGACTAAATGACCTAAGGCAGGGAGTGTGCTTTCCAGATTGCAAACATCAAGAAATAAAGACTAGAAGAACCCCTGTAAAATAATTAATCACTTTAAAAACACATGCTTTAAAAGATTTAAAATTATATTTTAAATTCAGAATAACTTTCTAAATATAACTATAAATTTAAACTTCAAGCATCTGCAATGTGCCTATGCATATATAATAAGGAAAGTAATCAAGAAAATGAATATTCCTAGTGATTCCAGCAAATCCTGCCCAAATATATTGCATTTAACAGTCCGGAGTAAAATATAGGTCTGATTCTGGGCCCATGATAAGTTATTCCCAGTTGTCCCTACTTTATGAATTAAACTGTAGGATAGGGTTATAAATATATAGATTTAGAACAAAACATAGTATGTTTTAGGTTTGGTTCTCTCTATAGTTTCAAGCATGTTGTGAAGGTCTGCCAACACAGTGCTTACAAATGGAAAAGGGGATCAGCATTTTACCTACAGGGCAACAAATTAAATACAGTAATTCAAATTCTGTTTGAAAATTCTCATCAACTTTAGTAGCCTCTTGATGGCTCAGTTATTCCCTTGACCGGTTCCATTTCCTATGATTTGATTTATTGCAAATCTATTGTAACTCAAAGCTTTTATACAGAAAATTTCGGAAACAAAATTATTCACATCCTAAGTTCTATGTTGAGTATCATAAGGAAATATGGCACCTTTCCATATGAGTCATCCTTTGCCCAGCCAAACATTACATATTTTCTCTCTATTTCATCACTTAGTAGCAGTCATGGATTCCCGAGTGAATTCAGAAGACTGAAGAGCTCACTTCCAAGTAGCCACCGTTTTACTTAATAGTGGCTCTAAAGTGTGAGAACAGTGATGCTAGGCAAAAGGATCAATAAATTATATTCTTAAAAAGGAATGTGGCAAAATCACATGAAGAAGTCCCATTTTTAAGGCCCATGATAAGTTATTCCCAGTTGTCCCTACTTTATGAATTAAACTGTAGGATAGGGTTATAAATATATAGATTTAGAACAAAACATAGTATGTTTTAGGTTTGGTTCTTTCTATGGTTTCAAGCTGTAGTGAAGGTCTGCCAACACATTCCCTGCAAATGATGAGGAGCTACTCTAACTTTGCAGTTGAAATAAGTAACATAATTAAAACCAGTTGTTTAGAAAAAAACAAAGATATAAATTAACAAGAACACAACAGTTCTATATATTTAAATAATATGCACTTATCTATGTTTTGTTCTGCAGTAACACTGATATCAGGAGCGAAATGCCTCATAATAAACACAGATGCAATAGTAATACAATATGTAGGTAGAACAGACATTTTCTTTATAGTTAAGTTTATCAATTTCATTGTATCATAAATGTTACAGTATTTACAAATATGTTCACAAAGTTTTTGAAGACTAAATTTTTGGAAGATAAAAATATCAGGCTGATGAGTTTATTGTAAACTGATCATATCAACTTGGACAAATTGCGATCCACTTAGTGGAATCAGATGATTTATATCAGATAGAATTTGTGAGTGTACAATAATGATAATAATACCTTATGAAGTGGCAATATAAAAAAGTAACTAGTTTCTGTGTTTTTCCAAATTGTGATGTTCTCTCTCTCTCTCTCTCTCTCTCTCTCTCTCTCTCTCTCTCTCACACACACACACACACACACACACACACAAATATGAAATATGCTCCCACAATTTAAAGTATTGTTTGATAATTTTGTTTGGATGGATGATAACAGAACATAACTGAAATCACTTTGAGAGGAACGATGTGAAAATTTTCTTCTGAGATATATCAGTATTAGGAGTTGTGCTGTTACACAGTAATAAAAGTCTGGAATCAAACAATAACAGCAGCTATTAAGGTCACCACAGAAAATATAAGAAATATAAAATAAACTAACGAGACTTGAATTATTAGCCACTTAACTTAAAGCCTTATGGCTATCTCACTTCTACATGTGTCTTCAAGAATGTTCTTTGTATAAGTTGAGAAATTATAACATGAGTAGAAAATTCTATATAAAAATCCATATGAATGAAAAATAAAATTGTGTATGTTGACTTGAGGTAGCTTTGTTACTCAACTTTTTAATTAAATTCAAGGTCTACAACTTGGAGAATTATTTTATTCTACTCATCCGTGAAGGCTCCCACACTAATATACCTCATATTAATGAAATTAAAAATTTCCAGAACTATAGATGTACTTTGATATCATATTATATATCAAGGCAAAGTCTCAGTAAAATTGCTTTTCACAGCAATATATTTTCTCCTGACATAGTACAGAATATTGAATAAACACATTCATTATTTTTTGTGGAACACATAGCATAAACTGATTCTTAAGTGAATGGCCATACCTTCATATATCATAACCCAGAGCTTTTAGGAGCAGTGTAATAGTAGCTAATGCTTAATAATCATGCCAGGCACTGCTGTAAATGTTTTCCTTGTGTGCTATCTGGGATAACCTTACCTGAAGCTTTTCATAAGAAAAGGACCTTTGCTCTCTTCATCTTACAAGTGAGGAACTAAAGCACTTGGGAAAAGGGAGGAATTGACCAAAGATAGAATAAAAACTAACGGAAACTGCATTTGAAGGACCTGTGCTCTTAATAGTGAGGGTGAACTTTTGCCACAGTAAAATATTTAGTGTTCCTTGGTGAACTCTACGACTTGAAATAGCTTTTAAAAATTTGAAATGATGAACCGCCTTCTCTGCTTAAAGAACGAGGAATGTACGACATCTTTGCTATGATGATGTGGCGGTCGGCTTTGCTTTGCATTCTAGAGACTGAACTGGCGACTCTTCTGTGCCTGAGTTTAAAACATGGAAGTTACATATTTGACTGCTTCTCTTTCCTTCAGGGGAACATCACTAGGCTCAGCTGAAGCTGAGCATTTCCCTTTTGCAGAAAAAATCAAAAGAAGATTCCAGTGAGTTCAACTCTAGTTACCTAGTTTCTGATTACGGGAAACCTTTTTAATAACTGAATGTCAGGCACTTTTGTAAATATTTCTTACTCCTTACTTCTAAAATTGAGATTTTCTCCATTATTTGCTGTGCTTGACTGGGCTCCTGGAATCATAAGAATGAATGTTCCACTCATGGCTTCCAGCAGTTCTTTAGGCAGCTTCTGCCCCCTGCCTGGAATTGGTTCTGTGGAGATCGCTGTTTCCAATGTGTTGCAATCCTCTGTATCCACCTCTTGGTTTGTAATGTGGCCTTACGTTTTTACAGATCTGAAAAGAACTGGTGACACTTTAGTTTACTCAGTGTTTTATTTTTTATTATTTTTATTAGCACAGACTAGCAATTTCCATGCTACAAGCGCGCGCACACACACACACACACACACACACACACACACACACACACACAAGGCTCATGGGCAAATTGGAATCCCTACCTTTACCAACCTTTGAATTGACTTTGTGTTGTGCTGAGCCTGTTTGTTCTTACTACAGATGCTTCATATCTATGTTCTATAATTTGTAAATCTTTGAAATAGAACTGGGCTCAGTATTAAATTTGTTGCTAAAAGTCCTCAGAAGCAAGCATCATTTAGTAGCTTTAATTGTTTTCCTCTTCTTAAATGCTATGATGTTCTGTGATTTTATGATGACCAATGATTTCCACTTTACTGAAATATTTTGATATCTTGACAGTGTTATGGCCTTTTTAAAATAAAAGGTCTGTTCTACATAATTATTTGTGATGGCTAAAATGTGTATCGACCTTCCTAAGTGCACATACAGGGAGGGTAACTTTCCTGGACCATTAATGGCCATTGCGCAACTGAACAATTAGTCTGAGATCTCAATATGTTCCAGTTTATCAAACATTCCTAAGAAAATATCCTGCAAATGGGAATTTTGTTTAAAACAACTTAGAGTATTATAAAGGAAAACATTTAGGAACCAGAAATGGTAAGATATGTAATTTTTCTGGCAAAACATTTTTCTAGATTCCTTTCAAAAGAACAGGTGATAACACGGCACTACACACAGGCAAATAAAATTTAGTCAAAGACCACATCTCTTGTTTTTTCCACAGTAGAATCTTCTCTTATTAAAGCTAATAAGAACAAGCTAAATATAATATTTTGGTTACAAACTGTTATGTTTTGATTGGGGAAATACCAGCATGGTTCAAAAGCACCATTCTGTTTCTGACTAGACTAACGGTTTTCTCTTTTCTATTTTGTAACTTAAATCCAGAAATACTAATCTTCCCACGATTTATACTTGTTACCTGGTAACCTCCTTCTCCACCATGTCTCATGATATAAACTTAGGATACAAAAATGTAATCATATATTCAATGAGTACACAGTTAATGATGCTCTGTGTATGGGTTGAGTTTGTACCCTCAAAGACTCGTGTTATGTAATATGGGACCTCTGAGTAGCCATTCTAGGAGGTGAACATGGTGGGAGGCCCATTGGTCATGAGGAACTTGGCCAGTACCTATGGGAATCTTCAATCAGTTTTTGTGGCTTTGGTGCCTGCCCTAACCTTTGGCTTTGTGTTTATTTTGTGATCTTTTCTTCACACATATTTCAACCATAGTGCCTTTGTCAGTATTTCCTCACCCACCCAATGTTTTAATACCCTTGATTGTATAACCTCCAAAATTGTGAGTTGAATAAAGGAGTACACCTCTGCTATTTATTATTGTACTAAAAGCAAATTAGTACAATAGATGACATGATTAATTAATTTAATTTGACTAGGTGCCTGTTACATCCTAATTGTATGTCTGTCAAGCACCAGAACCATTTTCTTTTTTACACCACAGTCCTTATCTGACTGATGTCACACAGCTCACAAGCAGTTTTACAAACTAGACCTGCATTCTTACTCTGGTTGTTTATAATATAAGGGTTTTCAAATCACCAGTCTGCATTTTGTCCATTAATTAGATGCTGGTGTAGGGAATAACCTTATAGTCTCTTAATTGCATCTTGGCTTTATGCCATTCTTATATAAATGAAAGTGACAAGAGAGATTTTTCTCCTTATAAGTCAGAGCAACGCTGGTGCATAGGTCGCTAAGCAGGTATTGCTATCATCCCATTCTCCTAGTATATAAATTCCTGATACAGAAGCAAGGCGAAAGAAAACACTTGCTAATAAGAAAAATCACAGATTTTGCATCTTATAGCTTGTATCACTTTATTACTTCCACCAAACCTCAGCTGCTTTGTCAGTGTATTTAGTTTTACTCTGGGAACATGACAGATGTCATTGATGTGAAAGGAAAGAAATGTAAAATAAGTAAAGGGAATGAATGATCAGCAGAGACACCCAAAGGCCCTGCAGCTTACTCTTTTCCACAGGGACCCCTCCCTCCCCATGTGCACTATGGAGCAGACATAGCCTGGAAAATCATAAGCCGTTTCCAGAAAAGGGATGTAGATGACTTCCTCTTTTTGTTCTAGACAGCACATTATTCATATTGTCCCTGGCACCAAAGGATAAATTAGACTGTCTGAATATTCTTGGCAAAATAGAAGCTATAATGGCAAACTGATTTATAAAGGATTCTGAATGAAATGCAACAAAGCATGGAATAGGCAAGATCAACTCGAAGTTAAACTCAAAGAAAAGTCCATTGCTTTCAAGTTGTCTGCTACATGGCACACAGTTTCTTGTTCTGGAATAAAGCAGTGTGAGCAGAGCACCTTCATCATGATAAACTCCAATCCACAGTACATGATGAGGTGTGTGGCTTGAAGGTGGAGGATACAGGTTATTGCACAATACCAAGGTTGGCTGATAACTTCATCATGATCACTATCTTCTCAATAATACTGTTGAAGGAAGTAATAATGTTTTCATTTGCTTTCCATGGCTGGGATAAAGCAGCAGGATCAGAAGCAACTGTGGGAGGAAAGATTTTATTGGACTGACACATTCTGATCATAATCCATCAGGAATGAAAGTCGGGGTGGATGCTGGAAATCAGAAATGGAAAGAGGAGTCACAAAGGAAAATTTCTTACTGGCCTGCTAACTAGTCCTGGTCTGCTCAGTTTGATTTCTTATACAACCCATCAATGTTTACCAAGAGATGGTACTTACTCCAGTAGGTGGGGCACTCCCACATCAATCATTAATCAAGAAAATGGTCCACAGGCTTGGTTATAGGCCATTCTGATGGAGGCATTAGCTCAGCTAAGAACTCTCTTGCAAATGACTGTATGGTGCATCACATTAACAGAAATAAACAAAAACAACAAAAAACCCAAGTCCCCAAAACAAACAAACAAAAACCTATCTAGAAATAGTCACTTTGGTGAGATACTTTCCCAACTGAATAGTGAACTGCCATTGAATCATAGTAGAGTCATGTAGGAGTCTTTCCTGGTGAGACTCGTGGTTTTAATTGCTTTCAAATGAATGTGGCTGATTGATGCAAAATCTGGTCACTAGGATAGTCATTAATTTAGAGCATTGCTCTGTGTTTTCTGTCATTACTTTAATATGAATCACAGTTTTACATTCTAAAGAGGGTTGCTTTTCTTATGCATTTTATGTGTTTAGAAAATGATTTATATTCTCAGTAAATGTAGACCCCCAACACATTTTACACATTCCCAGTCAGACCAGATTCAAATCACTAAGAGCTGTTCTCAAAGAAGGTTGTATTGAAATCTAACCTTAAGTGAAATGCAATATACTACGGCATCAATGGCCAGTCACCTATTTTTCTCACTAATGGGAACATTCTGTCAAGATGCAGGTGATTTTGCAGACTTACTTTTTGTAAAAGGTTGCCAAAACAGGAAATGAAATCACAAGGAGAGAAAAGTTCATTAGTAAGCTTGCTTTTAGTGCTGTTAGCATTTTATTCTTGAAGCAACATTTTGCTTAGAAAGACGGAGTAGCTGTTGAAAAGTGGAGAGCATCATGTTGGAAAGAAAGTTCCCTAATCTGCTAAAGCATGTTCAGGTGTGGAATTACTCAGAATGACAGAGAACTAAGTTGTTTCATTATTGAGGCATGGCATGACTTAATATTAGAATGTGTTAAAATCTGGAGGGAAGAAAGTAACTGGAAACATTTCAAGAAGGGGTGAATAAAATAAGCAATAAACAGCAAGGAAAATGCTTCAGGCCTAAGACTCAGCTACATGTCAAATGTTAATTGAGTAAGCACCTAAGGCTTGCCATATGCTTAAATGGAATGTATCATATTTCTGATGGGGGAAAAAAAAAGCTTCCACTCCAAAACCATCTCTCAATAAACCAACTTCATTATTTACCTGTTGCTTAGTCAATAAAAGTAGATATTATCCTAGCCTCAATTCTGTGTTTTCTTTCAAGTCTCTGTTCATTCAAGTATCCATCAATCTTAGCAGGAATAAAAAGCAGAAACAATCCCACAGAGCTTTCCATACTCCTATCTGTTGTTTTCCTTTCATTCTCCTTTTCTGTACCCTATATTTAGTTACCCTATTTTTAGCCAAACACATTCTTTATCTCAACTGCTTAAAATCCTATGTTGTTTGAACAAAACAAAACTTTCCTGTTAGGTCCCCTAGGTTGGCCCCACCTTTTCCACATCATGCTGACTGGCCCACAGCTTGGCATTACCCTACATGGACCAGACAGTGTCTTCATCTGAGAGACATCTGTAAGAGGCTTGACTGTGTCTAGTGGGCTGCACTACCTGTGTGTGTGTCCGTTTTATCTTCATTCCATGCATCCTTTCAAGGGTTTGGTAGAGTGAGAATGTGAGTTGGGAGGTGAGAGAATTCTGAAAATCTATACATTAAGAGCTTTCTTCACTAAATATTTATACTTTTATCTCTATTGCACACACACCAGTTTCAATGGTTAAAGCACAATGCTTTCAATGAGAAATATGTGAGGGAGATGTAAAGAACCAAAATCGAAAAAATGAGAATGAATGAAAATTTAACTGACTGAAAAGTTTTAATCATCAACAAAATAAGAGAAAGGATGTTAACATGCATCTCGCTCCCATTAAGCTGAGAATGTCTCAATATTAATACGAACAACAAGCATTCCATTTCCAAAATGTAGTTCCCATCTTTCTTTACTTAAAAACAATGCTTAATTATTCCATTCCAGTAGACATAATGTTTAAACATCATTTAAATTTAAATTTATAGACTCATGCTTAAGATGTGGAAAAGGTATGAATGAAATAAATTTCCTTGCAGATATGTTTCAAGAAAATTTAGGTTTTGCCAATCAGATACTTGTATAGGACAGATGCATGTGGAAGACAAGACAGGTCCTCTCAGTTTAAGTGCCTGATCTGACTAATTTTGTTTGTTTGTTTTTAACTTTTAAAGGATTTTTATTTTTATCATTTGTGTCTATGCATGTGTGCATGTGTTCACATGAATGCACAGGCATCAATGGTAGTCAGAAAAGTTGTCAGACATCCTGGAGTTGGAGTTACAGGTGATATTGTGGTTCTGGAAAATGAGTTCAGATCCTCTGCAGGAACAGCAAGAACTATTAATCACTAGGCTCTCTCCCCATCCCTTTGGCTTTATTTTATGTTCCCAGTCTCAGGTGACAGGATTTGCCTGCATTTTACTGTCTATATTACAAAGAAAAAAGTTTACAAATAACCAGTTTCCTTGGAAAGAGCTAAATGTCTGAATGTAGTACCAACTAACTATAGTTGAATAAATGTTTGTAGACTACTTGTATACTAGCTTAATGTCTGTATATAGTACCAGCTAACTACATTTGAACAAATGGTTGTAGACTACTTGTATATTAGCAGCAAATCATAAGTGAAAGAGGCTCCAACAATACCTAAGTGGTTGGTTTTTTACTTCACTTTATACTATTTTAAAAGCAAGCAATATAAAACATATATTGTTATTTTGAGAGATCATATCCTTACTAATATCTGAAAAATATTATCTTCATAGCTGTATTTCTTTTTTAAATTAATTTATTTGTTTTGTTTTATTTTATTATTTTTTATTAAAAATGTCTGCCTCCTCCCTGCCTCCCTTTTCCCTCCCCATCCCCCCACTCCCCACGTCCCACTCCCCTCCCCCTCCCTCTCCAGTCCAAAGAGCAGTCAGGGTTTCCTGCCCTGTGGGCAGTCCAAGGTCCTCCCCCCTCCATCCAGGTCTAAGAAGGTGAGCATCCAAACAGGCTAGGCTCCCACAAAGCCTAAAACTCCTAGATACTTCAATATTTAATGGAAGACATTTTATTTATATTTTAATTTATATTTACTTAGTCATCAGATATACTGAGATTTAGGGGATTTGTATTTATACATTTCCTCCTAAAATTGGAATTATATTCTGTACATTTATTTATTAGAATTGGATGGTTATATAATTAAAATATTTTCACCATTTTTTGGGAGACCTTAGCTAATGCTGTTTTATTTTATATATTTCTGCTAGCTCATGCTTTAGATCTTAGTCCTATCAGTTTTATCAATATTTTTCAAAGGAATTTATTTGGATATTGGAGAACAAAGGGAAGTATATTGTTAAACACTATGGTGAAAATGATTCAATGTGTGAAATATATGGAATATCTATTTGTTGAATGGCAGAAAAATATTATGTTAAGTCAAAGTTAGGGTTACTGTGACACAAAATCTGAGACAAGTTTAAAAGAGGAAATATTTTTTTCTGGCTTGCAATCAGATATGTTTGCATCCCTGGTAGGTAGACAACCTGGGCCTATAATGAGAAGTACTGCAAACAGGACTGAGAAATAGAGAAGCTCTTCACTTCCTGGTTGCCATGAAGCAAAGGAAAATATGAAAGACTCTAGTCCCAGAATCCCTTTCCAGAGCACAGTCTCACTAGCAAGCTTCTCTCCATTGGTCATTTTTTTTATTATTGATTTTTATTGAGCACTACATTTTTCTCTGTTCCCGTCCCTGCCTCTTCCCTTTCCTTCAACCCTATCCCAAGGTCCCCATGCTCCCAATTTACTCAGGAGATTTTGTCTTTTGAAAGATTTCATTACAGGCTAGGGACACATGGGCCTTGCGACAACATTGCAGAACAAATTGTTGAAATAAATGCAAGAAGGAAGCACAAGCCGAAAGTGTACACGAAGGAGTGTTTTTTTTTTAATATTCAGTAACTTTGAACTAATACAAATGTACAAGTCATTACAAATTTGAACCACTGTTAGTAATGTAGAAAGGACTCTGAAGAGACAGAGAGTGGTGAAAAGCCTGAAAGTGAATAGTAGCCGTCCTGTAGGGGAGGAAATGATCGCATGTGAAAGTTAAGAAATGTGCTTCGCCCTTGGCCCAAAGTCAGCCCTGGTCCTTCTAAAAAAGCAAGTGATTTTTAGGTATTTAGGAAAAGTGATCCACAAAACATGGCCAACCAAAATGGCATATTTTTTCACTTCAAATAGTAAACTAGTCTTTTAGTAAACTCTACCCTATAGGTTTTCATATCACTATTAGATTTTTTTTTCATGTATTGAGCTATCATGAGTTACCAATATGGAAGCAGAGACTGCAGGGAAAACTTTTAAGGGTCTGACCAGTGTTTCTAAAGAACAGTAGTAATTGCTTAAGAAACAATTTTTTTAAGTGCTCACTATGATGGTCTTTGGGTGGAACTGGAAAAAATCAGAAAGACTTGTAAGTTCATTTAAAAACTCCAATAGAAGGTGGAATTCACAGTAATGATTGATGGACACATAAAAAAATGCCTAGAAGTTCCATCCTGAGTGCATTCTGAATTCTCTCCTTTTAAACACTTCGCCCTTTGTGGCCCTTTCACTTCATTATGTGATATTCCCAAGGCACAGCACTGATTTATCGTTGCATTTTTCTGACACTTAAACATACAAGCTGTTTGAAACACTCTTCTCAATACTTAACAAGAGCAAAAGGGATGAAACGATGCCCTGTCCAAAGTGTTTAAATCTATCTGACGCAAGGGTTCTGAAAAGACACCTACGGAAACAAGTCTGTCACCTTCATTTCCTCTACTTTAATTGGCAAATGCATATTTTCCCACAGCACTTTAAGAGCAATTATTTTCTACTTTTCATTGATTACAGACCAAGAAAATCCACTTAAAGCACATGAACTGCAATAGACTAAAGATGAAAAGCTCTGTGTTTTCATGATCAAGCCCCTTGTGTTCAAGAACTCTCAATCACACTGGCACTGAAACTTGGCCACACTGTGAATCAATTTGTGTTATAAACATTGGAAAAGGTTAATATCTTTTGGCTGATAGATAAATACATGAGAAAAAATGCATCTTTTATTGTCTTCTCTATATACTGGTACTTGTTATTGGTACATGAGATGCCACTAACTAATTTCATAGACTCACCAATTTGGATCGATGGCAGGTGAAGACATATGAAACAGGATCATTAAATTTGCACATTTACAATAGAAGAAGGACAATTAAAACACCAAATGAGAAGTTAATTGAATTACCTCTCGACAGAATAGGAAATTGGAGGGCACAAGTAGAATCTTGAAGAATGTGAGTAAAGCTGGGAATAAGTCTCCTGAAGAAATTTGCCTGGAGAGTTGGGAGAATGGCAGCAAACACACCGACACAGACACGGACACACACATACACATTGACATTCTGCTCTTAAAGATACTGAGATGTTGAGTATTGAAGAGATAGACACTATAGCATGGTGTATTTAAGAGGTGGAGTGTGTTTAGTTTTGCTGGTGGTGGCCATTTATATTTTACACACCTGTGTTCTTGCTCACCCATGACTATAAGGCTGATGCAATCAAGTGACCTTCAGCTACTCTTACAAACATACCTGCTTTTCCATTTTCAAGAAAGATCAATCTAAAAATTCCATTCCAGACCTTTTTTCTAAAGACCTACATAATATAAAGTTAACTGCAACTCTTTATACGGAGGAAAAATAACCTGTAAAACATAAGCTTGTCTCAAAAGATATTAAACACTTCAGAGTAGAAAAAGATTGTAAAATGCATGGACATGTCCAAAGGGTAAAACTAAATTTAATTTAGGATATGCATGCTTTTGATTAAGCATAAGAAATAATTCTCTGATCATTATAAAATTGTACAAACCTGAAGTGCTTTCTCCTGTCTTCTAAGGTAAAAACCTTAGGTACCTATGCAGACAATGGTTATCTGTGCAGACTGCATACAGCAACCTATTCTACAGTGTAAACGGTGACTCTTAGTGTGTCGTCTTTTTTTTTTTTTTTTTTTTTTTTGGTTTTTTGAGACAGGGTTTCTCTGTGGTTTTGGAGCCTGTCCTGGAACTAGCTCTTGTAGACCAGGCTGGTCTCGAACTCACTGAGATCCGCCTACCTCTACCTCCCAAGTGCTGGGATTAAAGGCGTGCGCCACCACCGCCCGGCTTAGTGTGTCGTCTTTAAGAGACAAATAGATATTTCAATTATGAAACTGTATGTATATATCATTAAATACTATGCAAATTAAAGCAAAGTGATTATTTTTATCTTACTCATATACTCCCTGCTACTTAAATAAGCAAACCTCTGTCTATTTTATCTATTACTATTTATGTTCTTGTGATTCAGGTATAAGTGAAGTAATAAATGTGAAAAACATTTTTTGCAGGGGTGATTTTTGCTCATCAGATTATGCATATCAGCTAGGAAAAAGATATAACTTATATCAAATAGCATCTCAAAATATTTTAAGGTTATGTTATAATATATCTATTGTACCATATACACCTCTATGTAACAAGAACATTAAATTCAGTAAGTTCACACAATAACATCCACTAATTATATTTTCTGTCTAGAAACAAAAGACAACATTATCTTTTGCATACAATTTATTTACCATATTTTATACCTTAACCAAGAAGAATTTAATCATTAATGATTTTCATACATGGTTAAAATAGAACATCAATACATATTTGGTAGTTGCCAATACCCCAAACTCTTTCTCAAATCAGATATAAGATTTTACTTATGTATAGAAACAATTTATATTTTCAGTATAAATGAACTTTTAAGGCAAAATGACAAGTAGATTCTGATTCATGAAAATTAAGAATTCATTTTAGTTCATGAGATTACTGATAAGTAAATCTTTTTCCTTAATATTCAGAAAAGTTTCGGTATATACATTCTTTATAGACTTCCTGAATATATACATTACTGTGTGCAATATTAGTATTTACAGGATATCTACCATTTTCATTAAGTTTATAATCATTGGAGAAGAGGCTTAGCATTTGATTGTCAGGAAATTTCTCCTGAGTATCAATCAGTGGGTAATCTGAAGAAAACTTAACCACAGTCACGGTCTTTAGAATCTATTTCGTCTGGAAATAACCTATATAAAAACATTCACTAGGTATGTATAGTTTGTTTCTTTCCAGTGAGTTCTGCTTTCTACTTCCTGAAATAGAGCCTGACTCTTCAAGTCCCAACCATTGATCTTCAATGGTGATCAGATATTAACCACCATTAATTGATATATCATTGGGATTTTAAAGCTTTCATTATATTCAGTGTTATACATAGTTCATAGACAGCATGTTCTTTTGCAACAGACTGTTGTTCTGGGTACTGGATGCTTGGTTATAGTTGGCATCTCCTTCTTATTTCAAAATAACTATACCAAATATTTGACCCCAAACCTTTTTGTCAATTATTTTTCCAAATTAGATATTTAGAAACTACAATTGATAGATTCATTTTACTAGCACAGTTCTGGTAAATCATAATAAGGTTTTTTTTTCCTTAATTGTTATTTTTTCAGGTTATTATTGTTCAAATTTATTAATAAATCATGAAAGTTACTCATTTAAAATCCATAGTGTTTTGATAAATATCCTGTTACATTATTTGTAAAATTCATCTTGCATATAAAAACTCTGTACTGATTCTAAGGACAGTTAGTTTTATACTGAACGAAGATGAACCAAAAATAACATAAACCAAGTGTTTGCATTGTGATTTAAGTCAAAATACTTGAAGCTATGTTCAGAGAGTTACTCTCGTCATTTTCTCAGAAGAAAATGCAAACAATGGAAAGATAAAAAGAAATACTGTTTCCTTGGAGTAAATGTTAATAAAAACATGAATATAATATGAGTTAAGATGTAAGGCTCTTTCCTCCGGTATTTTTGCTCGAGTCAGTATCACCCCTTTCCTAGGAAGAGAGGGAAGGACACAAAGACACAGAGTTAGGATTTTTTTTTTTTTTTGAAATACAGAAGAATTGTTGCTTTTAAGGTTGCAACTGACACTGGAATTTTTAGCAAGCCCTAATCAATCACGACTCTTGAAAGCAGCTATTAGAATATGATATGAAAGTCAGGCTGGGTGACATGAACTTTCCCAAAACCATCACTGACAGCAGCTCTCTCTGAGGGCACATTTTCTTCTGCTTTACTTGGAAAGAGAAGTGTGAATGCTTCCAAGTTCCACCAAGAGCAATTTTTAACCTATAAATAAGCCGAGTGTTTAGAATTGGGATATTATAAAGAGCATTTGTGTAATGAATACTTTAACATACTCAAAAGATATAGCATAAAGATAAACAGTAGCAGATGAGTCATTAGCATAACCTGTCTTTTAAAGAAATCTACAGAGATTAATATTAGCTTCACATCTATATGACAAAATGATGCTTCAAACTTATATCAAATGGGGTTCACAGATCTAAGGCACATATTCAGCTGAATTTGATTAAAATGTGTTCACTTTATTCTCATTTACTTTCCATTCCTGTTTGTTAATCAAGGAAAATAATTTCACCAGTTACACAAACTGGATAATGGAAATGGTCTCAGGTGGTTAAAGGTGACAGAAAATAGCCACCTACAAAAGATAGGAACAGACTTGCAGTAAGTTGCTTCCTAAGTAAACAAGTATTCAAACTACTTGCTGTCAAAAAAACAGCAATTTTTTTCTTTTTGAATTTGAACTGCACATATCAGTTTCTGAATTCATTGCGCTTTGCATCATTTTTCTTTATTCTCCATGATTCTTAACACAATCTTGTGAGCTGGCTGATGATAGAGATTTCTGTGGACCAATGTCCAACTATCTCAGTCCCAAGCACACTCCTGATGTGAAACTTTTAATTTTAGAAAGAAACTTACTGAGAAACAGCACAAGTGGAAGAGCTCTTGTGCAAAGGTGTGTGCCGTTTGCTACTCCTGGTTCTGGAAGCACACGACCCTAAAAATGAGAAGCCACGATTAAGTCCACACAATGAACCTGACCCTAAAATAAGAAGCCGTAATTGAGTCTAGCAAGAAAGCCTCTGTCTGTTTGCCCTGTCCCTTACAGTCATCTCCCTATTAATTACCTGCCTAGAAGCCTAAATTCCTCCTCCTGCTGTCTGGTCTGTTTCTTCTATTGACAGCATTCTGCTAGCATGAGAAGCAAGCCCTGGGGCTAACAACTTCTTTGTGTTTTCACTGTTCTGTGAAGCGTCACGTACATAGGAATGTTACTAAATGTGTACACTGTTTCTACCATAAATATGTCTTTTGTCACACCAGCGCTCAGACTTCAGAAAAACTAAGAATGTACAGGAAAATACTTTTTTCTCCTCTATATTCACTTTGTTTAAATATTGGGTTACATGATATTAATGTCATAAAAGATGAGACTGTGTTCAAATGTATGTAATTTTGTGACATTTACTTCACACACTTCCTATTAGGTATGAGACGTTTTATTTAGAGTTTGGCAACTTACTATAAAGGAGCATTCCTAAATGACGTGGCTCCTAATCCCTGAACAGAATATACTCATTAAAGCTTGAGGAATCAAAGTCGATGAAATCCAGAATTCCTAAAATCAAAGTTATGAAAAACATATTCCTAAAGAATTGCAATCCTGAGGGTTGGATTTGGAAGCTAAAATCCCGCAAACCACGATCACATCAAGCAGGGAAAAGACTGAGAGATTCTAGGTAACATACTAATGCTTCAGGTCTACCCAGACAGCTCCTAAATTCCTCACTCCTGAATTGCTTCTGACCCTTCATGGACAGCATCATGCCTGCCTTCAAAAACTGATATCCATCGGAAAACCAAGCGAAACTGTCAAGCTATGTAATCTTGGAAATCAAAGACACTTGCTGGTAAAAATTTATACCAGTGTCTTGAAACAGATTGGGTAGATTTATTTGTATTATATTTCCTATGTAATAGATACACGTGTGTATATACATATTCACTATAGTTGATTAGCAATTTGGCTATCATAGAAATACAGAAGGCATTTTTACACTTGATGCAACATAAAATAACTATTTGCAGCCCTGTGTCTGACATACTATGCTTTTAAAATTATCTTTACTAAATCATTTTACTTTCTAAATAAAATGTATGCAAGAGGTATCTTGCTCAGTCTTATCATGGTGTTTGATTGATCATTGAAAAGAACTTGGGTCATAACATTTCTGATAGCCACAACTGTAAAACAGTATATACAGGGACCAACTCTGTGAACTTGTATTTGTCAGGTGTTGCCAATTTTCTATTGTAGTTGCTTTTTTTTTGTAACTGCTGTAGTATACCTGATAGTATAGATCTACAAGTGTGTTTATGTATGTGTGTGAGTATGTATGTGTGTATATGTATATGTATATATATATATATGTATATATAAATTATTGTAAATTCACTATATAGTCAGTAAAGTGTTTTTTTTTGTTTTTTTGTGTTTATTAAAATATTGTTGGGCTGGAGAGATGGCTCAGTGGTTAAGAGCACTTACTGCTCTTCCAAAGGTCCTGAGTTCAATTCCCAGCAACCACATGGTGGCTCACAACCATCTGTAATGAGGTCTGGTGCCCTCTTCTGGCCTGCAGGTATACACACAGACAGAATATTGTATACATAATAAAGTAAATAAATGTTTAAAAAAAATAAAATAAAATAAAATATTGTTTGAAAATATAAATATGTCTTTAGAGTTTAAAAAGAATATTTTTTCAAAATGACAAGAAACATTTTTTTCTCTTTCAGAATTTTAAGCATTAAATTTAAGCATCTGAACTTCTGGGATTTTCAACATTTTGAGTAATGGCAATTGAAATTGTATCTTTCAGAATTATCGCTAAAATTTTGCTATGTTGAATTGGTTTTCTCTGACAGACCTAACTTAGTCTAATATTTTAGTACATATTCTTTATTATTTATTGACAATAAGGTATTTCTCAGCATTGTGACTACGTGTAATTAATAAATGTTCATGAAAAATACAAAGTAAATTTGATTTCTATATTTCTTTACCAATTTTTTATTTTATCATTGTTGTAAATTTGTATTTTTAATAGAATGTATGTGGATCAAGATAAAAATTATGTAATAATATTTCAAATGTTAATTTCATTATAAGTAGTTCTGCATCTAAGGAAATTTAAAATCTTCTCTTCCTAGAAATATAGCTATATATGCTATTTATGCCATTTGTAAATTTAAAATATATTTCAATAATTAAATAATTATTGAAATTGCAATGTATTTATATTGTAATGATAATTAAATATGTGTACTATATGTGTTATATATAAATTAAAGCTGAATATTACATTAAAACATTGAGACATGTTTGATTTATTGATATTTATATTATATCGTACATACGAATTATATTTTTGCAAGTTTATTCATCTTCAGAGTTAATCAACCAATATGAAGCTGAACATGTGCTTTATTACTCAGTACAGTTTTTTTACATACTTTTTTTTTTCAGAAACAACATCAATAACTGAGAGCCAAAATAAATTTTCTTCTTCTACCACACCACGTATTTCAGGATACTAATAAAGCAATAATTACATATTTGTATGTATATCTATAAGGATTGTTACTACTTTCATTCCATTTTTGTCAGTTATTTAATCATCATGTAAAAGAAGCAGAAGCAACAAAATGAAACAAATTGTCCATGAAACAGAAAACTTGATTGAAGCAGGTTTTTATCTGAATTGGTAAAAATGCAGCCATTCTATGGAAGCTTAAGAAAAAAAAAAAACAGAACAAAACACTTAAACACAGGTTAGGGGCAATGGATCTAGGGTTTCACATCACAGCATCAAACCTGACATTTGGGAAAGTCCCACATTCAAATCAGGAAAGCACAAGTTACTGCTGCTGTAAGAAATAAATCCCTGGAAAAACTGCTCTAGTATCTTTTAGTGCCCATACCTCACAGTGACAATTGTCCCAACCTTGTCTGTCTTCAAGAATCATCTGGAAATCACTCTACATTTCTAATATTTCACAGACAGCCATTTAATATCTACTTGTGGCTCATAATAAAGTGTTCACCCCAAACTGGGGTAAAGGACTGTCATTTAAAGTCTGTGGGAAGGATTGCAACTGACTTCCTCTTCCAACTGAACCTTTGTTCTCCTAAGACTTGATACAATCTACTTCCCAAGAAATGATACAGGAATTGTAGCACATTCCCCAGTCCATGAAGAGAAAGAAAAAAGTGTTTCTCCCAGTGATTTGTATATTTATATAAACTTGTATATACCTCAATTTCAAAACTTTAGTATTGATAACCTAGAATATCTCTTCTAATAAAAACTATAAACAGGGAAGATGCTATTTTTTTCTTTCTATTTAAGAAATCCCCTATAATCCTTCTTCAATTATCATTGAAACTATTTAGCAGTTAACTCTTAATTTCCACTAACATCAAGATGAGAATGACAGCTCATCATTTCATGTCATTGTAGTGTATTTTAAAAGAGCACTGTAACACCAGGGGGTTTGTGCCAACATCAGCATTGATATTTTTTAATTCTTCATGACAGGACAAAGCAACAATAAACTTGTTTTTCAATAACACATATTCAAAGCTGGAGAGATGGCTCAACATTTGAGAGGACTAGTTGATCTTCCAGAGGGCTAGGTTCAATTCCCAGCATCTACATGGCAGCTCACAACTGTAATTTAAGATCTGATACCCTCACACAGACATACACGCAGGCAAAACACCAATGTAATTTTTTTAAAACCCACAATTTCACAATTATCTTTGGAATAAATCATTTAAATTCACAGTTATTGATTGCAACTCACCTGAGATAAATTTTAGGGGAGTTTTATTTTCCTGGCTCTGTTTGCCTTTCATCTATTTTTCCTTTAAAATCTCAGACTTCTTTAAAAGGTAGGTCACCTCATCATAGGATACAACTTTATAACTTGGGTTGTGTCTACCAACAAGCAGTGTAGATACACAGAGATCATACTGCACATAGACAAATGGAGACAGTCAAGAGATAATTAATTTAAATTCTTGTTTGATTTAGAGTAGAGACCATGTACAAATGCCCCATTTTAACTTTTCATATAAATCTTGAGAATAAGAGAAATGGTATTTTTATCTCAAAATGAAGCTGCCCATATTGATTTGAAAGGCAACATATTGCTACTAAGATTGCTGCATGAGGTGGACTAATCCTTTTGTACACAGTGAAGATGTGTCTTGCCAAGTCACCTTCTGAATGGTTTAATAAGGATATAAATTGCCAATAGCTAGGCAGGAGGTATGGGCAGGACTGCCAGGAACAGAGAGGAATCTGGAAAGAAGAGAGAGAGAGAGAGAAAGAGAGAGAGAGAGAGAGAGAGAGAGAGAGAGAAGCAAGCCCGACACAGAACAAGTCTGATGCACAGAATGATATAGAGATAAAAGCCATGTGGTAGAACATAGAATAATAAAAATAAGGGAAATAAGGGTTAATTTAAGTTGTAAAAGTTAGGAATAAGTCTAAGCTATAGGCTGAGTTTTCATAATTAATAGTGTCTCCATGTAATTATTAGGGGGTTGGCTGTTGGGGCAGAGAAAGACTTTTATAGTTATACTGGTCCCAAGCAATAGAACACAGAGTTGTCAGTAATTTGGGACCACTATGCTCCGTGATGCAGTCTGGTTACAACTGCCAAAATCTTCTTGGTTGTGGAGTCAAGAGTTTCAGATTCTTCTTAGTTCTAATCAAGAAAGTCATTGCTTGAAATAGTATAATATTTTATGGTAGCCAAAACATAAAGCATCTATTTGATATTTTTAAAAAATTTCTTTGTAGATATAATGGGAATCATTCAGTGTTTAACAGTTTTCTTTACACTCACCAAAGCTGATTGTTAGAGGAAATTTTCACTTAGAGGAAGTGTGCAAGTTTGCTATTTTTAGTGAGACTCACAGATGGTCAACATGATTGTCAGACCTTGGTGTGTTAGAATAAATTATTTTTTCCAAATGTTCCTGTGATTGAATTCAATTTTCTATTAAATGAGTGTGATAGATAGGATGCATTCTGTTTCTACTACTGTGTTCTACTTTCAAAGAAGAAAGAAACCCATAAATAGGAGGCCTACAGCTAGGACTTCTATAAGGTAATTCTTTACAAAGATTAATGGTAGATGTTTTGCCATTTAAAAAATACCAGAAAGCCGTCATTTTGCTTATTTATAGAACTATATATTCCCTAGAAAATTAATACTTTCACAGAAGTCCCTTTACTTCCCTCCTTCTTTTCTCTCACTTGTGAAATTTATATACTTTTGGGGGGCTAGATTACTTTGGATATACTGAAGTTTGGCAAATAGGATTCAAATGAATTTTTCTCTCTGAACATAAAAATCCTCACAATCAAAGTGAGAGAAACATTTTATTTCAGCAAAGCTCAACTCAGTTCACTATAATCATACCAGTATGTTACAAATTGAATGTGTTTCCTGCTTCAGTGAGAAAACCCACAAAGTACATAAGGGCTCAGCACTAGTGACATTTTGGTTTAAATTATTTTCTTTTGTAGACGGTGTGTGTTCCTTCTTTTGACAGACTACAGATCCAGAAAGGCTATTATGTCTTTAGATTTGCCTCCTTTGAGGTCAGTAGGATAATTATATGAGTTTGCACAGCAAGCTGGCTTGTGGTATATTTATTTTATTTTATCAGCTGGTTGTGAGTCAGTTCTACGGTTGATAAGGTTGAATAGTTGGGCTTCTCAGAGTTTATATGTACCTGTATTTGCTTCAACTACATAACATGGCCACGCCAGATCATGGTAATCAAAGAAGAGATCCCAGGACTAGAGTTAGGATATTGTTATATTTTCTTATCATGATCATTTTAAATATCTCATTGGCATTTATACATGAAGAATTATATTATTTTATTTAAACTATATATGTATGAATCTCAAAAATACTGTTAAATTTTCTAAATTAAGTAACACGTAAAAACATTGGCAATACCTAGAATATCAATATGAGTAAAACTTCCTCTGTAAAAAGCATTTGATATTTTAGCAGATATCAGACAATGGTGATGTTTTGTTACTTGTTTTAGATTTTCATAGACTTATTACTAAAGCTTATGTCCTTTTTTCTTTCTTAGACCTTATAATATATGAATGTTCATCAAGGTCTCATTTAGTCAACAGGTAAATGTGCCACGAGTATATCTAATATACATGCTGTGCTTTTACCTTAGTGTAAAGCATGCAGTGGTGACAATGAAGAATTATTTTTGTTTTCTGCTATAGATTCTGTAAATATTTACTGAATAAATGAACTCTCCGGCTACTGACTTCTAGTTGAGATCATTATAGTATGAATGACTTCTCTACCACATTGCTTTGATTGCATTACAAAACCAAGAGTTTAAAAGTAACTGAGAAAATATACAAAATAAATGGCAAATTGAATCCTAAAGCTAAAATGAAATATTAAATTTGAGGAGGTCTACAGTTAAGTCTAAGAAAAGGTCTTTGCAAATTGTTTTGAGACAAGTAAAAGGCTTGGATTTGTAGAAATTTGCACCCTATTGCTACTGGAATAGATGAATAGTTGTTTTTGTGTCCAGAAAGTGACATACTAGAATGGAAAGCAAAGATGGGTTCCGCTATGAACTGTTAATTTTCTTTAACTGTCCACACTTTTTTAGAAAGCTACATTAGTCATTAGGTTAGACATTTTGTGTACTGATAATAAATGAACGTGCAAGCTTATTTTCACAGATTAGTGGTGCAAGTGTGTGCTGAATCAAAGAAAACCATGCAGAGGCTTTTGTCACATAGGAGAACCCTGAACAGAGTCAGTTACCTTACTTTCTGGCATTGGCTGGTGACACACTGGAATCACCTACAAACATCAGAGAAAAATACAGAGCTGGTGCCAGCAGTGAGAAACAAAATTTAAGTGAAAATAACAAGAAAAATAGAAGAGGGATATAAAGCTCATTGTCCTCTAAAGCTGTTGTCTTATGCAGCTACTCTCCTTAAACGGGCCTCTCTGGCAGGATCTGAATTTATGACGAGCCAATCTCAGGCCTCCATTCCCCCTGTGGACCATGGAAATTTCTTAAGTGATTTTGGTCATCATATGCCTACAGTCTGCCATTCTCTACTGCATGTAGCTAGGCTCAGGCCTTTATTCAGAATGACTTCCATTGCAGGTATAGTCATTCCTGTCAAGTCTGTTTTGTTTGACCAATTTTCTCAGCTGGAACCATGAGATCAGTTTTAATGAGATCAATTGTGTATATTATATGTAAGTGGACTTCTCTTTCCTGACAACATATGTGTGCATCGATATAGATATAATCAAAGTATACAAATCATAACTATGCAACTCTCTCTATATATAATATTACACACTGAACACTTTTAATTAATATGATACATAGAGACAATGAAAACAGATTCTAAGTCTCAGAAAATAAAATAGTATCTCTCTCTCTCTCTCTCTCTCTCTCTCTCTCTCTCTCTCACACACACACACACACACACACACACATCCACACATACATGTTTCTTTACTAATGTATTATATTTATTACTTTATTTCTTATGTAGTAAAAATATTATAGATTGTCAAATTTTGCAGATAAGTATATATTGAAACAAGTATGTTTTTCTTCATTTTTAAAGATTAAAATGTGGTTATATAATTTCTCTTTTCCCTCTCCTCTTTCATATCCCTGTCATGTTGGACACTGACCCTTAAATTCATAGCTTCTTTGTCTTTAACCACAACTGTTTATACATATACATTTGCGTATGTACACACATTATACATATACATCAGATACATGGTAGATAGATAGATAGATAGATAGATAGATAGATAGATAGATAGATCCTACTGAGTCTGTTTAATATTGCCTGCTATTCCCTGCAAGTATACATTTCTAAGTTTAGCCAATCAGAATTATATAACCAATCAGGATATCATCTCTGGGAAGATTAATTTTTCCTCTCTCAACAGTCAAGTGCCTATAAGTCTTTACTTGGTGAGACCACCTGAGATTGTCTCCAACAACTGAGATTGCTCTTGGATTTGTTCACATCTTCTCTAGAAGGTACAATCTCACAGCAGACTTCTTGGTCCTCTGGTTCTTACAATTTTTGTACATTGCCATCTGCCATGTAACCTGAGTCTTAGGTGCAGGAGTTGTTTTGTTGATATAGTCATTTTAATGTGGCATTCCACAGTCAATTGGTCTCTATTTGCTGAAAAAAAATTTTAAAAAAGCTAAAACGAGCAAACAAACAAATAAAAATATGACAAGAACAGATACTACAGTTGATCTTAGCCAAAAGACACCTAGGAGAGAGGCCAAACACAACTGGCCAAAAAGAAAAAATAATAAAAAAATTACTGAAGATGTTTGCCGTTGAGTTCCTCCCACCAAAGCTCAGGAAACTTATGAAAGAGCAGGAGGAAGAATTGTGGGAGCCAGAGCGATCAAGGAGACTAAAAAAACATGTCCCTTGGGATCAACTAGGCAGGGCTCATGGATATTCACAGAGACTGAAGAGGCAATCACAGTCAGAGCCTAAGCTCTGCATTTAAGCTAGGTCTTCTGCATACATGCTGTCATTGCTTAGAATTTTTTTGTGGATTCCTGACAGTGGGAATGGGGGTGTCTATGACTTTTTATCTGCTTTTAGAACCATTTTCCTCCTACTGGCTTGCCTTCCCCTGTCTTGATGTGAGGATTTGTGCTTTTTTGTGTATTAATTTGCCATGTTCCTTTGATATCCCTGGAAGTCCTACTCTTTTCTGGGAGACTAAACTGGGGTTAGGTGGATGGTAGTCTAAATAAGAGAGTTATGAGCCTAATACAAAACTGTATACAATAAGAACAAATATCAAGAAACATTTGCTAAAGCTTTCAATAATTATCTTATCCTAAGGAGTCTCAGTCTTTTATTAGAAATGGCTTGTCTAAGTCATGAGAGGACAGTAACTACAACTATCTACATGAGACGACAGTAACTACGACTATCTAGTCTTCAAACCTGTCAAAGACCTGAGAAGGGAAATAATATTACTCTAGTAAACAGAAAGTGAAATCAAGCGACTTTTAAAAGGTGCAAGGACAAGGATAATTGGCTACCTGGGCGATCACCCAAAGTCTTGTTTGCAATGTTGAAGAAACCAGCTTTGGCTAAAGCCTACAGTAATTGACAGACCATTTTCAAAGGCAGGAAAATTTTCAAAATTGTCTTACCTACTCTGTCTTGAAAAGATTTGGCAGTCTTTTTCTTGTATCCTGCTTGTACATTACAGACACTGTGCATTTTGTCCGTGGTCAAGGCATACGCAGTTCTTTGCCAGTTTCTCCAAAAAGAAAACAAGCTCTAAGTTGAGTCCCTTAGGTTCCCCAGCATTCTCTCTGGACTAGATTGGTGTCGCCAGGAAGAATTGTGCCTTATATCAACAGAATTCTCAGTTATTTACATGTCATATTCTGTAGTTCATTGAAGTGGTTGAAGGTTACCCAATACAATATCTATGTATCTAAAGAAGCTGATTAGTCTAACAATAAGTATGACAAATATGGATGACTATTGGCCTATAATTCTTAATACTTATATAGCTTAAAGACTAAGGCTTCATATTAACATATTAAACAGTCTTTAAACAAATGTACAAGAAATGAGAACAATAACCTCAAAATGTAAACAATATATAAGTATCTTGATCTGAGGTAGAAACATATAGTGTAATATAACAAATATATCCTAAAACTAAATCAATATACAAAGTATCTTAAACTGAGGTAGAAACATGCATGCATGCAATATGACAAAATAACTTTTCATAGGTACACAAATTTTGTAAACAGAAATAGGAGCATATTCAATATAAAAATATGATTTAAATTTGTATCAATATACAAGAATCTATACCAATGAAAATTATCTATAAATAATAGCACACTAGTATTCTCACTATTACTCACTATCATTATTAGTGTATCTACCTATTATCATATCCAATCCCATTTTTTAGCACTCCCTTATCATTCAATATCTTTCATTATTACAGATAAATGAGATAATGACAAGTATTTAGAACGCAAATAGGATTTACTATCCTTAAGAATATATATATATATATATATATATATATATATATATATATATATATATATGTTGTGTGTGTATGTTATATATGTAGATATATTTTTTTCATAAGTCTGACAGCAGAATTTTGGCATTTCCAGTTGTCCTCTCTTGTATTAGTGATGGTTGTCTTTATTTATTCCAAGAACCAGAGCGGAGCACTCTAACACCATTAGTGGCTTGTCAAATACAGGTTTGGATTTTTATAAGATTTGCTTTGTTTAGTTTGCATGCTTATTCCAGGAGCAGCTTTATAATTCCCTAGAGAAGAGCACCATCTCCAACAGTTTCTTCAAAAAGTGTCAAAAAATCCAAGTAAAAGCATTAGCATTGTCAGGATAGTTCAGCCAAAGAGTTTTTAAGTATATAATCTAGCATTTAATTAGCAGAGTGGTGCAGGTTCTAAGAAAATTGTTACCATAATAAGTATAATAAAAACATATTCTTGAAAATTTTATAATTCTTCCAGGTAATTTATTGCTATTCATTGTAATAATATGTAGAGATGAATGGCTGGAGATTCATACATTTGCAGTGTAGAGAGAGGTGGCAGTAGAAACCACAAGTATTCATGTGACAGATATAGCATAGCATCATCCTGAAAGCACAAGCAGCCAATCAGAGTTCAGAGATCTTGGAGTTCAGCTTTCCTTCAATTATGAGACTACTAATAAGGTATAAAAATCAGAAAAAAATAGTTTATGCAAAACATAAAATGAGCTTTATTTCAACAAATGATTTTTGCATGAAATATATTTTGTTCATTTCCATCACTTATAAAAGAGTTTATCTGATATCAAATTATATATAAATAAATTTGTTTTTATTTTTAGAATTAGTCTAGCATAGGTCTAATAAACTAATTGACATAAATTAGGAGCCTTCTTATAAAAGTTTTAGGTTTAAGTTGTTTTATGGAGGTCCTGTAACACTTCTTTATGACTAAAAACTTGTAAGGCAAAAAAAATGTATTGATTGCAGTCTTGGAGAGTAGGAACACCAGTATCAAACTATAGACAGGTATAGTGCTTGCTAAGGGGTTGGCCTTTCCTCCAAATTCAGTGCCTTGACATGGCTTTTTCTGGAGACTAGCAACACTATTTGCCTCATGGCAGAAGCATGAAACAGTCAAGAATAAAAGTCTACTCCAAAAAGCTTTGATATTAATCTGATATTAGTAAGGCATTGAAGCCACCAACAGAATAATATCCTCCATGTCTTGACCAATATTTAAAGACTCATCTCCAACTTTCTTAAATGATCAGCTTGTTCTATAAGCTAGATCCAACATCACAGGACAGGAATTCGAGGGCAGCTCAAACAATGCAGGGTGGGGGAAAATAAGAGACAGAGAGACAGAGAGAAAAGGACAGAGAGACAGAAAAAAAATGGACAAACTTTGGGCATTTAAAAATCTTTCTAATTCCATATAGCTTTCAAGACAACATTGAAATGCCATTGCTTAAGACTCATGTATGTTCTTGATTTGTTTTGAGGACCTTACCATTATTGATAATAAAAAAAACTGACACTTTCACATAAAACAAGGCTAGCATTCTACAACCCAGTATCTGAATTTAGTTGTCATTTCTCAGATGCAGAAACTTACTAGAGAATTTACCAAAATTTATAAGCTGTGTTTGCCTTTTCCTTAAGTTGAGCCTTAACCATGTTAAGGACAATGATTTCCCGCGCATTGGACATTGTGTCCCATGGATACAGGATTATAGCTAGCATACAACCTGCAGAGAGCAAGAAAAGTCCTGAGTAAATGTGTTTTTGACATGGGTAATAGCATGTCAAGGACCAATGCCTCAATTTCATGAGTCAACCCTATTTTTTTCCCTTGAAGCCCCTGATGAGGGTTGTGAGACCTAGTCTATATAAGGATATTAATCAGTGTTCAATAAACCTTTTATGCCGGGATAAAAGAGTAAATTAATGTCTAAATGCTACACATTTTAGGCATAGAAAAATCACTTGATAATTTAGTATCCAGATATAGAAATGACAGAGCTTTTAGTCTGGCAAAAAATCATATAAGTTATAAAGAACTGTCAGATCAAAGGGAACTATTTACCTAGTGTGATCACAAATTGATTACCATTAAAAATATACTTTTTAAATGTCACATATAACTAAAAAAATAAATGTATAAGGTTGTAAAATTTAGTACGTGATTTTTTTTCTTTTAGTAACATAAATGGCAATCTTTTAAATATAAATTTGGTAGTGTTATTTTCATATGGCTTTTCTAAGTTTGTTTCTCATGGTAAGTTTGAGAATCGATTCAGTAAGTTTTGCACATCAGAATATATCCAGTGAGTGTTTGAGTTGTCAATTGTCTCTTAATTACAGTGATTTGCTAAAGTCTAGAAGATGACCACGAGGGCACATGGAAACACAGCTTTTCCTTCCTGCATTACTGTGGTTTTGTTAATGTGACTTGTGGTTATTTTGTTAATTAGAAAAATCATTCATATAAACAACAGGCCCTCTGAATAAAATATTTCCCATAAGTCAAAAGTAAGGATTCATTGCCTTTGTTTTAAATGTCATAGCTGTACACAATCATTAAGTTCTTGACTATAGTGCTCCAAACTCTCTTGAGTACAGACAAAAGAATCTCATTTTTAATCCAGCCCAGACATAAGACAGAGAGCCCTGGTATACATTTTTTAAAGAACTTTTGGAAGATAGATGTGCCCATGTTTATACATCTGTGTTTTAAAAAATAATTGCCTATAGGATAGGGTCATTTCAGGTTCCCTATCCTCAGCTGCCCAATGAACTAACTGGGGATATCGCCTTGGGCTCCTGGGAGCCACTCTAGGTTCAAGTCTCTTGCCAACCCTAAGGAGGCTCCCTTAACTAAGAATTGTGCTTCCGTGCTCCCCTATCCAACCTTCCTTTATCCGAATCATCCCGTTTCCCCAAGTTCCCTCCATCCTCCCCTTCTCACTTTTCTCTCCCCATCTCCCCGTACAACCATCCCACCCTATAGCAATTCTGACTAATATCTTGCATATCACCATAGAACCTTCATCTGGTGATGGATGGAGATAAAAACAGAGACCCACACTGGAGCACTGGACTGAGCTCCCAAGGTCCAAATGAGGAGCAGAAGGAGGGAGAACACGAACAAGGAAGTCAGGACCACGAGGGGTACACCCACCCACGGAGACAGTGGGGCTGATCTATTGGGAGCTCACCAAGGCCAGCTGGACTGTGACTGAAAAAGCATGGGATAAAACCGGACTCTCTGAACATGGCGAACAATGAGGGCTGATGAGAAGCCAAGGACAATGGCACGGGGTTTTGATCCTACTTCATGTTCTGGCTTTGTGGGAGCCTAGCCAGTTTGGATGTTCACCTTCCTAGACATGGACGGAAGGGGGAGGACCTTGGACTTTCCACAGGGCAGGGAACCCTGACTGCTCTTTGGACTGGAGAGGGAGGGGACGAGGAGTGGGGGGAGGGGGAGAAGGGTGGAAGGAGGAGGAGGGAAATGGGAGGCTGGGTGGAGGCAGAATTTTTTTTTCCTTTTCTCAATAAAAAAAAAAACTTTCAATAAAAAAAATGCCTAAAGAAAATAGCAAAGAAAAAAGCATGTAAACACTAAATTGTTGTGGAATATTAGTAAAGATATGTTTCATTTGTTTATGCTGTGGAATATTTGTTTAAAGATGCAAAGATATGTTGCATTATTTTATGTTGCACTTTTTAACTCGGTAAAGGTATGTTACTTTTTCTGTCTGACATACCTGATTGGTCTAATAAAGAGCTTAACAGCCAATAGCTAGGCAGGAGAGAGAAATAGGCAGATTAGGCTGGTGGGCAAACAAAATAAATAGGAGGAGAAATCTAGGGAGAGAGCTAAGGGGAGGAATAAAAGGAGGAGAGAAGGAGGCCAGGAACAATTTCCTCAGCTACACAGCCAGTCATAGAGTAGAAAGGAAAGCAGGATATATAGAACAAAAAAAAGTAAAAAGCCCAGAGGCAAAATGTAGTTACAGAGAAATGGAATAATTTAAGTTAGGAAAGCTGTCTAGAAACAAGTTAAGCCAAGCAAGACATTCAGAGGTAACATAAAGTCTCGGTGTGTTTATTGGGGAGCTGGGAGATGGGTTCACAAAGAGAAAAAAAAAACTACCCTAAGTATACAATATTTTTATGCATTTAGTTGTTGTAATTGACCCTGTAAGGGTATATAACTTAAGATTTGTTCTATGTCTTTTGTGCACTTAGTTTAATATATATAGCAAACATACCTACAAATATGCATTATAACTTATGTATGAATTCTGTTCTTCCCACCTGACCTGCTTTTAAATATCAGAACTTAGAGTCTATTCATTTTAAAACATCTCTCACCCATAGGACATATTAAAATGTGTGTTTGTTTTTCCCATAGCAGCATTTGTTGCACAAGCACCTTCAAATTTAAATATGTCAAAGTTATAATTACAGTAAAATAAAGACCAATGCAAGAGTGGCTCTGAGAGGTTTATCCTTTCAAACTGCAAATTTAGCTCTTTTAAATAAGCAGGTTTAATTTCAAACATTTTCACAGTGTAGAAACTAATTAATTAGTTAATAATGCATGAAGCCAGAAGAGCATTATCAGTATTATATCCCAGATGGAAAACCAAAACAAATGAGGAAACTTACATTAACTTGACCTCTTTAAGCATGGAAACTTAGGTTTACACTATCTTGTCATGTTTTCATTAGTTTATCATATGTTGGCGATCCCCCTGCTAATCCTTGTGGAATTCCTCAGTGTGACACCGTATCATCTGGTATGAATTCCTTGTGTCCACCTCTCATTTTTGCCTCCATTAACATGGACCCTTCCTTCTTACAACAGCTGGAAGCCCAGTGTTTGAAGGATATAGTGTGTACAACCTTGATTGCTTTCATCAAATACATATTTTAAAGATTAGATCATCTGAACTCGTCTTTTCAGGTTGTACTTGTTAGTCCTACAATGTTTCAGATTGTATAGAGCTAAATTATCTATAGTAACCAAAATATATCATTTTATTTCATAGCTATACTTATTGAATCTTTCTGTGAGTATGATAGCACTTTCTCTACACTAATATGATTCTGATAATTGTGAATTTACAATCCAAGACATTTTAGAAATTTTTTCAAAAGTAGGCCAATTAATCCATGTATCAAGTGTTCTTTGGTTTAAAAAAAAAATAAGCTCTCTGTTCTGTTTCCTTTACCAGTGAGAAATAAGTCAGTGTGCTACACTGCATCAACTGTGATTTTTTTAAAGGTATTATTCTTATGAAAGAATCACAACAGGGAAAGGATCAACTTACAACCTTATATATGGAAGACGAAGGTGTGAATCTGTAAGACTACCACTGCAAATTAGAGAAGCTTCAAACCACAACACGGACCCTTTCCTGACAAGACAGTTTATGTCTTTTCTTGTAAGAGAAGTGGGGAAGACTGTGAAATCAAGAATGGTAAGCACTATTAGATAACATGCCTACTTATGCCAAAAAGAAAGGCAGCCAAACTCTCACCAAATAGGGAGATTGGCTTTGAGGAGGTGTGCACACCTAAGGCCCAAACGCTGATAAAGCATCTTGAAATAGCTAAAAGCATAGCTTTTGCTTAGTGACTTGGCTGAAAATGAGAATACTTGAAGAATAGATACTATTGTGTGACCCTGCTGGTAGAAGTAACTCTTAATCTATGCTTCTTTAAACTACCCCAAATAATTCATTGCTTCACTAAGCTTCGCTTGGGAGCAATCGTTTCTTTTTCTGTTATTTACTCCCTATTTGGAAGAAATAGACATATGTTCATGTCTCTCCAGGAAAGGTTATAAAATACATTGTTATACTGAAATATCTGTGACTGTGTCCTCTAGTTAAAGATAAATTTATTTATCTCACTGTTTTGAAGTTTGTATCTGGTAACAGCAACAGAACCATGACTGATAGCCTCAAACCTTGGATATACATAATTGTGGAAGCATTTTGATGTGTGAGAGAGAGAGATCTGGTGAGATGGGAAGTCTGAAATGGGCGAGAGGTCAACCAGCTCCTTCATAGCCACTCACGCTTTCTCCCCTGTCAGTTAGCTTTGTTCTCCATGAAAACAATAGTAAATCCATCTTAGTCTGAAACAAAACACCTCTCCCTAGGATCTACATTTAGGTCTTGTTAGTTTTCACTTTGATGTATAAGAAAATCTGTGTGAGTGTAATCTTTCCAGAATCGGGTCCTCCTACCCATATTTGTTGGCTGTTTGACACTTGTTTAGTATAGAAACAGCCTCAACTCTATTTGATCTGTGAAATACTGAAACTGAAATAACAGTTTAATTCATTATGTGACTAAATAGTATTAGTGAAAATAGAATAAAGCTAACGATGGAGGATAGTTTTATTTTACTTGGTGGGTCAGGGAATATTTGTTCTCTATGTGCAATCTCTGTAGGAATGCAAACATAAATTCTGTACATAAACAAATTAGTAGTACTTATTTAATCATTTTATTTTTCTTTTCTTGGAAAGTATTCAGCAATAAAATTTAGCTGTAAATACAATTCTTTACTTTCTATAATACTGTTTGAAATAAAGCTATACTTGCATAATATGCATTAACTTAACTGTAACACAAATATGCGTCTCTCTGTGTGTAAAAGCACACTAATTTTTAGCTATAGTGTATATAATAAATACATATTAAACAATTTTATTATCATAGTGGTCACCTCAGGAATTAATCAGTACATTTCACTTCCACAGGACAGATCAAGAAGAAAAGCAACAGGAAGAAAGATTTCAAGATTGCTGATGGCATTCAAGCATGAACATCTGGAGAAAACTAAAAAGAGCCATTGGAAGAGTAATAACCAACTAGAATAAAGGCTACACAAAGAACAACAAAAGCAATAGCAAAAGAAAACTCCGCTCTCTTCAATGCTTGATGCTGAGCACTGGGTCCCCACACAGATCTGAG
Source organism: Microtus oregoni (assembly GCF_018167655.1). NCBI lineage: Eukaryota > Metazoa > Chordata > Mammalia > Rodentia > Cricetidae > Microtus > Microtus oregoni. The sequence goes on from NW_024543076.1 coordinate 16,970,148, forward strand.
AAAAAGCAGTAATTCCAAAAGACCTTGCTGTATTCCAGATCAGTAACCATCCTTGCTCTAGGAATCATAAGCTTGAGAAAGATTAGGTATTATGGCATTACAGTCTGAATTCTGCCTAGAAAAATAATGCTAGACTGGGGAAAGAAGCTTGGAAATTGAACGACACATCATTCAGTGACTTGAAAGTCTGATAGTAACTAAAGTCTATAAGAAACTTGCCTTCAGATTTCAAGTAGAGTATGGGACACTGAGAACTGTCATATCTATGATGTGGTCAACCAAAGAAAGAATCAATGGAGTGAAAAGTCCAAACCATTTGGCATCGGTCATCACACAGAGAGGTAGCTCCAAGGGGCTGAAACAGGCTTCTAGGCTGTAGAGGACCAAAAACGTCAGACTTGAGAAAGAATCCAGAAATTAAAGCAATCACTTTTTGTGTCCCATATCCCTACACAGTTCTCCCCTCCACAGCTGACCCTCCTGTATTTAATACTCAATGTCCATTTAACATGCAAACTTGGTCCTTTCCTATTTTTGAAACACAACATATTTCTTTTACTTTATTTTCTGCCTATTCTTTAATTTTCCACATGTTTATTTACTCCTCCAAAGAAGGTGGACTGACCTGGTTGCAGAGTCTCTTTGTTTCAGCAGCCTAGGAGATAGTACTGCTGTACACTGTGTTTATTGGTTTACTTCACTTTTCAGTCCTTCATCTCATCTTTATTCTTTTTTATCATTATAGCTCCCCTTTCTATTTCTGTTCTCCTCCTCTACTTTCTATCAACCGAATTCCAATCATTAAATTTAAGCTTAAAAAATAACTATCTTTTATTACCTGCCATAGCACAGTAACTAATACAACAGTATTCACAATACTATGGGTGCTGCATTACCCTCTATGATGACAGATGCTGAAGAGTGATTGATTTTTATTTCAGTGCTGTGCTGTTTTCATACTCTGTTCTGATTGCTGCTGTAAACTCTATGCTAGTCTCAAGGGAGTACTGGCGATAGTGCAGAGTGCCTGAACACCTCTCCAGTGGGAGAAAATGACATCACAATCTTACTACAACTTAATCTCAAATCAGCATTGAAACAGCTTCCACAGAAAGGAGAAAGGTAACCTCTATTTTTTTTTTTAATTGACGTAACTTCAGATACAGAAGAAGCTATACCAAAATGTTAGCTATGTGTCTACTTAAGAACAAAGCAATATTTCCCCAAAAATTATCAGCTCCAAAATACTAGCTGCCATGAAAGTGATCTAGATGGAATTCAAGCAAATAATTAAAAAAGAATGATGATGAATACATTAAAAAATTAAAGAAGATACAAATAAACTTCTAAATTAATTTTAAGAAAATGAGGTAATAGAATAAGGAGGTCTTTGGTATTAAGAGATTATTGATTGATTGGATCAAACAGATGCCTACCAGATATTCTATTCAAGCACAAGAGCATATGCATTCTTCTCAGTATTTCACAGAACTTTCTATTAAATAAAACAACTGTTAGGACATTGAAACATAGTACGGAGTAATGAATGAATCATTGAAAATATCAGGAAAGAAATTTTTAAAAATCCTAGACCTGAATGAAAATGAACACAGAAATTTCAGAAACATGCAAGATGCAATGAAAGAAATCCAAGTTGGGAAAATTAATAAAAATCTGCAAGTATCTAAATTTTAAAGAATCAGGGAGATCTCAACTAGCTAGTTAATGATTAATTTTTAAGGTCTTGCTTTTAAAAAAGCAGTACATAAGATTAAGGCAGAAATTATTTACATAAAATTAAAAAAATAGAGTTTAAAGAATCAATAAAATGAAGAGTTGATTTTGTGCAAGATTAAAAGCATGAACAAATTAATCAAAAGAAAAAGAATTCAATTAAAACATTAGCAGTGAACAGAGTACATTATAATAGATAGCAGCAAAACTCAGAAAAATCAAAAGAACATACCCTAAAAACCTATATTCCACTAAATTGAGAAGTCTGTAATGATGGATGAATTTCTAGATGACTGTTCCTCTTCAAAATCAAACTTAGAAAATATGAAGAGATTGAAGAGAGTTGTAACAAGCAACTATATCAGAGCAGCAGCAAAATTTGGGCAACTTAAAAAATAATCAAGGTCCAGATAAATTCATTGACATTCTATCATGTCTTTAATTACTACAAACATTAATAGCTCTTAAATTGTGCCACAGAATTGAAAGAGTTGGGAGGATTGAAAACTATTCCTCAGATTAGGACACTGTTGTAATACAAACATAAGAAAAGTAAAAATGAAGAAAAGTTACAGAAAATTAAAGCCCACTTAACTAAGAAACACAGATTAAAAAAAACTTATTAATAAAATATTTGCAAACTGAATGAAAGCATATAAGAAAAAGATTTATAGTGGTCAAAATAGTTTCGTTTCACACAGGACAGTAACCTAACATATATATCATATAAATGTACTCTCGTGCAATAACAAAGAATGGTTTTTGACAAAATAATGCTTTCCCTCATAAAGTGTTGATGAAAACAACAGGAAAGTGGAGAAGACTATGTATAAGCATTATAGCCAGCAATGTGCTTTTTTTTTACAGATTATATAATTCTATATATAAGAGACACCAAAGAGTCGACCAGATAAACAATTAGGGTTGACATTTCAGCTAAGTGGCAAAATACACAATTCACATTTTAAAAAAAATGTGCACTTCCTATTTACCAATAATAAACAGGAACAAGAGGCAAACCAGGAAAACAGTTTCATTTACAATAGGAAAAAAAAAGACAACTAAAACATCTTGGATCCTTAGATTACACCTAACCTAAAATCTCTAAAACAGAGGAACAAAACCAAAATGATTAAGGAAATAGATGTCAGGAAAATGTCCCACACTCATAGATTGGAGAAATTGATAATTTGAAAATCAACATCTTAAAAGCAGTCTAAAGGTTCACCACAATTGTAGCCAACGTTCCAATATTCCACTGGCATTCTGGACAGAAATAGAAAAATTAGCTACACAATCTGCATGGAAGCACTAAGGATATAGATAACCAAAGGAATCCTGAGAAAAAGTTCAATGCTACAGGGTTCACCAAATACAATTATGTTATAAAGCTATTATAACAAAACCATCATAACGGGCACAAAACAGACATAAAGTTCAATGGAATGGAATAGACAGCCACCTATAATCCCACACAGCTATCGCCAGCTTGTTTTTGACAAAGATGCCAAAAATATACATTGAAAATAAGAGGCTGTCTTCCACAAATGCTACTGCGGAAAACTAATAAAATGCTAAGGTAAAATATTGATAAATCATAGTCAAAATACCAAGACTAGGTCCCGATATCTCATCCCATAAAAATCAACTGCAAGTGATACTGAAGCTCAGATAACTGACAAATGAGGTCTCTTAAAATGAAGGAGTGTGAAATCACGATCTATAGAATGGGGAAAAAGTATTTGCTAATTATACATTTGACAGAGATTAATATCTAAAATATATAAATAAAACAATACTCACCAGCCAGAACCCACAGGATACAGAACTAACAAACCAATAGCTTTTCTGCATGCTAAAAACAAACAAATGAAGAAAGAGATCATGAATTTACTCTCATCACAATATCCTCAATAAAAATACAGTATCTAGGAACAAACTTAAGAAGTAAACAAACTGTGCAATGAGAAATTTAAACTTTGGAAGAATAGGATAAAGACACTAGAAAATGGAATGACATTCAGTCTTATGCATATGGAGTGATAGAATTAACATTGTGAAAACAACAATTTTATGAGAATCTATTTGCAAACTCAGTGCAATGCCTATCAAAATCACAGTCCTTTCTCGTTCATCACAGAAATAAAAGGAACAAAGAAACTATTCTTAAATTTATATAGAACCAAAAAGAAAAAAAGAAGGAGGAAGAAGGAAGAGAAGAAGGGAAACCTTTAAAAAATGGGCCTAAGAAATAAAAACACAGTTCTTAAAAGAGTAAAATAAAATGACATACAAATATATCAAAAGATAGTCAACATATCTAACAATTAGAGAAATAAAAAACACAACTCTGAGATTTCATCTTATCCCTGTAAAAACAACAAAGATCCACAAAACATAGGATAACTCATGCTAGAGATGTTGTGGATCCTAGAAGAGAATCTACAATACCATAAGGGAGGATGAAAATGCCTTGTATACAGCATTGAAAATGTTGCAGTGAAACCCCATTATTATGTATAACTAACAATTTATGCCTACCTAGAATTTTCCATCTTATTATGAATTTTTTTCTGTTCTTGTTTATTACAAGTTAAACTTTCTGAGAGATTCCTAATAAGTACATCAATGCCTGCCTGTCTTATACATAGAATTACAAACAATAAAAATCTCTTTTTAGTAAATCATCCAGAGCTGGTTCTATTAATGAAAATGAAAACACAATAGTTTTTGAAGAATAGAATGTGAGAAATACAATTAGAAACTAGCTCATCTAATAAGGACTTTACTCGATTTATTTATTTATTCATTTATTTATTTTGCTTCCTTGTGTATCGTCTAGCCTATATAGTCATTTAACAGTTACCAAGAAGGACACATTTTATCAAATGTATCATTAAGGGGTCTGATAACTAGACAAATACTTAGAGCGCATTTATACAAATGAAGGACGGTACACTAGATATTTTAAACATAAGGGTTCAGTGTTGTATAAATGGCTTTTTGTAGCCAGAACATTGTTATATAGTACAATGATAATTTCAAAGTGTTTTCAAAACTCTGTATATAAGTCAGGCAATGGAAATAGAGAGGAAGAACAATAGATTACTTTTTCTTGCTGAGAGCAGAAATCAGATAAACTAAAAGTAATTCTTTATTGTGGAAGTCACTCTGCACCTTGGATAAAGGATGCAACGAAATCAAGCTGAAACTGAGCTGGAAGGTTTTTTTCTCTCCTGGCTAGCTTTTATAATGCTGGAACGTGCCATGCAAGGGACTGAAGTAAAACACCTGCTAACTGCCTTACCCAGGAGTGGACACTGTAACATGCAATATTAATCTTCCAGGCAAGACATTTCCAGTAATGCACTAGTGGAATGACTGTTTGGAGGTAGCTAACTGCTTTCTGATGGAACATAAAGCCCATTCCATGGGGAAGAGTGCATTCATCTCACTGTAAACTTAAACAAATCATAGACTCTATGGAGAAATGTACTTCTGATATTTTGATAATGGGTTATGTAGTCAAATTGCTGAGAAGAAGTAACTGATTAATATCACCTTCAAACATGATATCTCTATCACCTCATCCAAGACCACTGGAACACAGTGAATAAGGATGGAAAGACTGTAACGAGCAAGAGGACACTGGCCACATGGTATGAAAAGGGTCATGAACAAACAAAAGCTTTAGCAACTTGCATAAGACAGGACTGAAAAAAAAGTGAATAAAAATTGTGAAAGTATGAGAGATACTAATTGAAAAGAAGGAGTTCAGTAGGAGTAGAGAAGACATAAGAAAGGATAATGTGAAGGGGAGGGTAGGATTACAATACCGTGTCTATATGCATGAAATTGTTCTTATGGTGTGGGACAGTGGTCTGTATTCTGACAATTGTTTTTTAAATAAACGCTGATTGGCCAGCAGCCAGGCAGGAAGTATAGGTGGGACAACCAGACTGGAAGTAGAGGCAGGTCTATGAAAACAGAATTCTGGGAAGAAGGAAGCCCATTCTTCTGCAATCCTGTTCCTTCCACAGAAGAAGCAAGATGTGACTGCCCCGCTGAATAAGGTACTGAGCCACATGGCTAACACAGATAAGAATAATGGGCTATATAAGTTATAAAAGTTAATAAAAAGCCTGAGCTAATGAGCTAATCGGTTTATAGTTAAAGTAGACCTCTGTGTAATTTCTTTGGGACTTAATGACTTCAGGAACCAGGCAGGACAAGAACCCCAACAATATTCTTATGTATGCTTGATGAGGGCAGAAATCAGATGATTTAATTTAATTATATAAAAAAAATGGTTGGTTTATCACTTCCTTACTTGTACTGGAAACTTTAAAATACATTCTCACATATTAAAGTGGAAAACGGTTCAAGTCAATTGAAAAGGAAAAGTTTGTAATTTTCCTTTGAAACATCTCTAACTACAATAGTATGTCCAGTACATGATACAATTTTCAACTGGGAGCCAGATCCAAGTCAGGAAAACCTTTTTAAAAAGGAAGCATGCATTTAAATCTCACATTCACAAACACATATCGCTATTAAAAAACTGTGGCAAAGCATGAATTGAAATGCATTGAAGGTAAGTTGTGTTTACACTGAAAAATACAATAATGGGTCTTTGTGTTATTTTTAGGAATGAGCCAGGAAGACATATTAGGTGTTTAAGACACAGGAAATAAATCACTGGTTTCTGCCTACAATATTTATATGAAAAAAGAAACCTACAAAGTTTTTTTTTGCTGTTTCTACAAATATCCTAGTAGATGCTAATTAGTAACAATTTTTATTTTGTTAATATTTATTTTATTCATTTTTAAAACTCTATAAAACTTGTTATATTTCCATAGTCTTAGTTTCTGGATATTACCATCAACAATAATAGTGGAAAGAAAGGCCTTGTTATTCAATAATTAGGCTTCTCAGAGTTTGGTAGGTTTAACTATTTAGCCTCACAATGGCCATGTAAGATAAGTTTATTAACAGCGTCACTTAACACCAGGGCATTCTTGCTATGTTATGCTTTATTTAGGCTGTAAGAGAGAAAGAGAATGGCTGTGGTGGTGGTTTGAATGAGAATGTTCCCCTTGGGCTCGTCTGTTCGAGTACTTAGTCTCCAGTAACTGGTACTATTGAGGTTGATGTCAGAGATGAGGCATTGTTGGAGAAAGCATGCCACTCTTTCCTTTCATTACTATGATTTCAAAAGCAATAAAAAGGGGGCTGAAGAGATGGCTCAGAGGTTAAGAGCATTGCCTGCTCTTCCAAAGGTCCTGAGTTCAATTCCCTGCAACCACATGGTGGTTCACAACCATCTGTAATGGGGTCTGTTGCCCTCTTCTGGCCTGCAGACATAGAGACAGAATATTGTATACATAATAAATAAATATTTTTAAAAAAGCAATAAAAACTACAGAGATAATAAAATACTCTATTGCCATAAAAAAGATAGAAAACTGGAATAAAATAAAAATTAACATATATAAGTATATATTTTATACTTAATTTGTATTATATATGTATATTTCATATGAATGTTTGATCAACCAATCCTCATGCAGTTGCTGAGAAGTTTCAAGAGAGAAAGTATAATTTCCTTACTAATTGATGCATATCAAATATTTTCATGAACAAAATCTGTGTCTGTAAAAATACTAGAAGAAATATAGGAACAAAGATTTTGGACATTGGTCTTGGCGATGAGGAAAGCAGATAAGTAGGTTACATCAGCTTAAAATATCCTGTGCAATAAAGGGAACTGTCAAAAGATTGAGGAACAAAACAAATAGAATAAATGAAAAGTATTTGGAAACTATATCTAATAAAGTACTCACACATGAATTTGTCAAATTAGAAACATACATACACATACACGAATAGCATGACTATTCAAGTGCTTTATCCGTTTGCTATATGTAACACACACTCACACACATTACATAGAATATTTTTTACCCTTAGAAAATAGAAATCCTGTCGCCTGCAATAATGTTGACACATTTGGAAAGTATTGTCCGTGGAGAAAATAGACAAGAAAGGAAAATACTATATAAATACACTTTATGGGGAACACCGGGCGGCGGAAGGCGGCCGGAGGACGCCCAGCACAGCAGGTGGGGCCGACTGGGACAGGCTGAAACCGGCTGGGACCGGAGCGGCAGCAGAGGACACAGGCTGCTGGCGGCGGGAACCGTCCCAGCAGCAGAAGCAGGCTGCAGGGACCGCACAAAACACCGAGAACAGATAGCCCCACTACAATTAAACCAAAGAGGTAGGGAAATGGGAGGCGGTGGCAGGGAAGAGACAGAAATCTTAAATAAATAAATTAAAATAAATAAATAAATACATAAATAAAAATAAATACACATTATGTATAAGTGCTTAAGACACAGGAAATAAATCACTGGTTTCTGCCAGCATATTTATATGAAAAAAAAAGTCATGAAAGCATTGAGTATTGCAACTGGCAGAACCTGGGGGAAACATTGGCGAAAGGACATCAAGTTTCAGCTTTGCAAGATGAAAAAGTTCTCACTACCTAATACATAAAAATTGTACTCTAAGCTTACTTTCTGTCAAGACAATATGTCCTAAGAGATCTCACACTTAGAAGAATATGGAGCCAACTCAACATATTTTAGCAAGCAAAAGAATTTGCAGGCAAGCCTTTCAACCTAAGTTCAATTCCTGGGATGTAGCCACAGGACAGAAGGAGAGAACAGAGCCTCTCAAGTTGTCCTCTGAACTCCAGGAGTGCAATGCAATGAAATGTGTGCCTGCACACACCACACACACACACACACACACACACACACACACACACACACACAGTAAAACTTTGTAAAAACAAAAAGAAAAACAAAAAAATTATTGTGGTGATAGAAACTTTTATAGGTGAGAGTATACATTTCAAAAATGTAATTTCAAAATGTACGTGTGGTAGAAATTTTATTATCTATAATGCAATAGTAACTGGAAAAAAATAAGAAAGAAAATCACATCACCACATGCTAAAAGTCTTTCTGGCCTTAAGCCCTTCCCTATTGTGGCTTCTTTCTCCTGGGACAGGTAAAAGGACTGAGACAGACCCAAACAATTGGCAATACATGACTAGTACATGGACTTCTAAACAGTCAACATTTTTACAAAACATGGGAATTTTGCATACCTTCTATCTTCCTTTCCACACATTTTCAAACATATTTAATTTATCTTTCTATCTTCAACAACACTTCCATTTCTTAAGGACCATTAACATGCATTTTTTTGCCATGAAACCATCTAACTATTGGTTTTCTTGTCTGAATATAGCAAAGTCTCTTCTGGCTTGTTATTCATTGCTGTTTCTCTGACTGGAGAAAGACATTGATCAGCTGGTCTCCTAATTAGTTTGAGAATGTACTCCCACTTGTCATCTATTTTGTTTCTTTCTCAGAAACCTGAAAATCTCAGGAATGATTACTGAATATTTTTCCAATCTGAGAATTGCTGCAGTAACAGAAACTATCAACACATAAAGACTTCAGCCATTGCAGCAAAGAGATGGGTAAGGCCCCTGACACACAGCTTCCCCTGGAGAATCACTCTCTGAGTATATTAAATCTGATCCAAGTCTGCAAGTTCATTGCTGAACACTCAATATTTGACAATGTCAACATACACAACAAATTTCTAGTCCAACACAGGGATGGTCAAGAAAATAATAATCTAAAGCAATAACGATATTTCCTGCATGTACACTAATGTATATTTATAAATGGTCTGCACTAATAAAGAAACTGTTAAAATGAGAACACACGTTCAATAGTCTCAAGGCTTTCAGATACCTATGAAGCGCCAGAAGAAATGCTTATATATTTATAAAGTTCGTTATTTTCCATGTAATTAAGACTATTCCTATCCTAAATTTTGCTGTGACATTTTCTCTTTCAATAAACACAATTTTAACACATAAAAAAGAAATAAATTATAAAGAGATGAAAAGCATTGAACTGAGTATGAAACTGACCAATATTCGTCTTAAGGAAATAATTAAATTTAAGCTAAACATGAGATTTTTCCATGTTAAAGATTACTCTTTTCTTCCTAAAACTCTGAAGTGCCTTATAATTCACATTTAAAATGTCGATAAGGAATTAGAAGGAATCTAGAATGAAGTAGAGCACCCAGAAAAGAAAACCTCATAGTGACCTTTCTTATAATGCAACGAGTAATCTAAGATTAAAACCGAATTGACAGTATCAGAGAACTTAAACACATGATTGCTTTAATCTTCACTGAAGAGTTCACCTTCTCCAGCTGTCACTCACCCTCCAGGTTTTATAATAGAAAAATACAGTTATTTAAGAGAAAAAATGGAGAATTTTAAGAAACAAACTATTTAAAACTTTAATAGCTAGTCCAACATCTGAGCTAGGAGAGACTACATAAGATGTGGTGATAGATATTATCTGCAGAACAACGCCAATAGGACGTGCAAAGTCAGTGAGTCTGACACAGTATACTAGATTCTTCATACTCTGAAATTCAAGGTGACTTGATGGGATTAAAAGTCAATACTCAAGGGAAATCTATGATTGAAAGCAAGAATCTCTAACTACTCTTCAGCAAAGCTGTTTTTTTTTTTAAAAAAAATGAAAAGAAAAAAGAAAGACTATATAGAAAAGCACACAAAATGAACAAAATGATATTACCCAATTCAGGTAAAAATAAATGTAATATGCAAATAATTTATGAATTCTCATGAAGCACTCTTCCATGTGATTCAGTTTACAGAGTGTAGTCATCATATATAAATATTTGGAATCCCATTAAAACATAGTGTGAGTACATTAACACATTAGCTAAATTCTGAATCCTGGGCTTTCATTTTGAACAATGTAAAATAGACATTAGTGCTTACTATATCACTGCTTACTTGTTTCTTTTGGCTTGGGAAGTAGGCTTATTTATTTTCTACTAAAAGGTGAATGAAATAGACGCCCTCTGGGATTTAAAATCTTTCAATCCTATTTTGTTTTGAGTTTCACATTGTTCTCATGGACAAATATGGAAGGGAATAAATTGGAAACAAGAAATGATCTGAGAAATAGTCTTACTCAAGGCTCTCATTTTACAGATGAATAAATTTAGCATCCACCAGTCCTCCAACAGATGCTGTAGGAAACATTATGACTCCACATCTCTCCTGTCATAAGAGCTTGTTGCCCATGAGACCGAGCCACTTGGAATTGTAAATCTGCCTACAATGTATCACTTTGTATAACCATATAGTCTATTAATAAATCTCATGAAATAAGTCCCTAGCTTTATTTGCCATCTTATTTTATGATCTGTCAAAGAGGCATTCCCTATTCCACTGTCCTGATTTTAATCTTAGCAAAACTGAAATACAAAGAAACTTTCTGGCAACAAACACATTGTATAAGTAGCAATCCACGTTGCTGAGGTGATGTGTTTGGGAGATAGTTGGTTTCTTACCAAAAGCATAGGCCAAGACTAATTGCAGCTGTTTTCTTTTGAGAAATAGACAAAAAATGGCAAGACTGTTGTTAAACCCTCATAACACAGAATCACGATATTTACTGATCCACCTCAAAGCTGCTGGAGTTTCCTTTTACCAAGGCTTTCAAGAAGCAAAGTACTCTCTGTATATCATACACATTAAGGTTTTATTAAAAATTCAATGAAATATTTATACCTCAGTTATAAATCCCAGATGGGAAGATGAATGCAATCAAGACATAGCGATTTTCCAATGAGAGCTTTATACATAGAACATTTTGTTATGGCAAAGGATGCCTTTTAGTTTTAATAGTACAATGGTTTTTGAAGTGACCTACTTCTTAGACAGGAGTGATACACATGCATACTCATTCAATTCTTCTCCAGCAACAGCCCTCTCACCAAATGAAGAATAAAGCAGGTTTGTAAGAGAATTCCCACAGGTCCTATTTCAAATTTCACTGGGAAATTTAGAAATAGCTCTAAATTTCTCTAGGTAATTCAGAAATAATTTCATAATAATGCATAATAAAATTCATGAAGATATTAAGGTAAAAATCCTTTCTAGTAAAATTCCCAAGATAACATTTCTTACAGTAATTCCATTGTGCAAGCGCAAAGGCAATTGTCAGTAATTCCAAATGATGGCAATATTTGAGGAGAGGGGATATCTCTGTCTCGTAATTCCACAGGCATAGCTGCCAGCTGGATTTCAGAGGAAAGAAGGGCATCCTGGCCTCAGACTTGATTCCAGGCACTGTGTCCCCAGAGGAGTTACTACTACTGGTGGTTCAGTTATAGTTTAAACTTTACAAAGAAGACTGTATCTTTCTAGAATGTCTTTTAAAAATTTGAGAATTTTTATGTGTGGTCCTAAGTACCAATAAACTCCCATATAAACTTTATTTCCAAACTGGCGTTTTCTTTACAATAAACATCAGTATTTGCTCTGAGGATGTTTTAGCCAGGCTTTCTTTAAGTGCTTTTAACAGTATTCAGTGGAATGAGCACTGTGATAAACATAACACACCCTAAAAGAACAGTGAGGAGACACCTTTGCCAAGTTACTGGACTTCAAGTTCCATCATGAAATTTCAGCTGACAGCAATGTCATTGAAGACTTGCTTAAGAAGTATAGGGCTTGAATACCAACCATGTTCTTTCAATCCCCCACAAAACTGAACCAAACATCTCTGAAGTATTTTTCTTATCTTTCTAGTTTTAAATTTTTGATATTTATCTAATAGAAATGATACTCTGCCTTATCATTATTCTTAAATACTTTATAGCACAATTAAGAATTTTGTAAATTCGGACAGAAATCACGGTCCCTTAAATGATTTCAATATTATCACTAAGATTTCCCATCTTATATTAGTGTAAATATAATGTCTTTAAAAATTTCCAATATTCTCCATGTATAATACTGTGCTAATATCTTCTGTGTTACAATTCTTCTTTTGCCTCTTTGTGAGCATTTCTTCATATTTTTTTGGAAACTCTGCACCACAGTGTCCATACTATCATCTGCTTTCCGTTCATTGCTCAAGCCTAACTAGAAAAGTTGGGCTGTTGTGGAAGTAGAAATTTGACCTTGACCAATATTCTGCTTTTAACAACAACACAGTACCTTAAAGGTTCACATTCAAAGATTTTTCTTCAAAAGTTTCACTTACCCACTTTTTCTTTATTTAATTCTCTCCTTTATTTATTTATTTATTTGTTCTTTTTTTTTTTTGACAACTTTAGAGAAGTAGAGAATGATGAGCAAAGACATAATCTTATAAACTCTCAGTAAAGATAGACACAGGAGGCAAATAAGAAGTGGAGAAAAAAAATTCTGCAAAAAGAATTTCAAGCAATTAAATTGTAGTATCATGTTTTGAAAATGTACAACTCTCTAGTAGAATAAGAGGAGAATAAAGGAAACCTGCAAACAAAAAGTACACCTTCTTAACTGTTTTAGCATGTTTTATTGTCACACTTCCTAGAAAATAGACCCAGGTGTGAAGAGGGGCAAGGGCCTTCAGTTTCTTTGTCCCAACAGATTCACGAGAAGCCCAGCAAATGTGACTCTGTCTGCTCCTCTCAAAGAGCGGGATATCCAACCTCCAGAGCCGCCTTCCATGCAGCTGACCTTTCTGTACTTCTTCCTGCCCTTCCAACCTGCATTGCAAATTAAACTGACTTCATTTCAGTGCTGGTCTTTCTAGTCAGACTCCTCACAAGTTAATTCTAGACATAACAGAGTAGTAACTGAGACCTGGGACATAACCTGAAATTGGTGAGTGAAATACACAGAAATTCCAGGACTGCATTCCTCTTTGCTCTCCCAACCTGCAACAAACAAGGAACTCTTTTTAAATGCCCTCCGTCGACGCTGGCATTGAATGAGTCTTAGACTTTCTCTGAAAACATGAAATCACAACTTCTAATGTAACTCAGATCAGCGTTTCTTAAAGCTGATTGTCTTTGATATGTTTGTTATTTTATGATTGCCTTGCTAGATATCTTCATTACTCTACTAATTATTTCAAGTGTAGCAGAACCTTTTAATCTAAAGAAAAGTGTGCTTGCTTCCTCCCATATAATTCTGCAGAGGCCACCATAAGGAAGTGTTTATTTGCTTGCAGAAGGCCTGATTGCCATTTGTTTAGCTTGCAAGTTCATGAAGCTTTGGGATGGAAAACCATGCCTGCACTCACTGCTCATCATCCAGTACTGGAAGAAACTTGGTGGGAAACTTGGCTGTTATAATAACTTGTATTTTCCTTGACAATTTCCAATTTTTAGATGAATTGTTATTTAAAGTACAGCCAGCCCGGTTTAAATAGGCATGGACATTCTTATCACAACATGTAAAGTTAGAATTCCCAAGGAGTCTATAAACCCTTTTGAATATTTTGTGTCCTTTTAGAATTAACCCCTTTAGATGTCACATGGAATATTCTTGTTTTTTTCCTTAAGATTTTCTTTATTAAACACAAATGCTGAAAATGAGCTTATATTTAAATATGGATGATGAACAGACATAAATGTATGATTGTCAGTAGTATTGTCCTACTAAATGAAGACAATGCTTTGTTTCTTGAGTTCTGCATACATTTTATAACTATTTTCAAACTATTTGAAACTCCAAATCATAGAGAATGCTACACAGACAGAATAATATATGTAATACATACCTTGCTATAACTATTAACCAAAAGGTGGTGTAGGATACAAGAAATACCACTTGAACAAAAAAAATATTATTCAAATGAGTCAAAAACAATGTGTTAATTTTTCAATAGGAGAGATATAGGATGATCAAGACATATTTTGAAGGCAAGATATCTTGGGTAGCATCCTAGATGAAGAAAGGAACAGAAATGATTAAAGTGAAACAGAATGCACAGAAAGTAGTGAACTCTCTAGTTTAGACTCTGAAATTTGCCATTCTCACGGAGTCAGCTACTCCTATGGAAAATGCAATCATGCTAAAACTCAGTTGCTTAAAGATAAATTGTTATTGCCTATGGCCTCTGGGTTTTCTGGCATCCGAACTGGAAAAAGTCCTAAGAATAACCAGTATAGGCTCTAGGTCTTTCAAGAGGTTATGGTCAAGCAGTATACAAAGCTGGATATTGGGGAAACACCTGGGGGCTTTTCTTCACCACTATTCTAAAGTTTAAGCATTTAAATACATGATCCTATTGGACCATTCTTACACAGGACTCAGTATACAGTTGCTCCCAGCTTTCCTAATGTTGCAACCCTGAAATACTGTTCCTCATATTCTGAAAAGCTCCAACCATAAAATTATTTTTGTAACTATTTAGTGTAATTTTGATACTCCTGTGAATCGTAATGCAAATATCCATATTTTCTGATGGTCTTAGGCAACCCCTGTGAAAGGGAAGTTAGACTACCAAAAGTGTCCATGACCCATGGTCATAGAAGTTTTTAGAACTACTGTCATTGAAGTTTTCTTCTCTTAGAGTCGTAGGTTATTATCTGTTCTTCATGTGGGCTGATTTAGTCTTTCTCACAGGGTGGCAGTCCTTTAAAATTGTTGTTAGAAAATTGAATTTGTGCATTGCATTCTGTTTATCTGTTTAATACTAGTAGATTTGGATGAGAGTCTTTCTTTTGACTACAATGTTATGCTAATACCCCTGTGAATATGGATGAGGTGCTAGGGTACCTAGCTTTAACAATTTGAGGAAATTTATTAAATCGTTCAATAAGCATATTCCCATCTGATTATCTGATTATCATTTAAGTGACTCTATACTTAACTCTCAATTACAAAACTTTTTTTTTTTTTTTTTTTTTTTTTTTTGGTTTTTCGAGACAGGGTTTCTCTGTGGCTTTGGAGTCTGTCCTGGAACTAGCTCTGTAGACCAGGCTGGTCTCAAACTCACAGAGATCCGCCTGCCTCTGCCTCCCGAGTGCAGGGATTAAAGGCGTGTGCCACCACCGCCCGGCTAAAACTCTTAAACTATTAATATCTGTGTCTCAAGATCTTAGAAGCAGGGATCAGGGACATTGAATTTGAACAGTAACCAATTTAGACACGGTCCACAGCATAAGATAGAACAGTGTCCATAATTCTTTCATTATTAATGGTTTTCCATTTTAAAATATGAATTTAAAGTCATCATTATGGGTAGATATTTCCATAAATACAGTAGAAAGATTTTACTTTCTAGGTTTCACAACCCGATCTGAAGTTCAGTTCTTAGGTAAGATTTGAAGGAAAGAACGAGAATTTAGGGGAAAAATTAATACAGACATTGTTTTCTGATGGTTCTTGAATTTTCTGGAAATGAATATCCTGTGCTATATTTTGAAGTATACAAATATAAACACATATTATAGTTAGTTGTGCTGTACTTAGCCTAGTTACTTTATTTAGGATCTAGAAAAATCCATCATATAATAAATACTATGAATTTAAGTGTATATTAGAATTGAATTCAACCACTAGTGGCCACACTTTTTATATTAATTTTTTTTCAAGATTTAGTTATTTTAATATATGTGGTGCTCTGTCTGTATGTACACGTTCATGCCAGAAGAGGGCACCAGATCTCATTATAGATGGCTTTGAGTTTCCATGGGGTTGATGGGAATTGAACTCAGTACCTCTGGAATAATTGCCAATAGTCTTAAACTTTGAGCCATCTCTTCAGCCTCCATGGCCACACTTTTTGTTTTTTATAAAAATAGTCAAACATTATATAAGGAAATAAGGAGAAAGTATCATGACAGTCTAAGAAAATCCAAATGAACAGCAACTCTAATCATTATCAACTACTAAAAAAACCACCATTTTGTTGAGACTTTACAATAATGAAGTTTAGAACTGAAAAGATTCAGGGGTTTGTTCCATTTTCTCCTTATTCCCTATTTTCCTTCCATTCCACTTCCTTTTCTTCTCTTTGTTTTCCGTGAAAAGGGGTCTCATGTGTTGCTCATGTTGAACTCATTTGCCTAGGGTCATTTTATCTCAACATAGCCTCACAAATACTTGGGACACAGATGTGTGCCACCAGCCCCTACTCAAATTTGGGATTTTTTTTTTTACATATAGAATAAAAGCACTGGGAATGAAAAAGTAATAACACATTTTTTATCATATTTGCCAAAATGGGGAGCAATATTTTCAAGGTGTGTTTTCTAATAGTGAGTTTGTTTTCTACTGTCCAGAAAACACATGAATTAAGGAGGGGTAGTACCTAAATACACTCTTGTTTCTCACTCGTGTTAGTTTTTTGCCAATTTATATGGTTTTTTTGTTGTTGTTTGTGAGGTATTTTTGGTTTTGTTTGATATATATCAGCTCAGACTGTTCTGGAACTAATGCTATAGACCAGCCTGGCCTCAAAGTCATAGATATCTGTCTGCCTCTGTCTCTTGAGTTCTGGGATAAAAAGCATGCATTACCATACTTGACTGTATTTGTTTCTTTGTTTGTATACTTTATTCAGACCCTAGAACATACACTTTTTTGAAACATGAAAAAGGTTCAGTCAGCTTCATACAAGTAAATTGGTTATTCACTAAAATAGATACTTTGTCATTTAACATTTAAGACAGCAAAACTGAATATCCAATACTGGAAAGTGACCAGAAAATTATGATACCTGACAAGCTGAAATATTGCAAGGTCATTAAAATTTGGTTACTCATAGAGAGTAGAGTTATACTGTATCCTGGAGAAATGGATAGAATTGGAGAGCATCATATTACATAAAACTAGCCAGCCTCGGAAGGCAAAAATTATATATTCTCTCATGTATAAACATCTCGTTTCATATGTAGACACATGAAAGGAAAACAGCAGGCATGGAAGTGATAAGCAGGTGAGAGAAAACAGAGGAAGGGAGGAGGAGTGGCCAAAGTCTACAACATACTTGAGCTAATAAATTTCTTTCATACAATATTTCCTATCAAAATTAATAATGAAAATAAAAAATAAAAGTGAGGGGCTTTGAATAGTGAGCACAATCGCATTGCTAGGCATGGAAAACCATTTTTCTAGTTGTTGTTAGAGAGTTTCAAAGATTTCCCAAACAATATATGCTTTTGTTGTTGCTTGGAATTGCCCCCCAGAAGCAGAAGGCAAATCCTATTGCTAAAAACACCATAATGATGTGGGATGTCTTTCTGTATGCTGAAAATATGTGTTGCTTTCATTGGTTGATGACCTGTGGCTGGGCAGAGTATAGCTCGGAAAGAAAGCCAAACTGAATACAAGGAGAAAGAAGGGAGATTTGGAGGAGACACCAGGAGTCACCAGAGGAGTAAAATGCCAGAGCATCTACAGTAAGCCATGGATCATGTGATTAATAAAAAGGGGTTAATTTAAATGTAAGATCTATCCAGTAATAATACTGAGATGAGACATCAACCATACAATTAAGATTGATATTAAGCCTTTGAGTGATTATTTTATTAAGTGACTGTGAGACCATGAAGGATGCAGAAAAGCCTTAAGCTACCAAAAAAGGTATATTAATATATCTACTTTAATCCAAAAGACAACTGGTATGTATGGTATCATACATTGGTATTGATTTTGGTTTATCAGCACAAAATTAAGATTAATTTTGTTATACTGTATATATTTTCTACTCTTTTTTAAAGTATTATATTTTAAATCCAGTGCATTTAAAAAAGTAAAATATCATTAAAATACAAATTAATAGTCATCTATAATTGTCAAACTTCTAGTCATATTAGGATTTCTATATATGCAGAAATCTACAGAATATGGCATTTACAATGTTTTAAGAACTTAGACTTTTCTTTACAGCAAGACACGTCTGATCTTGGCAGCACCAACTATTTCAAGAGGATGGTAGGTAATAAAGAAGCTCCTTATGAAGTTTGCTTTCAATGTGGCAAGACTAGACGTTTAGATAATTAACTGCTTTTGCCTGGACTACTTGACAATATGCTATGTAAATTAGACATGCAAAACTGACAAGAAATGACTGCTAAACTTTCCAAAAGGAGGTGGGACAGTCCTGCAGCATTTCTGATTAATGGAAGAATCTGCCAGACGTTCTACATGGCAGAAGAAAATAGCTGATGAATTTTAGCAAAATAGGCTGAACAGTCCTTTAAATTTCCTGCTTCACTGAGTAATCTGTCAGACACAATAAGCCTATAGGCTGAAGATGGATGTTCCAACATTATAGAAGACACTTTGGGTGACTGTCTGGTCAGCTAGAAATCTGGGTTATTTCTAGAGTTTTGGAAGTTGCTTACAATGCACTTCCTGTTTACTTAGGTAATGTATCCTTCTGTAGGCTTTGATGGAGTTGAAGATTAGATAGTTATATATAGTTTTCTTTATTATGATAAAAGATGAATTAGATATGAAAGTTTAGACTCACAAATATAGGATAGATAATAAAGTAATTTCTTTAATGTATTTTTCTAAATATAAATAGACTCAATATTATAACTATAATTCTTGCTTGATAACTGTTTGTTATATAAATTTAACTATGTTAAAGTTGAAGCATTCATTTTTACTTAGACAGAAAATGGAAAATGATTTGTGATGCCCTTCTGTGTGCTGCAAATATGTGTTGTCTTTATCGGTTGATGATAAAGTTGCTTTACAAAATGCACTTCAGACAGTCATGGAAGAAACCAGGTGGAACTGACCTAGTAGCTATCTCCCTGAGAACTAGCCCTCACAGTACCAGAAGTAGCTATGAAAACTGATAAAAGAGAAAAGTTATTAGGATCCATACCATGCTATGATGCCTACGAAGAGCAATACTGACCAGGACAGCAAGATATCACAAAAGGTACCACAGTGGCATTTATATACTGGAGATAATCAACAGTCATATAATTGAACTTAATGTCGGCTAAGTGGAGGGAATTCATGACCAGTACTGTAAACCTAGCAACCCATTGCCCAGAGACTCTTGAGGAGGACTTACTATTGCCACCACATTGAATTAGCATAATCTCTAACTATACTCTAAGTACTTATCCTTATAAGTACTAATAAGTATAGCTCTCTCATCTAATCAAAGAAGTTTTCTTTTTCTGCCCAAAAAAAGGACTATTACAAAAAAAAAAAAAAAAAAAAAAACAACAACAAAAAAAAACTACTGGCCAAAGGCATAGAACAGCCGTGGGGTACACTAGCAGATATAACAGCAACACAATTCTTACACGTAAGGCACATGGACCATTGTGGAAGAAGAGTGTGGGAAAATTGTACAAAGAGATGCCCAAGATGAGAATCCTTCTGTTAAATATTGTCTTCTATCTGAAAACTGCACCCAGGAAATATCAACAATATGATTGCCTAAACAAAATCTGAAATAACAACATCAATTTACACACCATTGCAGATGGGGGAATTCTCCTAAGGCTTCACTTCTAGAAGAATAGACAATTATGAATGTATTGCTGACAGAGGGGAAATCAGTCTCTACCAGGGACAAAGTCCTAATTAAAGAGCCAACCCAAAGAGGTCAGTCCTGAACAAATGAGCAACGCTAAGTGACCTCAGCAGAACATATTTACAATCTGACACCTAATCCAACTAAAGAAGAAGAGGTCATGAATGTGAAAAGGAGTAGGAGGGACATGTGAAGAATTTGAGGAAGGAAAGGGAGAGGGAGAATGATGCAAATGCACTACCCATATATTAGATTCTCAAAAGATAAATAATTAAAGAACATTAAAGCAGATAATGGCTATAATTGTCCAAATGTGGGGGACATTAACTGAGGGTCTTGAGAGACATTTCAGCTGTCAAGACTACTAGTCACGCTTTCAGAATCCTGGGGGATTCATTGTACTTTTCTGGCTTCCACAGTTACCAGACATCTGTGCAGGAAAGATAGTCATACACTAAAAAATAAAATAAAAGCAAATTAACATAAATTGTAAAGCAATGTCTTTCATTCTGTTTCTGAAAATATATAAACATCTATGTGTATACGACAAATAAATAGATGTGTGTATTACACATGATGACATGCATAATATTAATTTAAGTATGTTTGGATATATGTACATTTTCATAAATACCTCTTATTGACTTAATTAAATAAATTTCTTATAGCACTTGCTTTTGACTATGCCATGTTACCAATTTTCACATTTCAGAGGAATGCATTGAAGGCTATGGGCATGGTTAAATGGTATAATGCTTTAAAAGTGTCAAGGTTCACACCAAGTTGATAGTCAAACATGCCAGTGTTATTCATATGATTCTGGCTTTATATTTATGAATGACACATGAGTAGTGGGCTCTCTACAATCTAGAATTCCTCTGTCTTCTTTATTACCAAAACAATGGCCTTTCATTGTTATTAATTTAAAGAATTGTTACTTCACTATACCTTTACAAGAAGATAACAGAGAAAAAATTTGCCTTTACAGTGCCAAGTTATAATAATTCTCAGCCTACTAGGAGTTATGAGTGGACCTTCTCTCCCACAGAAAATGCTTTGGAATAATACAAAAACAATTTCTTAAATCTATAATTTACCATTACATAGAAGGCATTTTGCTATCTGATGCAAATGTAGATAATTTAGAAAGACTGTTTGAAGAAGTAAAGAAAGTTTTGCCTAAATAGGGATTACAAATAGCTCCTGAAAAAATACAGAGAAGCAATTCTATCAATTACTTAGATTATATAACAGGTTTACAAAAATTAGAACACAAAAGGCACAAATTAGGAGAGATGGATTGTGGACTTTTAATAACTTTCAAAGATTTTTAGAAGACTTTTCCAGTCTATGACATGCTGTTGGGATAATAACTGATCTAATAATTTCTTTAAACAAAACATTAGCCGAAAACTTAATTATTCCCAAGGAATTAAAAGCTGAAGCTGAAATAGGATTAACTGTTGTTGAAGAAAAATTACAGGAGGCACATCTTGATAGGGTAGATCCAAATCTTAATTGCATTCTACTCATATTGCCTTCCAGAATTTCCCTTTTTGGAATTTAAATGCAGAGAAAGATATTGTTTAGAATTTTTTTTTACTACAAAAACGAAGTAAAAAATTCAAAACTTATATGAAAATGTTCTTTGAATTAATTATAAAAGGAAAATTGAGACTCTGTCAACTAGCAGGTACATACACCGCAGAGATTATAGTGCTCATTTACTACTGATTAAATCAAAATTTTATGGGAATACAAAGAACCTTGACCTTCTGCAATAATCTTTGAAGTTTCCAGGAAGAGGATGGAACCCCACAATAATTCTCCATTGTAATGATTCTCTGGATTTCTTCAGTTTCTGTTGCTTTGTTGCCCCATTTTCATTTCTGATTCTATTAATTTAGATATTTTCTCTTTGCCTTTTGATTACTTTGGATAAGGATTTGTCTTTTTTATTTTCTTGAATAACCAAATCTTTGTTTCATTGATTTTGACCTTCAATTTGATTATTTCCTGTCATTTACTTCTCCTGAGTGAGTTTGCTTCCTTTTGTTCTAGAGCCTTCAGGTGTGCCATTAAGTTAGTAGGGTATGATTCTCCATGTTTTTAATGTAAGATGTAATAAATTTAGTGCTGTAAAGTTTCCTTTTAGCATTATTTTCATAGTATTCCATAATTTTGGGTACATTATGCCTTTGTTTTCATTGAATCATATAGTCTTAAATTTCTTTCATTATTTCTTCTTTGACCCAGTGATGGTTCACTTGAGCTGTATTCAATTTCCTGAATTTGTGGACTTTAAGCACTTAGTGTTGTTGAATTCTAACTTCAAGGCATTATGATTGATTAAGAAATGGGGGTTATCCTAAATTTTTTATATTTGTTGAGTTTTGTATTTTTTTTTTTTTACTGCACATGCCGTCAATTTTATAGAAAGTTCCATGAGGTTCTGAAAAGAAAGGTATATTCTTTTATGTTTGGGTGGAATGTTCTATAGATGCCTCTTAAGTTCATATAAGTCATGACATCTGTTAATACCCTTATACCTCTGTTAAGTTTCTGTCTGGCAGACATGTCCTATGGGGTACTCAGAGTAGGGTATTTAAGTCTCCAACTACTAGTGTGAGGGTTTTAAGTATGATTTAAGCTTTAGTAACATTTCTTTAACAAATTGTGTTCCCTTGTATTTGGGGCATAGATGTTTAGAATTGAGACTTCATCTTGATGGGTTTTCCCTGTGATGAATATGAAATGTCCTTCTCTGTCTCTTTGGATTAATTTTAGTTGAAGTCTATTTTGTTAGATATTAGTACATTTACACATGCTTGTTTCTTAGGTCCTTTTACTTTAAAAATCTTTTTCTAATCCTTTTCTCTGAGTTAGTGTCTGTCTTTGAGGTTGAGGTGTGTTTCTTGTATGTTGCAGAAGGATAGGCCCTGTTTTGAGATCCATTCTGACAACCTGTGGTTTTTTACATGTAAATTGAAACCAGTATTGTAAGAGATATTAATAACCAGTGATTGTTAATTTCTATTACATTTGGGGTTTTTGTGTTTCTCTTCTTTGGGATTTGCTAGTATGAGGTTATTTGTTGCCTGAGTTTTTGTGAGTTTAGATAACTTCCTTGGGCTGTTATTTTCCTTCTAGTACATTCCATAGGGCTGTATTTGTGGATTGGTATTGTTTAAAACTGACTTTATCATGCGATATCTTGTTTTTACATCCATGGTGACTGAGAGCTTTGCTGGGTATAGTAACGTGGACTGGCATTCATGGTCTCTCAGTGTCTGCAGACCATCTGACCAGGACCTTCTGGCTTCAGAGTGTCTATTGAGAAGTCAGGTGTAATTCTGATAGTGTCTGCCTTTATATGTATTTGACTGTTTTCCTCTTGCAGCTCTTACTAATCCTTCATTATTTTGCATGTTTAGTGTTTAAATTATTATATGAGGAGGGGACATTTTTGGGTCTAGTCTATTTGGTGTTCTGTTAGCTTCTTACACTTTTATGGGCATATTCTGTTTTAGGTTCAGAACGTTTTCTACAATTTTGTTGGACATATTTTCTGTGCATTTGAGATAGAGTTCTTCTTCTCTCCCTATTAGTCTTAGGTTTGGGCTTTCATGGTGTCCCAGATGTCCTGAATGTTTTGTGTTAAGAACTTGTTGGATTTAACATTTCTTTTGACTGATTAATCTTTTCCCTCTATTATATTTTCATTGTCTGATATTCTCTTTTCAATCTTTTGAATTCTATTTTTATGCTTGCATCTGTAATTCCTGTTGATTTACCCAGATTTTCCTTTCTAAAATTCTCTAAGTTTGATTTTCTTTATCATCTCTATTTGAATTTTATTGTCTTAGACTGTTTCTTTTACTTGTTAGATTGTTTTTTTTTTCCTGGTTTTCTTGACTTTAAGGGATTTACTGATTTATTCAATTTTTTTGTTTGTTTTTTCTTTTATTTCTGTAAAGGAATGTCTTATTTCTTCTTTAACTGCCTCTATTAACTTCATAAAGTTATTTTTTTTATTGCGAAAAGAAGAAAAAAAAACATAAACAAAAAACAAGTTTCCACCTCTTCCCAGCCTCCCATTTCCCTTCCCCTCCTCCCACCCTTCTCCCCCTCCTCCCACCCTTCTCCCCCTCCTCCCACCCTTCTCCCCCTCCCCCCACTCCTCTCCCCCTCCCTCTCCAGTCCACAGAGCAGTCCGGGTTCCTTGCCCTGTGTTAAGTCCTAGGTCCTCTCCGTCCATATCTAGGAAGGTGAACATCCAAACTGGCTAGGCTCCCACAAAGCCAGCACATTAAGTAGGATCAAAACCCCCTGCCATTGTCCTTGGTGTCTCATCAGCCCTCATTGTTCGCCATGTTCAGAGAGTCCGGTTTTATCCCATGCTTTTTCGGTCACAGTCCAGCTGGCCTTGGTGAGTTCCCCGTAGATCAGCTCCTCTGTCTCAGTGGGTGGATGCACGCCTCGTGGTCCCGAATTCTTTGCTCATGTTCTCCCTCCTTCTGCTCCTCATTGGGACCTTGGGAGCTCAGTCCAGTGCTCCTGTGTGGGTCACTGTCTCGATCTCTATCCATCACCAGATGAAGATTCTATGATGATATGCAAGATATTCGTCAGTATTGCTCTAGGATAGGGTCATTTCAGGTTCCCAATCCTCAGCTGCCCAAGGAACTAACTGAGAACCTCATCTTGGGCAATAGGGAGCCCCTCTAGGGTCAAGTCGCTTGCCCACCCTAAAGTGGCTCCCTTAACTAAGAATTGTGGTTCCGTGCTCCCCTATCCACCTTTCCTTTATCCCAATTCTCTCATTTCCCAGGTCCCCAATCCTTCCCTTCTACCTTTTCTCTCCCCATCTCCCCTTACCCACATCCCACCCCCCCCCAAGATCCCATTTTCTCCCCGGAAATTTGGTCTACTTCCCTTAGCGAAGAGGACAACTATATGTTTTTCCTTCGGTTCACCTTCTTCCTTAGCTTCTTTAGGTTCACCTATTGTAGACTCCGTGGTCCTTATTTATGGCTAGAAACCAATTATGAGTGAGTACATCCCATATTCATCTTTTTGGGTCTGGGACACCTCACTCAGGATAGTGTTTTCTATTTCCATCCATTTGCATGCAAAATTCGAGAAGTCATTGTTTTTTACCGCAGCGTAGTACTCTAGCGGGTATATATTCCATACTTTCTTCATCCATTCTTCCATTGAAGGGCATCTAGGTTGTTTCCAAGTTCTGGCTATTACAAATAATACTGCAATGAACATAGTTGAACAAATGCTTTTGTCATTTGATAGAGCATCTCTTGGGTATATTCCCAAGAGTGGTATTGCTGGGTCCAGGGGTAAGTTGATCCCGAATTTCCTGAGAAACCGAAACACTGACTTCCACAGTGGTTGCACAAGATTGCATTCCCACCAGCAATGGTTGAGGGTACCCGTTCTTCCACAGCCTCTCCAGCAAAGGTTATCCTTGGTGTTTTTGAGTTTAGCCATTCTGACAGGTGTAAGATGATATCTCAAAGTTGTTTTGATTTGCATTTCCCTGATTGCTAAGGAAGTTGAGCACGACCTTAAGTGTCTTTTGGCCATTTGAACTTCTTCTGTTGAGAATTCTCTGTTCAGTTCAGTGCCCCATTTTTTAATTGGGTTAATTAGCATTTTAAAGTCTAGTTTCTTGAGTTCTCTATATATTTTGGAGATCAGACCTTTGTCTGTTGCGGGGTTGGTGAAGATCTTCTCCCAGTCAGTAGGTTGCCTTTGTGTCTTAGTGACAGTGTCCTTTGCTTTACAGAAGCTTCTCAGTTTAAGTAGGTCCCATTTATTCAATGTTGCCCTTAATGTCTGTGCTTCTGGGGTTATACATAGGAAGCGATCTCCTGTGCCCATCTGTTGTAGGGTATTTCCCACTTTCTCTTCTATCAGGTTCAGTGTGTTCAGACTGATATTGAGGTCTTTAATCCATTTGGACTTGAGTTTTGTGCACGGTGAGAGATATGGGTCTATTTTCATTCTTCTACAGGTTGACATCCAGTTGTGCCAGCACCATTTGTTGAAGATGCTTTCTTTCTTCCATTGCATACTGTTAGCTCCTTTATCGAAAATGAGGTGTTCATTGGTTTGTGGGATAAAATCCGGGTCTTCTATACGATTCCATTGGTCGACTTCTCTGTTTTTATGCCAGTACCACACTGTTTTCATTACTGTAGCTCTGTAATAGAGTTTGAAGTCAGGGATGGTAATGCCTCCAGAAGATCCTTTATTGTATAGGATTGTTTTGGCTATCCTGGGTTTTTTGTTTTTCCATATAAAGTTGATTATTGTCTTCTCCAGATCTGTGAAGAATTTTGATGGGATCTTGATGTGGATTGCATTGAATCTATAAATTGCCTTTGGTAGAATTGCCATTTTTACTATGTTGATCCTCCCAATCCAAGAGCAAGGGAGGTCCATCCATTTTTTGGTATCCTCTTCAATTTCTTTCTTCAATGCCTTAAAGTTCTTGTCAAATAGATCTTTCACTTCCTTGGTTAGATTTACCCCAAGATATTTTATGCTGTTTGTGGCTATCGTGAATGGTGAAGCTTCTCTGATTTCCCTCTCTGCTTCCCTATCCTTTGTGTATAAGAGGGCAACTGATTTTTTGGAGTTGATCTTGTATCCGGCCACATTACTAAAGCTGTTTATCAGCTGTATAAGTTCTTTGGTGGAGTTTTGTGGGTCGCTTATGTACACTATCATATCATCTGCAAATAACGAAAGTTTAACTTCTTCCTATCCAATTCGAATCCCCTTGATCCCATTATGTTGTCTTATTGCTATTGCTAGAACTTCAAGCACTATATTGAAGAGGTATGGTGAGAGTGGACAGCCTTGCCATGTTCCTGAGTTAAGCGGGATGGCTTTGAGTTTCTCTCCGTTTAATTTGATGTTAGCTGTCGGCTTGCTGTATATAGCTTTTATTATATTTAGGTATGACCCTTTTATCCCTAATCTCTCCAAGACTTTTAACATAAATGGATGTTGAATTTTGTCAAACGATTTTTCAGCATCTAATGAAATGATCATATGGTTTTTTTCTTTCAGTTTATTTATATGCTGGATTACATTGATAGATTTTCGTATGTTGAACCAGCCCTGCATCTGAGGAATGAAGCCTACTTGATCATAATGGATAATTTTTCGGATGTGTTCTTGGATTCGATTTGCCAGTATTTTGTTGAGGATTTTTGCGTCGATATTCATGAGTGAGATTGGCCTGTAGTTCTCTTTCCTGGTTGAGTCTTTGAGTGGTTTTGGTATCAGAGTAATTGTGGCTTCATAAAAGGATTTTGGTAATGACCCTTCTGATTCTATATTGTGGAATACATTAAGGAGTATAGGTATTAGGTCTTCTTGGAAGTTCTGGTAGAATTCTGCATTGAAACCATCTGGTCCTGGGCTTTTTTTGGTAGGGAGGTTTTTGATAACAGCTTCTAATTCTTCGCGACTTACAGGTCTGTTTAGATTGTTCACCTGGTCCTGGTTTAGTTTTGGTAAATGGTATTTATCTAAAAAAGCGTCCATTTCCTTTACATTTTCCAGTTTTGTGGCATATAGGCTTTTGTAGTAAGATCTAATGACTCTCTGAATTTCCTCTGTGTCTGTGGTTATGTCCCCCTTTTCATTTCTGATCTTATTAATTTGCGTGTTCTCTCTCTTTCATTTGATTAGTTTGGATAGGGGTTTATCTATCTTGTTGATTTTCTCCAGGAACCAGCTTTTTGTTTCATTGATTCTTTGGATTGTTTTCTGTGTTTCTATTTTGTTGATTTCAGCCCTCAATTTGATTATTTCCAGTTTTCTACTCCTCCTAGGTGAGTCTGCTTCTTTTTTTTCTAGAGCTTTCAAGTGGGCTGTTAAGTCTCCAATATGTGCTTTCTCTGTTTTCTTTAGGTGGGCACTTAGTGCTATGAACTTTCCTCTCAGGACTGCTTTCATAGTGTCCCATAAGTTCGAGTATGTTGTTTCTTTATTTTCATTGAATTCAAGGAAGACTTTAATTTCTTTCTTTATTTCTTCCTTAATCCAGGTATGGTTCAGTAGATGACTGTTCATTTTCCATGAGTTTGTAGGCTTTCTGGGGGTAGCATTGTTGTTGCATTCTAACTTTAATCCATGGTGATCTGATAAGACACAGGTGGTTACTAATATTTTTTTGTAACTGTGTAAGTTCGCTTTGTTACCAAGTATGTGGTCAACTTTCGAGAAGGTTCCATGAGCTGCAGAGAAGAAGGTATATTCTTTCCTCTTTGGGTGGAATAATCTATAGATGTCTGTTAAGTCCATTTGCTTCATTACCTCCATTAATTCTCTAATTTCTCTGTTAGGTTTCTGTCTGATTGACCTGTCCATTGGTGAGAGAGGAGTGTTGAAGTCTCCTACTATTAGTGTGTGCGGTTTGATGGCTGCCTTGAGTTTTAGTAATGTTTCTTTTATGTACGTGGGTGCTTTTATATTAGGGGCATAGATGTTCAGGATTGAGACTTCTTCCTGATGAATTGTTCCTGTTATGAGTATAAAATGTCCCTCTCCATCTCTTCTGATTGAATTAAGTTTGAAGTCAACTTTGTTAGAAATTAGTATGGCCACACCTGCTTGTTTCTTAGGTCCATTTGCTTGATAAGCCTTTTCCCAGCCCTTTACTCTGAGTAGGTGCCTGTCTTTGTGGTTGAGGTGTGTTTCTTGTAGACAGCAGAAGGTTGGATCCTGTTTTCTTATCCAATCTCTTAGCCTGTGCCTTTTTATAGGTGAGTTGAGCCCATTGATATTAAGTGATATTAATGACCAGTGGTTGTTAACTCTGGTCACTTTTTAAGTAGTAGGGTTTGTGTGTTTTCCTTCTTTGATTTGCGCTGGTGAAGAGTCTCTAGATGTCTGAGTTATTGTGGTCATTGTTGGACTCCTTAGTTAGTGATTTTCCTTCTATTATTTTCTGTAAGGCTGGATTTGTGGCTACGTATTGTTTAAATTTGTTTTTATCCTGGAAAATTTTGTTTTCTCCATTTATAGTGAATGAAAGTTTGGCTGGATATAGTAGTCTGTGCTTGCATCCGTGGTCTCTTAGTTTTTGGAGAACATCTATCCAGGACCTTCTGGCTTTCATGGTTTCCATAGAGAAGTCAGGTGTAAGTCTGATAGGTTTACCTTTATAAGTAACTTGGCCTTTTTCCTTTGCGGCTCTTAATATTCTTTCTTTATTCTGTATATTTTGTGTTTTGATTATTATATGGCGAGGGGATGTTTTCTTTTGATCCAGCCTATTTGGTGTTCTGTATGCTTCTTGAACCTTCATAGGTACATCTGTCTTCAGGTTGGGAAAGTTTTCTTCTATAATTTTATTAAGTATATTTTCTGTACCGTTGAGCTGCACTTCTTCTCCTTCTTCTACTCCAATTATTCTTAGGTTTGGTCTTTTTATTGTGTCCCATATTTCCTGAATGTTTTGTGATGAGAGTTTGTTGGACTTGCTGTTTTCTTTGATCAGAGTGTTTATTTTCTCTATGTTATCCTCAGAATCTGAGATTCTTTCTTCTGTCTCTTGTATTCTGCTGGTTATACTTGATTCTGTAGTCTCTACTCGTTTACCTAGATTTTCCATGTCCAGCCGGCCCTCTGTTTGTGTTTTCTTCTTTTCCTCCATTTCAGTTTTCAAGTCATGAACTGTTTCCTTTATCTGCTTGATTGTTTTTCCTTGGTTTCCTAGGGTATCATTCACTGATTTACTCAATTCCTCGAACTTTCTATTATACTTCTCATCCATTTCTATAAGGGCGTTTTTTATATGCTGTTTAAGGGTGTCAATCACTTTCATGAAGTCAGTTTTTTCTACTTCTTCTTGATTAAGGTGTTCATGTCCTCCTGTTGTGGGGTCACTGGCTTCTGGTGGTTTCGTGTTGTTTTTCAGATTGTTGGGAGAATTCCTGCATTGGCGTCTGCCCATCTCTTCCTCCCAATACTCCCCTTTGGATCTTCTTTTATAGGATCAGGTCTTCTTGCCCACTCATGTACCTTCCCAGTGATGTCACTCCCCAGAGATGTTTCTCCACAATGATGTTTCACTCGGTGCCCAGAACGAAACTCCGCGCTGCTTGGTTAGCTCGCGAACAAAGGGCCCACCCTGCTCGCTGCGGGCAGGCTATGGGAACAAAGGAGCTACCGGCCACCCCTATGTCCTCCCGGTTGAGATTCGGTCCCAGGCTGGGCAGGGAGGCGCTATGCCCCAAAGGAGGGAGGGAGACAGGGGGTGTGGGGATC
Source organism: Microtus oregoni (assembly GCF_018167655.1). Taxonomy (NCBI): domain Eukaryota; kingdom Metazoa; phylum Chordata; class Mammalia; order Rodentia; family Cricetidae; genus Microtus; species Microtus oregoni. The sequence goes on from NW_024543076.1 coordinate 17,000,624, forward strand.
TGGATGTAAGCTGAGTGGGATAGGAAGAGAGAGGGGGTTTGGGCAGTATAGCCCCTGTAGGATGGCCAGGAAGTGTGGGCGGGCTGAGGTATGATCCCAGCTGCCGCAGCACTCACTCACCACAATGATGTTTCACTTGGTGCCCAGATCAAAACTCTGTGCTGCTTGGTTAGCTCGCAAACAAAGGGCCCACCCTGCTCACTGCGGGCAGGCTATGGGAACAAAGGAGCTACCGGCCACCCCTATGTCCTCCCAGTTCAGATTCGGTCCCAGCGCCCTAGCAGGCTGGGCAGGGAGGCGCTATGCCCCAAAGGAGGGAGGGAGACAGGGGGTGTGGGGATCTGGATGTAAGCTGAGTGGGATAGGAAGAGAGCTCATAAAGTTATTCTTAAGGTATTTTTCTTCCGCTTCATCTACCTTTGGGTGTTCAGGCTTTGCTATTGTAGAGCCACCAGTTTCTTTTGCTGTAACACAATATTCTTTATGTTGTTAAATGTATTACCATGCTTACTTGCTATCTTTTGCTCAAATTGGTTTGGGTGGAGTCTATAGCTCTGATGGTGGTCACTCTCAGGTGCAGTTAGGGCTTGTGTCTCTGGTAGTTACTATCCCACAAGGTGCAGGTGGGGTGGTTGGTGTTAGTGGTCACACGTGTGTTGGGGGAATGGTTGGATGGATAGGTTGCTACTTTTGGCTTGCTTAGGATGCTGTGAATAGGATAAAACCGGGCCTAAGGCTTAGAGAACAGGGATGTCCAGCAAGGATTTCAGACATTCAGATGTCCCTTCACATGGGAGAATCTTCTGTCATTGTAAGTGATTATGAGTTTTTCCAGTTTTATTTATGTTACTGTGATGAAATATTCTACAAAAGTAATTTAGGGAGGAATTATTTATTTAGCTTACTATGCTAGGTTACAATCTATCATTTCAGTGAAGTAATGGCAGGAATTTACCTTTGCTGCTTTCCAGCTTGCTCAGTTAGCTTTCTTATACTGTTTAGGGTCTAGTCTATCTGTGTCACTTAATAATTAAGACAATCTCTACTAGACATGCCCACAGATCAACCTAATATTCATAGTTCTTCAATTAAAATATCTTTTCAGATTGTTTTAAGTTTTGGTGAGTTTATATTTAAAATAAAACATCACAACATCCCAATATCCTAGGTAAAATGTGTGTCAAACATATGAATAAATATAAAAATAACATGAAATTATAATAAAAACCTTTAAAAGGTATAAATAATGAAAGTTGAATGTCACTTTAGTTATTATTAATATTTGGAGAAGTTTTATGAAAATAGGAATAGTAAATCAAGAGTCAGCATAAGCTAGATTAGAGTGATGAATACCCATGCTTTATTAGCTTTGTGTTTAGTCTTCCATTTCAATTCATGGAATGGTGCTGCCCAAGTTTAGGTTGAGTATCCTTATGTCAATTAGCTTAATCTATGTAATCCCTTTCTCTCTTAAACCACAGAAATATTCAGTAGCCATGGCATAACCTGAATGCCTCCTTCTCTTGAAACTTCCTCCATCAGACAAATTAATCTATAGCTTTTGTATTTAGGTTCCCTGAAGTTCTCCAGACAAGGCAAAATGAAGCCAAATTCTTGCCAGAGTATTTCATGGATGATTTATTGCCTAGTTCCTTATAAATTCCTTGATCTCTCTTTAATCTCATTAACTAGTCATCCAATTGGCATGTTTCTCCCAGCATATTTATCTCTTATGCTCCCAAAAGATCTTCCCATTGTGCTCTGCTTGTAGTATGCTGCAGCTTTTGTAGTTACAGGTGACATTATAGTTTTGGGGTTTTTTTTGTTTTTTTTTTGTTTTTGTTTTTTACATTCCTACAAAATAATCCCAAAGACCAATGAACCAAACAGCATATATTTACAATCAGGAAGCAGAGGTTAATGAAAGCTCATGATGAACTACAGTTCTTCTTTTATGAAAGTCAAAGATCCTTACCTGTAGAATAGTGCTGCAGAAATTTATGGTGAGCCTTCCCACATCAGTTCATATAATCTAGGTATTCTTTCAAGTTTACACAGAGACTAGTCGAGATAATCTCTCATGGCTGTGCCCAAAGTTTGTCTCTAATGTGACTCTAGATCCTGTCCAGTTAACAAGCTTACACATCGCAATGTCACTTACACTCTGAAACAAAAACCTCCAACCTCTTAAAAGTAAGGAGAGAAATATCAGTTGTCTGTGACTGCTTGGGATGAGGGTGCAGTGAGATTGAAGTTAATAGATGCTGAGTGAATGTTAGGAAGAAAAATTAAGTCCTAGTAAGCCAAATATCACAGCTAATAATCATATATGTTTTAAAAGAGGCACATAAGTATTTTAAGTATTACTAACATACATAATTTATTTTTCTTTTGTATATACTTGTTAAAAAGTAATATTTACATTGGAGATAATCAATATGTTATTATTTTGATTTAATAATTTTACAGTGTATAACCTGTATTGAAAATATTATAGTTCTTACTATATGTAAATGTTTGTTACTGTTTTTGCAAATGATTAGTAGAAAAATTTACATATGATGCCTAGAGGTAGTGTCATTATAGAATTATGACCCTGCATGTCCTAACAGGCCTCTATAATTTTATTCCAGTTTTTCACTTATACAGAAAGTTTTATCCTTGCTAATGCATTCTATTTAAGGTAATAAGAAAAGCTGCAAGATAGTTATATTCTCTGCATATGGACTTTTTATGTATTCTGAACTCAAAAAAGAAGCATGCAAGTTTTAGCTACTTAGGAGTGTAGCACAAATTCTAATTGGTCTTAATAGAAAAACCTGAAGTCACATAATAGGAGGTGAAAACTGAAAGATCAGAGAAGTAAAGGAGCCAGTCACTAGAGGGACTTCTTACCTCTACCACCACCTTAGGGTAAAGGGAACAACTCTTGTATCTGCCCACCTAATATTCCTCTCTCCACCCAGTCATATCACTTCCTGTTTCCATCTCCCTAGTGCTGGAATTAAAAGGTGTGAGATGCCAAATGCAGGGATAAAAGGTGTAAGCTGTTTCTACGTTAGACTGATTAAATCTGATGTAGCCCAGTGGAGCCTTAAACTTTGAATCTGCTTCTACCTCTCAAGTACTGGGGTTAAAGGTTTGTTCTACCACAGCTTGGCATCTATGGTTAACTCGTGGCTAGTGCTGCCCTCTGATATTCAGGCAAGCTCTATTTGTTAGAGTCCAAACAAAATATCACCATATAGAAAAGTCATGAGAGGCATTTTACATTTTGATATATGAGATTGTGAAACTATTTAATGTTTCTGTATATACATTTCTAAATTTGTTTGATGTAATTTTACACACACACACACACACACACACTCACATGTGCATACACACAAACACCTTATATTATTGGGGTCTATGCAGAAATTTAAATCATGGTTAGACAAACTCACACATTATTCTTTGAGAGACAAGGTACTACTCAACCCTCTGTGCTGACAATGGCAAAGAAAATCTACAGAAAATCAGTATTAGACAAGGCATAATTCAGGAAGACTTTAAAGACACAGAAGTAATAAACTAGTGATCTTTCTTTTAAGTTTCACAAATTTTATACAAAAAAGGTGTGGGAACAGGAGTTTTGATGAACCAGTTTTGCACAGTATCATCAGAACTACTCAAATCTGTCAAAACTTGTGTGAAAGATGAGTACCATTGTCAATGAAAACATTCAACATGAAAGATGTATTACCTCTTTCCCATGTTACATTTCAGACATAACACAAAAAAGGATTAGTAATCTCAGTTTAAGAAAAGAGTCTTTGCAGATGATATTATCACTTCAAAATATCTTTGTACAAAAGCAGATCAAATAGGACTAAAACATTAGGACTTTCCAAGCATGAATCTGGAGTTTCCTTGTAAAAGATAGTACAGAATAGAAGAAGGGTAGTACGTGGGATTATGTGACTCATGGTTTGTTGTTAGACAGTAAATGTCATAAAATATGGGACTATTAAGGTTATATTGTATTGTCACTATGGATAATATGAGTTTTATTAAGCCTAAAATTTAAATAAATGTTTGTACACCTCTGACAGAGATGCTAGTACCCCATAAGAAGCAACAATCCAGTGACTAGAGAAACAAATGTTTACAGATCAATTGAAAAGTAGCATGCAGTCCAGTGCATAGATTCCTTTCTAGTCTGTGCTGGTCACTTTATGAGACCTCTACAAGGTTAAATGAAGAAAGAGTAATAATATATTTCAAGTGTTGTTTGCCTTTATTGCTTTTCTTCAGGCACCTTGAATACAAATTCACTTCTGTGAAACTTGGAACTTTCTTCAACTAAGTGGGAAATCAATTGCCATTATAATGAACTCTCTTTGTCAGCCTAGACTCTTCTAACAATGAGCAAAACTGGGAAGCTCAGCTTAGATACTTAATATTTTTTAGTTCTGAGTTATAGAACTCCTAGATCAAACTTGGTCAGGATTGGTTTCTCATAACCATTTTCTTTTTGACTTGCAGACAGCTTCTGTTTTCCTTCTTAGGCTGTCACGAGAGAGATATAGATATAAAGAAATACACACACAAACGAGAGAAAGAGAGAGAGAGAGAGAGAGAGAGAGAGAGAAGAGAGAGGGTCAGGCAGTGAAGGACACAAACACATGCACACAGAGAATTAAGAGAGAGACAAACACACACACAGAGTATGAGAATTAGGCTATCTCCTTTTATATGAAGACCATCCTACCAGGTAAGTGCCTATCCCTTATACTATTGTTAGTCAGTAAAGACCTTATTTATAAGGATAATTAGGAATTAAAAATTCATTAAATAAATCAATTTTGTAAAAGGCACAAAAGACTTTTAAGTAGATTTTTGAAAACTTGTTTTACATTCTTTGTTTATTATTCTTAGATTTAATATAAGAATTATTTACATCACCTTTATTTTATGACTTGAACTGAAGTTTAAATACAAATTTGACAGAATATTTGTGGAATTAATTAATAAAAGTATTTATTCTCCAGTTTACAAAAATAAGTAAAGATCAGGGAACAATTACTTTTGTATTTTCTCATGGATTTTTAAATTTTATCCATATGCTATATAATTTGATTTCAAATAATATTGTTTTACTCAATCTGAGCTTATATAACTACCCCAAACAGAGATTGTTGCCTTGTTTGGGCATAGAAAACAATAATGTCAAAAGAGTTCATCCAGGTTCTTTGCGTCTTTATAAAGACAAAGACAGTGAAATGGGTAGAAGTTCTACAACATGTTACTTGGAAAACATTAATTAATTTGTTCTATCAGGGTGCAGTTAAAGTTGTATGAAGGTACTAGGTAGATAGTGAAGAACTGTTATATCTACATAGAAGAAATTAACTTAGTATACTTCAGTTAGTTAGTGTTGTCATTGCTGTTTTAAAACACCATAACCAAAAATAACTTGGAGAGGTGAAGGTTTATTTGCCTTACATAATCTTCATCACATTCCATTGAGGAAGCCAAGGCAGGAACACAAATTAGGCAGGATACTGGTGACAGGGGATGATGGAGAGGCCCTGGAGGGTGGCTGCTTGTTGTCTTGATCTTTATGGCTTATTCTGCCGGCTTTCTTATAGAACTCAGAACTACTAATTCAAGATCTGCTATGAAGTTCTGGGCCATCCTCCTTTTATCAATCACTGGTTAAGAAAACGAAGTCTCCAGTAAAAACCGCCAGATCAATTATAGAACATCAAAGTACCCCAAACCAAGGTAAGAGATCACCAACATCCCACCAATACTCCTCAGAGTCCTTGAGGCTTTCCCAAACAGTACCCTAACCCATCTTCACCATATCCTGGCCTACAACACTGGCAAAAAGTTCCTACTCTGCCAGAAGCCATGCCTATACTCCAAAGCTCAGAAGCCCCCTGCTGTACTTGAAGCCACGCTGGGATCTGGAACCTCAGAGTACACTCCAGTAATCAGAACCTAGGGCATTAGGCAGGCCACCAAAACCCAAGTGGAGGCACCTGACTGAACCAGAGTACTTGCTGATCAAAGCCACAGGCCACTCAGGCCAGAAAAGAAGAGAAAACAATAAGGAAGAGGGAAAATACAAACTCAAAAATTTGTACCTAAACTTATAATTACCTCAAGCCCAGGAACCTAGAGGACTATATAAAAATAAAAATCAACAATACCCAGGGCAATATGTAACCACCAGAGCCCAGCTATCTTCACTCAGCAAGCCCTGTGATGTTGGATTACTCTCTGTATGCTATGAATATTGCTGGTTAATAAAGAAACTGTCTTGGGCCTGTGCAGACCAGAATAGAAGTAGGCAGGGAAAAATAAACTGAATGCTGGGAGAAAGGAGGAAGAGTCAATGAGAAGCCATGGAACTGCTGACAGACACGGAAGACTTGATGAAACCTTGCAAGTAGGCCATGAGCCTTGGTAAAATATAAAATAATGGAGATGGGTTCATTCTAGATGTAAGAGTTAACTAGCAATATGCTTAAGTAATTATCCAAGCAGTGATTTAATTAGTACAGTTTCTGTATGGTTATTTCAGGGGTCTGGGCAGCTGATAATTCTGAACATCTTTGCCCCAAATACAATGGCACCCACATTTGGTAAAGAAACATTACTAAAGCTTAAATAACATATCAAAACCCACACATTAACAGTGGCAGATGTCAACACTTTTCTGTTACCAATGGACAGGTCATCCAGATAGAAACTAAACAGATGTAACTAACATATGTTATGAGTTAAATGTACCTAACAGATATCTACATAATGTTTCACCCAAACACTAAAGAATATACTTTTTTCTCAACACCACATGTAATTTTCTCCAAAATTGACCACATACTTGGTCACAAAGCAAGTCTCAATAGATTAAAAAGAATAGAGTAACTCCCTACATTTTACCTGGCCAACATTGATTAAAGTTTGAATTCAGTAACAACACAAACTGCAAAAAATCATGTGAATTCATAGAAATTGAACAGCTCTCAAAAAATGCCACTGGGTCAAGCAAGAAATTAAAGACTTCCTAGCATTCAATGAAAATAAATGTATAACATACCGAAACTTATGGGACACACAAAAACAGTGCTAATAGGGAAGTTCATACCAATAAGTTCCTACATTAAAAAATAGAGAGATCTATTATTTACAACTTAGCACCATACCTGAAAGCTTTATAACAAAGAGAAATAAGTTCATCCATGAAAAGTAGATGCAAGAAAATAATCAAACTGAGAGATGAAATTAAGAAAATAGAAACAACAAGAAGAATGAAACAAATAATTGGTTCTTTGAGAAAAAGAACAAAATAGACAACCCTTGTCCAAATCAAATAAATGATAAAAGATGTCAAAATTAACAAAATCAGAAACAAAAAGGGAAACATAGCAACAGATACAGAGGAAATTCAAAGAATCAATGACTGTTCCAGCTTGAGATCCATGCCATGAGAAGAAGCTCACCCTTGACACAGCCTGGAGAGCCAGAAACCAGAGGCTGGAAAGGGCAAAGACCTAGAATAGAACCAAATGTGAATGGAAAAAAGTCTGTGACATGATTCTTAATGCCTCTCTGCTGTACTCCTATACAGAAGCTTAGCATAGTCCTCTTCAGAGAGGAGGTATAAAACCAACCTGCACAATTTTGGCACATTTGTCTGTGCATCTACTATAAGAAAAACTGAACTTGGTTATAGATTGAAGTTTGTGCTTAGGTTTCTGTTACTTTCTTTCATTACCTTTCTTATCCCATAACCCTGCATAATGGTCTATTTAAGGCATATAGTAGACAGCAGAGGCATATTTTGCAAATGTGCATGTGTACCTTGAAGAATGAATGAATAAGAGAGATCATTTGTTTTGATAGCAATGAGCAGAACTCCAAATTGCCTATAAGATCCAGAGACATACGAATGTGCATTAACTGATACTACATGAATACTTTAATTATTAAGTCTAGTCTTTAATGAAAAGCTCTGTTGTACAATTATAAATTATATGGTTTAAACAAACTTCTTTCATTCTCTACTTCAAAATATTTTGTATCTGGTAGTTTCTTGAAAAATATAATTATGTATATGTTCTCAAAGTAAGGAAGAAAAAATAGTTGGAATGGAAAAATCAATTTGTTGAATCTATACTTTTTGTGATAAAATATATTTTCACTTTGAAAGTTACTAGGATTCATTGCCTCTATTCATTTCTTATTGTGGAATTATTTGGACATGGTAAACAATGTACCCCTCTGTCCCATGACTGTACAGCAATTTCTTAAGGCTTCTTTTGGAAGTACTTCTAGATGTCATAAATATGTTGAAAATAATAGAGCCAAGGATATTGTACTCTTTATAAAGAAATTTCCAAAAAAATATTTTAAGTAAAACTAAGTTTTATTGACTTAAAGAAGAATGAGTTATCAAGGCCCTATGCAATGCCGGCATGATTCTGAGAATGTGTTTATTTCTCATCAAGACTACAGTAGGAACTTTAAGTATTACTTTTTAGGAAGAAGTAGAAGAATTTCACACAATTCTAAAATTAAACATATTTGGTTATGTTGTGTGAGGCTGCTCAGCAGAGCCTTTAATGAAAACATAGGTTAACTGAGATCCATCATCCTAAGTACACGATAAGAGAAATCCCATATGTTAATAGACATAATTTTGCAGAAAGGTTACATGATAGTATAATTACCTACCTTAAAAAAAACAGGCATGATGTCAGTTGGTACAGTAAATTCAAATCTAGTGTTGTGATAGAAGCAATAAGCAATCAAGGCAGTAAATGGTTCAAAGACTCTTGTGTTCTGTTAAAAGTCAAAGAAAAATAGGAAGAGAAAGCTTTTATTTTTATATAAATTCACTAGGGTAGAGCATGGAAAAAAGTGGGAAAGACATGAATAACAATTACAGTTTCTTTTTTTTTTTTTTTTTTTAAATTTATTTATTTATTAAGGATTTCTGCCTCGTCCCCACAACCGCTTCCCATTTCCCTCCCCCTCCCCCGATCAATTCCCCCTCCCTCATCTGCTCGAAGAGCAATCAGGGTTCCCTGACCTGTGGGAAGCCCAAGGACTGCCCACCTCTATCCAGGTCTCGTAAGGTGAGCATCCAAACTGTCTAGGCTCCCACAAAGCCAGTTTCTTAAGCCTCTCAATGTAAACTAAGAAAACTAGAGGCTACATCTCAGTTTGAGCCATACAGACTGTTCCATGGTCATAGACAGGCCACAACTAAATATCTAACAATCATGAGAAGAAATGATATATAACAAAAGACAAAAAAGAAAGTGAATGTATACAGCTACGGATAATGTGCTGACCACAATACACATATTCATTTATCTCTGTGCAAGCAAGAGTCATATTTAATACATCTTAAAAGTCCCTAATATATAAGGAATAGGGAAAATTGTAAAACAATAATAAAAATAGGATTGACTCTCTATTCAATAATCACAGGATACAAGGTTAAAATAGGACTGTAGAATAGTGACTCAATATGCAGGCAGTCATATAACTTTAATAATCAAAGGTAATATGAGACCTCTTCTTGGGAAGAAAAGCACGATCACATAAATATTAAGTAGTCTGGTTTTTATATCATCTTTATACAGGCTCTTACCATTAGAGAAGAGAGAACCTCAGTTGAGAAAATGTACCCATATTATATAATATCTGGCTGCAGGAATACATGTTAGGCATTTTCTTAACTCTTTCTATAGTCCAGGCCATTCTGGGTGATGCCGCTCATGGGCTGGAGCTGTTGGTTCCATAAAAATTTAAACAGAGCAAGCCCTGACGAGCTAACTAGGAAGCAGCATTCCACCATGGTCTCTGCATCAGCTCTTGCCTCCAGGTTCCTGCATTGTTTGATCTCCTATTTTGACTTCCTTTCTTTTGGTCATGTTGTTTGTCGACAGCAATAGTAATCCTATCTAGGATAGATATCAATGCGATTATTAAAGTTTGGAAGTTACCTCTTCCTAGTCCACAACAATGGGTCTGAATAGCCATGGATTGCTAACTACAACCATAGACTGTTTTTCCATATTCGTCATAATCCTTCATTCACAACTGCCTAACAGTCTCTGGAAAAGATTCTTCTAGTGTATAGTGCTGTTTAAACGTTAATTTCTACAAAACCTTTTGCCTAACAATTAAAAATCAATGCCTTACTTAGTTTTAAGATTAAGTTGAGAACCTCAAAGTGACTTAATGCAGAGGTTTCAGCACAGGATCTCTACTGAGAATGTAGGAAAGACAGTCATTCAATCACGCCCATTTGTTAACTTGGTCTATACATGTTTCAAATTTTACGCTGGGGAGACATAATAAATTTTTCCTTGCTATGAATTATAAAAGCTACTAATGAAAATACTGCCAGTTCTAAATATGTTTTTACTAAATAATACTATGTATCTACAGAATATCAGTAAGCTAACCATCCTAAAATTATGTTTTAAGATTTTGGCATTAAAACCTAACTTGGTTGAAGAACTGTCCAGCTTTTTACCAACATTTTACATAGGCTAGCACAGTTTCTGAAATCCATTTTAGACCATCTTTTGGTATGTTGTCATTGGAAAGCAGTAGTTCATGAACGATTGCCTCAAGGACTTTTAGGAGGATTGCAAATTATTGAAGTGGAAAATCTTTATAGGAGATCAAAATATATCCTAATATCAACCCTGAGGTCTTGTGTTGAATAGTCAAGCATGGCTGCATAAAATAGATTGAATAAAACCAGCACCATTAGAGATCCCTGCTCCCTAGGACTGGTGATGGATGACTCCGGTCAGATGCTATCAACACCATCTTAACCAGTCATTTCATCATGAAAGTTTCAAGCTTTGGTAAACATCCCCAGAAAACCCACTTTATTGTTGTCAGAAAAGAGATCTCTACTGTCAGCAAAAGTCACGATAGATTAATAATTGAATGACTGACAGTTGAAGGATGGGACTTCTCTGTTTACTGTGAGACAATATCACTTGACTAAGTAACATGTGTCTATATCTCAGGTGAGTTCTTCTCTTATATGCAAATCAGTTAAAAGTCATTCATTCCATGCTTTTTATTCAATATGATTCAATTGGAATATCCAGATATTTCACCATGTAAGATCAGGTCATTTAAAATATAACCAATACAGGGAAACATAATTCAAAAGATTATAAAATCAAACAATAACTATTAGAAGTTTGTACAGTTCTAATAAATTTTTCCTAGGGTTCATGATTAAAAATCTGGCTAGAAAATAGTATATCTTTTCATTTGGTATTTATATGCCTTATCTCACACCAATCTTCCATTTCTCCTTCTCTCTTTTTTATCATTTCTTTCCCCATCAATAGATTCCTCTGGCTTTTGGCTTGCACTATAGTTCGGTCAATAAGGAATCAGTACAGGAAGAACAAAGAGACAGATTGAATTTGGGATATATACTTTCTCATTATGAACCCTATTAGGTCGTATTCAGCTGGGTAAGGTCAGCCATACAAACAAGGCTCTTCCATTATAATACAGAGTGTTATACTATTTTGCAGGTTTGCAGGATTTCCTTCTGTATGCTGTGATTACCACTGATAAATAAAGAAACTGTTTTGGCCCTATAGCAGAGCTATAGGGAAACAGAGCTAGGTGAGGAAAACTAAGCTAAATGCTGGGAGAAAGGAGGCAGAGTCAAAAAGAAGCCATGAAGCCTCCAACGGAGACAGACATGCAGAAACTTTGCTGGTAGGCCATGACCTCATGGTGATGCACAGATTAATGGAGATGAGTTAAATTAAGATGTAAGAGTTAGCCAATAAGAAGCTAGAGCTAATGGGCCAAGCAGTGTTTTAAATAATATAGTTTCTATGTGATTGTTATGGGAATCTAAGTGGCTGGGACAAACAAGTGGCCTTCTTCCCTTTCCATGTAGAGACTACACCCTTCCACACAGATGTGTGTCTCAGCAGTGTACAGCTTTTTGTCAGCCATTAGTACCTGGGTTCAACCTCTGTTACTGTGAGACTTCCTAATCCTAAATGAATATTCTATAATATTCCACTTGCGTGATCAGAACTTGAAAATTTCAGCAAATTTCTCCCTCCCCTCTGAAAATCTCAGGCACCTTAATTTTATCTACCTCTTATGTAGATTTTATAACCAGAGAATTTGTCTTTTCTTTCCCAGGGAAGATCATTTCAGAGATAAAGTGATTTCTCTCTTTCTCTCTCTGTCTCTCTGTCTCTCTCTCTTTCTCTCTAAGATACACACACACACACACACACACACACACACTCACCTGCAAAATAGTCATCACTTTCAGGCACATACTTGTAAACACACAAGCATGGACAGACATACACAGGCATGCATGCTAACACAGACAAATATATTGGGCCCAACTCACACTCATGAAATTGAGCTATACCATTTTCTCACTGGACAGTCCTTTTGTGTTTTTATTTTGTGATCTGCTTCACTTTGGAATAAACAATAGCAGTACATGAGGGAAATATCACAAGTAAATGCAGAGTCAACAAATAAGTAATTTTAAGATACAATTCTGTCATGTGACTCTGGGGTAGTTTTCTAAGACGATGGAACCTAATACTTGGGCATTGAAGTGAATGACAAATCTGTGAGAGCCAAGGAAGTTTTGAGAATACAAAGGGAAGGGAGATCTCGTCACATTGAAAACTAAAAGATTTGCATTTTCTTGATTAAACAAGGTAATTAATTGCTGGATATATTTAGGGAGAAATCTAAAGAATCACTACCAAGAATGGTTTAAAATAATTAATAACATTTTAATTTAAATTACTTTTAGAGGGTATTATTGATTAAACTGGGGACCATTATGCCATTAAGATGGAAAATGTTTATACAGAAGATGGATTTTAAATTCTTTTAAGCTTAGAGACACACAGGAGATAATCAAGTTTTATATAATGATATTCACTCAATGTGCAAAAGTCATCTGAGCTCCTAGAAAAATAAGATATATTTGCATTTCATATGTGTGTTAGAATTTTACATCTAGACATGAGCTCTATGCACAGACTGTAACACAATGTGTGTGTGTGTGTGTGTGTGGTTTGTGTGTGTGTGTGTGTGTGTGTGTGTGTTCTGTACCAATAAATATATTTCAGTATAAAAATAGGAACATATGTTTATGGAATAAAAATGCATTAATAGGAAATGGGTAAACCAGTAAATATGTCATGACAGAAAAAAATGTTTTGCTGTTTCATTTTAGTTTTGCTATTATTCTTGTTAAAAGCAATATTATTTTTAGGCTTTCTATATAGAACAATAGGTTAGGATGCGTATTTAGCTTTCTTGCCAGGAAGCTGAGGCTGTCTCCCCTTGATCTTTGTATCTGCAGCAGTCTTGACCAAAACAAGGTAGCACAGGTGTCACTAGACATCCATGAAGCCATGATTCTGAGAAGGCTTATCATTTCAAATTTTCCTAAAGCCAATCAGTAACAAGTTTAGAAAACATGGAAATTGAAGCTGAGGCACGTCACCCACTTCAGGCAGGGTAGGCAGCAAATATGGGAAGCCATTTTGTGCTAGGCTATTTCCATCTAACCCGACAGCCTGCTGTAGACCCAGAAGTGAGCAGATAACATCTCACAGACCAAGGATAAGTCATCCACTTTGAATCTGGCTAAGACTGTCAACGATGATCTTATGAACAAGGAAACGGTTCTTTGAAGTAGTCAGCCTTTGGTATGCTTTGTCTACAGTAACAGAGAACTAAAAGATGAAGAAAACCAAAACACAGAGGCAGAAATGTTTTCTACCAAAATCTTCTCAACTGTATTTGTCAGCATTTGTCATAAACTGTCAGAATGAAAAGGTTTCTAGGGTTTTGTTTTAACCCTCCCAGATAGTTTATGTGCATTGTTGGATAGAAACACAGAAAGAGAAATAAGTAAATAAGTAGACAAGGAGATAGAAAGCTGAGAAAGAAGGAGTAATAGATCCATTCTGTAGGTTTTGCTTAGTACATGCCAGGAAATAATGGCTTTCTTCATTCTTTCCAGTAACTATACTTTTGGTGTGATTGATTCTATTTTATTTAACAACTCTTTACGGGCATGCAGTTTGGTGGTTGACATAATATCTGACACAGAAAGGGTTACAACAATTAGTTTTATTCTTTTCCCCATAAACACATACATGGCCATCTCAGGGGGAACAAAAAGATTTTTTTTTAAAGAAAATTATTTATTAGTTAATCTTTGGACAACAACTTTCCAATTGTCATCTTTGAAATTTGTATCTACTTTATTGTCTTTACTTCATGAATTTAGGGTTCGTTTTTGCTCGTTGGTGCCCAAATTGCAGGAATAACACAAGTTTGTTTGCCCAGTAATTATGATTCAAACTGCCCTGAAGGTCCTGGATAATCAGCCTTCCTTGAATTCTTGAAAACTGCTTCAACAGTTAGAGATGTGTATATTTAGATTTTCTGTATTTGGAGCAGCTAGTTAGTTAGCCAATGTTTGTTGACCCCGTTCAAGCTTCATTCAGAGAGAATGCAATTGACCAGAGTAATCTACAATCTGTTGATGGTCAGAGAGACTTAGAGCCTTACCAAATCCACTTGCCTTTAACTAAATGAACTGGCAATCTAACAAAATAGTACCTCATAGAAAACGACACCCCAAAAGTAGGTGTATGATCTCGAGGAACATTTGAATAAAATAAACAAAGATTAAGTGTCGCTCATAACTGTGGAATGGGACACAAACAAAACTCCAATTTATCCAGGGGCACAAAGTTCTATTCTTATAATAGCTAAAGTTACAGAACGGAGAATAAAATACAGCAAACCTGAGATATAGCCTGAAAGATGCTTGATTTCTGCTACCTACTTTTCAGATGTGTTACATCTTCATCACCCTGGCAGACAGGGCACCACTTTGAGACAAGGGCCAGTCATTTCTTCAGTTCTCTCAAGACGCTTGGTAGTTCTTTACACACAGAGGTTTGGGTCCCAGTGAAGAGCAGTCCAATCTCTTCCCACCAGTAAAGAGCAGATTATGAAAGCTGCTGCAAAAGACGGATTCATTTCTGCCTAACTAGAGATGGTCAGTCCCTTCACTCACTTCCTTAAGGGAAAAACAGTTATTGTGCTAGTGGGTTGTAGCTCTACCAAAAACTAGCAAGTAAAATGACCATTTAATGAAGCCCCAAATCTGAACCTAGTAATCCTACTTTCAGTTTATCTGTGACATATCAGCCTTGGAGCATGACATAGAACTAAAACTTCAGCATCTGAGCATCAGTCCACCAAGGTGAATCGGGTTTAGGTGCTCTGATCAGTCTCAGAGAGAACAATATCTCTTCCAGTGTGAACATAACTCTTAGCATATCCTACCAAACAATCAACTGCCACATCAGCACTAATTAGAAGAAACGAATATGAACTTAAATACTTGACTTTATTTCAGAAAGCATGCTTCTATTATAGTAAAAGCAAAAGTGAAAAGTTCTTAACCTGTGGGTCACATTACCTTTTGGGGCCGAACAACCCAAAACAGTGGTCACCTAAGACCACCAGATAACGCAGATACTTATATTATTCATAATAATAACAAATTTACAGCTATGAATTATCAACCAATGAATTTATAGTCGGGGGTCACGGCAACAAAAGGAACTGTGTGCACTGGGGTGAAGCAGTAGGAAGGTTGAGCACCACCATTTGGAAGGTTGAGCACCGCTGTGCTAGTGTTAATGACTGCAAGTGCCCCAACAGAAAAGGATATTATAGTCATGCTCTCTGTAGCCTTCACAATGGTTACTGTGACAACTCAGACTTCATGCGAGGAAACTGAGGTTCAGGTGTTAAATTGATTCAAAGCCAGCAGTCAAACCATCCAGTGAAGCTTAAATATTTCCAGTGAAAAGATTACCTAAAAACATTCCAAGAACCAGACTCACTAAACACAGCTGCAAAATGGGGCAAGGTAGGAGGTATCCGTTTCAGATGCGGCCACTTTAGCTGGACTATTTGAATGGCTCTCAGTGGCTCATGCCTGCTACACCATGGTCTCTAGTCCTTACTTATCTTTTTTCTATTAGTATTGAAGAAATTTTGTAGCTAATATTTGTTTATTAAAATGCATTGACAACTCAAAACATTTTAAATTTGTATATATATATATATGTGTGTGTGTGTGTGTGTGAGTGTGTGTGTCTATATATGTATGTGTATATATGGAAATGTATCATAATATTTCAAAATTGTCTTTTTTGGAGGAAATTTTTGCACTTGTAATTTTTCTTTGCTCTCCATTAGTAATTAAAAATAATTGTTTCTATTGAACCAGTGGGAACATACTGGCTTTGAAAGAGTTAGCATAAGTAAAATCTGTTTATTTCCTGAAATTCATAGAAAATAAAGAATTCCAGTGCATTTTAGCTAATCTTTCCATGTTTTACAAGTGAGTCTTAGCTACTTTTGTGAGTTTATTCTTTTGTAAAATTTCTATTGCATTTTAATTATCCATATTACTTTTTCATTTTTCTTGTTAAGACAATTTAGCATCTCAGTCACGAAGGTTATCACTGAATTAACTCCATAACTCTTCTAATTTATTACTGTGCCCATTTTCTATCTCTCTTTCTTCTGATATGATTATAAAACCTCATCTTTTCTCCTCAATGTCCTTTGATTTCCTTATCTCAGGTTCCTTTCCACATCTTATTAACTTACATAGACATACTCAATGAAAGATAGTCTTCTTGGTTCACACCCTATTTCTCTGACAGTAAAGCATTTAATTGTGAATGAATGTATATGTAGGTAAGAAAAATTTGTCCTTGAAACAGGAGATTTTTAAATTAATTCAATTTATATATGACATATTTAAGAAGTCTCATCATAGTTTAGTATTTAATCATAGGTTATTATTTTTTGTCTACCTAAACACATGTTTCTCTATCTCTTTCTGTCTGTGTGTGGTGTGTGTCTCTGTCTCTCTCTGTGTGTATGTGTGTGTGTAATGGTATAAATTTTATATGATAAATGGCTATAAACGATAAAAATATATGCCTTCTTTGTACTTCAGATTTGCTTTTGATTTATATTATGTATGCCTTTATCATTATAATCAATTATGCTAGATTTTTTTACATGGCTAAAAATAGTAATGAGTACTTTTGAAAACAGTTACAGCATTATAAAAATAATAAATTCTATATATTATTAGAATTAGTATAGCTTTTATACAAAGAAATATTTTAGAAGCAAGCTTAAAACTTTAAGGGGACACAAAACCTGGTAATGCCTAAGAGATGTCATCACCCTGAAATCATTTCCAACTTAGGGTGCAAATATCATCAATTTTGAGAATGGATAGATTATAATTTTGAAAGACAGTTTTATAATGTGAATAAAGCCATATTTCTCAATGGCTTTATGATTAGTCCATGGGCCCTGCACCATCACTGTCGTGCAGAAATTCTATCCAGCAATTCAAATTAGATTGCACATCAGAAGTCTAAAGAATGGTCTAGGAATGGTACCTTAAAAGTGATGCACGGAGGCAGATGGGAGAAATGGAGGAAACGAGAACACTGCAGCAAAAGTCCTATGTAAAATTATTGATAAACTAAATGCAAAACAATGAAAATAACAAATAAAGGAAGAAAACATTATTTATAATCATGTACTAGCTCTGAAAAATTACTATTGTAATACAACATGCCAGACCTTAATTAGAAACATTGACCATTTGAAAAGTGAGATGGCATAGAAAGACAACTTGGAATAATACATTTTTATTCTACAAAATGAGTTCAAATGAAGCAAGAATAGTTGAATATGTCTAAAATAATTGAAAAATTTAGGAAACAAAGATCTATGCAGTGGTTTGCAAATACATGGGACTGGATTGTTCTCCCTAAAAGAAAGAAAAATGGAGAGGCATTACATAAGAAAAAGGGGACAGAGAAAGGGTGAGGCAAAGAGCGGGCTAGAAGACACAGATGATAGATGGTTCTATAGATAGGTTGATAATAAGTGACACAGAACAATGAAGTGGGAGGGGCTCTCCATTTATCAACTAGTGCGTTTAATTCTCTGTTTCATTGTCCTTTCTACAGATGGATATACTTCAGCGATTATTATCATATCCTCAGCAAATGAACAGACTAGCTATAAAACTCTAGTTTAATAGTGTTTTATTTTGTTTGTACATTTTAAAAACATTTTAAAATCATTTTAGTGTTGTGAATATTTATGTAACTATCTATAATCATGCCCACATTTTAGAAAGCCATATACCTTAAAACTTAGACTTTACAAAAGTCTGTCAATATGAGAAACAGTCTTTTTTGGAAATTATAGTGTTTCTGAGATTTGTTATGGACTGATGACAATGTAAGAATTACCTGAAGTCACAGTAGGCATGAGCTGCTCTGCATGAGGGCTGCTTTGTACTCAAAAAGCAATAAGAGGTAGGTTAGGAGAGAAGCAGATGGGACTAAAATATTAAAATGACATTCAACTTTAACTGAAATTATGCTTTTTGGGAAAAAAAAATTCCTTTTCCCAGAAATTACTGAAGACAACAAAAAGTACAAAACAGTGGTTCTCAGAAACAGAGATAGATTCAGACTCCTGATTCAAACTGATTTCTGGCTTTCATTCTAAAGATGCATATGTGCTTAAATGTATATACATACATACATACATATACAAGCCACTTGTGTACTTAAGCTAATAATACCACATTTTAATGGGAAATTTATAGATACCTACCCCCTGCTACCTAGCCAGCTTTTCAAAGTAGCTTCACAATTATCTCTTGAAAAAAAAACTTGTTTTAAATGCTTATTATTCCACTCATAAAATATTCATTGAAGGCTAGCTATGCATTATGTTGTCAGATGATCACTGAAAAGATACACATGTGATTTGCACTATATTATAAAAAAGAGTATCAATGACATTTAAAACATTGTGATAACTGCCATTTACTTCGTACTTGGCAATGAAAGAGAGATCAGTTTTACTGATATGGCTTTCTTTCTTGTTGTTTTTAAATTTAAGCATCCAAACAAAGAGAACTATATATGGAAATAGGGGGGAAAGGCTTTATTGTACCTAAGCTCAGGATGTTTCACAATAAGGACCCCCTACAAGCAAAGAAATTGACTCTAAGTTGCAAAATTGATTATACTCCTTTGCTTTTATACAATAAACACTTCTTTAACTCTACAATCATGCTAGTGAAATGACTAATTAAGATATTATTAAACTGATTCAATAATAGAATGGTACATAGATCTAAATTAGCTTTTTATAATCTTAGAATTTTATTTTCTTAAGTCATAAATGTGAAAAATGTGAATTAAATTAAGTATGCTCCAGCATGGCACAGTGCAGAGAATTGGGAATAGATAGTTTATGGTTGCAATATAACTTTATATAAATAAAAACAATGGTGATGATGAGTTCTTTCAGAAGAATGAGTCAGAGAGATAATCACAATTTAGTACTCAGAGATGGAAACCATAAAAATAATCAAGTGGATAAAACAGTTCCCCTACTGAGCATCATATTTTGTATTATCCTGAAGAAGAGATGAAATTTACAGAGGAAACGTTTTACCTTTAATGAACTCTAATTTTGATAATCGAATTGCCAATTAACAGAGTAATTGCAAGTTTACTTTAGTGTCACAGTTCTCCTTCAACTATCTTGCGGCTACACTCTGAGTATGTGTTAAATACTTGAAGTACTATTTTTTTAAAGTATTTTCTGAGCATAATTGACAAATTCAGAGGTCACATTTTCCTGGAAGAGCCTGAGAACTTGATCCTACCATAAATCTATCCCAGGAAGAATATTCCAAATGTAAATTTCAACTGACCTCTGTGGAAATAACTCCTATTATTTTGCATTAATAGCAACTAGAGATTCGTGTGGCCATATATGAATTTCCGTATCTGTCAGCTCTAAGTGCACCTCATCTGCCTGTTAAACGTGAGAAGCAGAAATAGATGACAGTGATCAAGCTTTTGAGCTTTTCTTAATTTAGGCACATCATGAAGTAAAGCTCTGTTAGGCTCCCATTCTGGATGTCTATTCCTAAGAACTTAGAGGAAAGGATGCATCGAGAAGGGAAATAGTCTTGCCTCTTCCATTGTACTCTTCTTAGGATGACTGCTGACGAGACAGCCTGTCTAGCAGTGGGTCCTGCTGGGAGAAAGGGATATAAATTGCCCATGCTTGCACCTATGCTCTCTGCTGCCAAATCACAACATCAGCAAGAGAGCCTTAATGAGATTCCCCTATGCCCTGCTCCTTCACAGATCCCTCCCCCTACTGCCTACTTCCTTTCAAATTGATTAAAACAAAATCAAGTCAGGATCCCCTTGGACATGAGTCCCGGGTAACACACACCAACCACCCATGTGGGAAATGCATCGATTTATTTTGTGGTGTCTTTTCAGTTCTGTTTTCAACAAATAAAAAGCCAGTGTGATAAGGAGAGCCCATTTCTGCCTCAAACTTGGCTTCATCATTTGACCACTAGACTTTAGAAATTATTTTCAAAACTAAGGTTAAGGAAAAAAGCCAAGCAGTTCTGTCATTCTTTGTATTGTCTCTGTATTATTTCCTCAGTGAGGTGAGGTGGGAAAAAAGATCAGGAAATATGAGTGTAGAGACAACTCTGCCTGGAGTAAGCTCAAGAGCAAAGGTTTTAGACTTTGACTATTACTGGATCTTTCTCCTCCAGGACAACAAGAAAACTCGTGACATTATTTAGCACAGATAAGAACAAAATAGTTTTAGGACCACATCCATGTTGCAAAACTCCTTTCGTATCACATTGTTCATTGCTGTTGAGGCAAAGAATCGATGTCTAATGCCAGACTATGTCCCCGACATCTGACCAAACACTGAACATTAATATTACCTGTCCCTATTATTTTCACAGTTTCATGCTTTCCAAGATTCATGGAAGCGAACCATTGCAATATAAAGATAATTTGATCACTCCTCCAAGAATGTCCAACGTATTCCTAATGGCCTTGTTTTATGGTAGGTTTGGGGAGTTTCAAAAAATAATATGAGTGCATAGCACATAACCAGCTCATTATAATTCATTATATGGATTTTAACATTGTGCTTCTTGGCAAGCCAAGGAAATCATGATGCATGCCAATGTCATTTTCTAGCCAGAAACTCTTAAGGTAATATCATCAGTTCTCTCTGCTTTCAGACTAATGATTAAGTCAAGCTTCCAAGCTCCTGGTAATGTATTTAATATTATTACCCAGAACACTTGTATATGAAGTAAAGCTCAGCACCTCTTGCCCTTACAATGTTAATATCACCATTAATGAACTCACTATCATTTTTCTAACTATGAAATAAAACCGGTGCTATTATTTTATATGTTATTAAGAACCTTCATATGTCCACACTTGAAGCTGAAATTCAACTTGAAGAAAAAGAATAAGACAGAAGAAAAGGAGGAGGAAAATACTGCCATCTATTTTAATCGACACCTTTGAAAAATGAACTTACTATTACTTCTCAGAATATGGACATTTCTAATTGATCTTAAATTTAATGTTATTTTCTCTCCAAAAAGTATTGATCTTTATGAGGAAGTTTAAGAAGTGTATTCAGATTTTCTGAGGAAACTTATTCTGAAGTATTGGCAGTGATTGATTAGTGTTTCTAAAGTAATCATAAAGGACATGAAAATCATACTATTAGGTACACAGATCAGGAAAGTAATGGGTACCGCTCAACATTCCATCAAACACATGTAACATTCACATTAAAATAATATGCATGTTTTGTGTCTTTGAAATTTGTTTAGTATCAAGTATTATAAAAATTAAAAGAATGGTGGTGTAGGAGGTTCTTCTTTCTATGTATTGCTTTCCTTGGTCAAATAAAGAAACCGCCTTGGCCTTTTGATAGGGCAGAAACTTATATAGGCAGGGAGACAGAACTGAATGCTGGGAGGAAGAAGGCAAAGTCAGAGATTGCTGCCATGGAGCCAGCCACCAGGTCAGATATGCTGAATCTTTCCCAGTAAGCCACAACCACGGGGTGGCATACAGATTATTAGAAATGGGTTGAATAAAGATATGAGAGTTGGCCAATAAGAAATTAGAGCTAGTGGCCAGGCACTAATTTAATTAGTACAATTTCTGTGTGGTTATTTCGGGGGTTAAGCTAGCCTGGCGGGATGCACCCTGCCACTCCTTTGTACAACAGAACAGCACCTAGAAGAAATAGTAAGTCCAATGATGGAAAAGCATTCAGTTGCTGGGTAACATCAAAGGTGGGAAACAAAGGTCAGGTAGGTGCAGGTTATCCCACACTTGGAAGATGCATAAATTAATACTTATTCAGGCTATTAATGTGCACACTAAACATTTATAGGCATTTTCTGCATTATTGTCAGTTCATATAGAGCCTTTACCTTTCCTTAGTGAAGATGCAGCAAACAATGCAAACATACAAATGTATCTTTAGACATTAATCACATTTTTTCCTACTTTCTGCCTTCTACTTAATTAGTTACTAGAATGAAAATCATGAAGTATTGTCCCATTCTTTCCAGTTTGGATGTGGGAGTGTCATATATCAATCTGTTGATTTCATTGGTTAAGTAATAAACAAACTGCTTGGCTTATAGCTTAGAACATAGGTGGGTGGAGTAAACAGAACAGAATGCTGGGAGGAAGAGGAAATGAGCTCAGAGACTCGAGAGCTCTGCTCTCTGGAGCAGAGAGACACCATGCCCCACTCCCAGGCAGACGTACCCGATAAAGCTCTGACCCAGGATGGATGTAGGCTAGAATCTTCCCGGTAAGACCAGTGCCCACAGATTATTAGAGATGGGTTGATCGGGATATCAGAATTAGCCAGTAAGGGCTAGAGCTAAAGGGCCAAACAGTGTTTAAAAGAATACAGTTTCCATGTAATTATTTTGGGTAAAGCTAGCCGTTGGGGCGGCCGGGTGCCGGGGACGCCGCCGCTCCTATTTCAACACAGTTTCAGTTTTGTTTCTTTGTTTGGTCATCATTCTCAGTAATAAACGAGAATAGCAATATAGAACACACTGGCAAATAAGAGGTATCATTCCTTCCCACCTCTTATCCCAAAATCTTAGTGCTCTGGAACTTGTTTTTATTTTCTTCTATAATTAAATCTGAAGTTCTATTTTGAACAATTTGGCCTCAAGATTTTGAAAAGTGTCTGCATGGGAAATTAATGAAAAGTTTCTTCAGCTAAAAAAATGAAGAAAACATAAACATACACTTCTGAAGAAAACATGAACATACACAGACACCCCCACAAATCCATATGTACACATACACAAACACATACACACACACACACACACACACACACACACACACACACACCAGTCAAAGACAAAACTAAACAACAAAATCAATAAAAACTGAGAAAGAATATAAAATTTATACATTTTATCACATGCTCTTTTTAATGCTTTGAGGATATGGATGAAAAATTTAAGGCCAGAAACTGGGACATTTGTTTTTGTATGAAGACATACCTCTGTTCAGTATTGAGAGGAGTGACACAGTCAAGAAATGGGCGCAGAGAATGCCGGGTGAATGATGAACTCTCTAAAATGCATCAAAAGCTGTGCACATCACTGCCTTTTGTTCTTTTCTTCATCTGAAGTATTTGACAGATAGGTGATAATCCACACAAGCACTCCATAAACCTTGATGACTCAAAACCAAGTAATAGGTACACGATAAAAGAAAAATATAACAAAATTTAAACACAGAAAAACCAACAATGTTTTGTTTATTTTTACTCAACAGGCTTTGTTTACGCATTACGACTTCCTGTTTTGTGTTTTTATTGGATTCCTTACTACGTGAGCAAGTCAATGTCTTATTTTTGTTTCATTTCTTGGCCTTTTTTATTCTGTTTTCCTTTTTGCTGCTGTTGTTATTTTTGTCCTATTTGGATTAGTTTTTTATTTATTTTTATATTATATTTTACTTTATTATTATTTCTTAGATGTTTGTTTGCTTTCTATTGAGAGAAAGAAAAAGGATGGGTCCAGATGGGAGAGATGGTGGGGAGGAACTAGGAGGAGTAGATGGAGGGCTAGCAATAACAAGAATATATCATATGAAAAAATAATCAGTTTTTGATTAAAGAAACAAATGATTTTCTGGCCAGAAGACCAGGTAGACTGGTGGCAGAACTTCTCCAGTCTCTCTACTTCCCCCAGGCCTAAGGGTCATCCCTAGGGCTGCAACTGAACACCAGCTGCAGTTCCCCTTCTCCCAAACCCTGTCCAGTGGATAACACAGACAATCCCTACCTAATCACTCCCACACTAAACTGTGTCTCAGCCCCCAATTCAGGAAGACACTCCCTGTTCAACCACAAGCCATGCCTGCCGAAATGCCGTGTATCCTGACCTTGAACCTTCTCTACTCTCTCTAGAGTTTCCTAAGACCCAAGACCCAATCCTAGTAAAACCTGGCCCTGAAACAGATCATCTTTCCCTGGCCTCCCACTACCCTAGTCTCCAATGCAAGTAAGCATTCCCCAAGAACACACCAGTCAATCAGGTCAGTCAAACAGGTATCAGACAGCCAACACACCCTCAGAATATCCAGAAAGGAAACAGAAACCAAGAAGTTAAACAGTCATCCATAAAAGCAAATCCAGAAATTAGCATCTAGGTCTATAATCACCTCAAACCCAGTGTAAGAACACAATCAGCAATAGCCAGGGAAATATGTCAGATACTGTAGATGAAAGTTTCTGTCCCTCCCGGATCTGTAGCAGTTCAGTCCAAAAGACACATACAGAGGCTTATATTAGTTATATACTGTTGGGAATATTAGCTCAGACTTATTATTAACTAGCCCTTATAACTCAAATTAACCCATAATTCTTGTCTATGTTTAGCCACTTGGTTTGTCACCTTTTCTCAGTAAGGTGTTCTCGTCTTGCTTCTTTTGCATCTGTCTGATGACTGACTGTCTAACTTCCTTCTACTCAGAATTCTCTTTGTCTGCTCTCCCCATCTATACTTCCTGTGTGGCCACTGGCCAATCAGCATTTTATTAAGCTAATAAATAAAACTTAAAACTAATACAAGTGACAAATCTTTATAGTGTACTAGAGCATGATACTACAACAAGATACCACCTATTCTACTACAACAGACCCTTAATATCCCAACTCAGCTGAATTACAAAAAAAAAAAAAAAAAGAAAACCTTAAAACCAACTATATGAAAATGATGGAGGTACTTAAACAGGAAATGAAAAAGTCTAGGAAAACAAACGATTGTAATAAATTAATAAATTCCTTAAAGAAAGACAAAAAATCAAGCAAGTGAAGGAAATGAAAAAAAACATTCAATATTTGAAAATGGAATTTAAAATAATAAAGAAAACATAAAGTGAGAAATTATGGAAATAAAAAAAAGATTATTAGGAAAGCAAACATCAGCAACATAGGCAAGCTTAACTTATATAATATAAGAAATGAAAGAAAAATATCCAGGCATTGAAGATACAATAAAAGAAATAGATACATTAGTCAAAGAAAATGTTATATCTAAAAATTCCTGACACTAAACATTCAGGAAATCTGGGACTTTCTGAAAAAACAAACCTAAGAATAATGTGTATAGAGAAAGGAAAAGAAACTCAGCTCCAAGGCACAGAAAATCCTTTCAACAAAACCATAGAACAAAACTTTCCTAATCTAAAGATGGAGGTGCCTATAAAGGTAAAAGAAACATACAGAACACCAAATAGATTGGGCCAGAAAATAAAGTCTTCCCAACATACAGTAATCAAGACACTAAACACACAGAACACAGAAAGAATGTTAACGCTGCAAGGGAAAAAGATGAAGTAACATATGAAGGAAAATCTATTAGAATTATACTTGACTTTTTAATGGAGACTCTAAAAACCAGCAAGTCTTGGACATATATGCTGTAGATTTTAAGAAACCAAAGATACAAGCCCAGATTACTATGCCCAGCAAAACTCATTCTTCATAAGTGGAAAAAAAATAAGATGTTCCTAGATAAAATCACATTTAAGCAATATCTAACTTCAAATCCAGTCCAACAAAAGAAGGAAAACTCCAAATCTAGGAGAATAAGTCTATCCATGAAAACAAGCAAATAGCAATTAAAAATAGAGAACAAAAATGATCTCATACCATTTAATCCAAAGAATGGAAGCATGTGTACACACACACATACACACACACACCACCACCACCACCATCATCACCACTAGCACCACCACCAAGAACAAGAAAATAACATGAATTAACAATTGTTGGTCATTGATAGCTCTCCAAATCAATGGTCTTATTTACTCAACATAAAGACAAAAACTAACAGAATGGTTTTGAAAATAAAATCCTTTTTTTCTGATGCTTATGAGAAATACACCTTGAAATCAAATATTGACATTACTTCAAAGTAAAGGGTTGGAACAAGATGAATCCAAATGAATCCAACAAATATTTACAAAACATCCAAGCAAATGGGCCTTCTTAGCAACCAAGTATAACCATGTTATTACCTAGCAAAATAGACTTCAAGCCAAAATTAATCAAAAGATTTTTTTAAAAAGGAAGTTTAATACTCATAAAGGAAAAATCCTATAGAATGATATTTCAATTCTTAACATCTATGTCCCAAATGCTGAGCACACACATTTATAAGGAACAACACTAATACAATTTAATTTCATATCAACATCAGCCCCATACTGATATAAATAGACTTTGATACCCCACTCTCACTGTTTGACAGGTTATCCAGAAGGAAAAAAAAAAACTAAAGAAAAATTCTGGAGCTAACAGACTCTATAAACCAAATGAATCCAACAAATATTTACAAAACATCCAATGCAAACACAAATGAAAATATCACTTATCAGCATTTTATAGAACTTTCCCCCTTAATTGGCCACATCCTTGTACACAAGTCTGAATAGATACAGGAAAATTTAAATAACTCCTTATATTCTATTAGACCACTGTGAATTAAAGCCAGATATCAACAACAGAATGTTTAAAAACTCCTGGAAACTGAGCAACGCTCAATTGAATGATATTTGGGCCAAGACAGAAATAAAGAAAAAAATTAAAGACTTTCATTGAAAGTGAATACACAACATAGCCAAACATATGGGTCATAATGAAAACCATCCTAAGACAAAAGTTCATAGCATTAAGTGCCTACGTTAAAAAAGGGGGAGTTTTCATAATAGCAATTTAAGAGCACATCTGGAAGTTCTAGAACAGAAAGAAGTAAGCACCCAACAGGAGACGATGACAAAAAAATAATCAAACTGAGGGCTGAAATCAACAAAACCAAAACAAAGAGAATGATGCAAAACAAATCAACGAAACAGAGATTTTTTGCTTTTGTTTTTATTTGTATTTTGTGGGAATTACAAAGATAGACAAACCCTTATCCATACTAACTAAATGGCAAAGAAATAATAACCAGAGTAATAAAATCGGAAGCAAAAGGGGAACATAACAAAAACACCTAGAAATCTAGAGAATCATAAAGACATACATAAAAACTTGTACTCCACCAAACTGGAAAATCTAAAAGAAATGGAAAATATTTGCAATAGGTACCGCTTATGAAAGTTCAATCAAGACCAAGTACACAATTTAAATAGACCTCTAACTGCCAGTGAAATGGAAACCATACCTAAAAGTCTCGCAACCAACAAAAGCAAAGGTCCAAATGGTTTTGGAGCAGAATTTTACCAGACTTTCCAAAATTAACGTCAGTACTCTTTAAGTTATTCCACAAAAGAGAAACAGGGGAACATTGCCCAATCCATTTTATGAGGCCCCTGTTATCCTGAAAAACAAACCACAAAAAGAGTCAACAAAGAGAGCTACAACCTAACTTTGCTATGAACACATATACAAAAATGCTCAATAAAATACTCCCAACTTGAATCTGAAAACACATAAAAAAGATCATCCACCATCATCAAGTAGGGTTTATCCCAAAGGTGTGAAGATGGTACAACACAAGAAAATCAGTAACTATAACCCACCATATAAATAAAGTAAAAGAAAAACTACATTATCATCTTATTAGATGCTTTAAAAGCCTTTGACAAGAGCCGGACAGTGATGATGCATTCTTTAATCCCAGCACTTGGGAAGCAGAGGCAGGCCGGTCTTTGTGTGTTCAAGGCCAGCCTGGTCTACAAGAGCTAGTTCCATGATAGGCTCCAAAGCTACAGAGAAACCCTAAAACCCTATCTCAAAAAACCAAAAAAAAAAAAAAAAGCCTTTGACAAACTCCAATACACTTTCATAGTAAAAGTTCTACAGAGCGTAGGAAGATAAGGGAATACATAAACATAATAAAGGCAGTTTTCAGAAAACATATAGCCAACATCAAATTAAACTGAGAAAAATTCAAAATAATTAAACTAAAATTAGGAAAAAGACCAGGTTGTCCATTATCCCCATATCTATTCAATATAGTCCTTGAAGTTTTAGGTAGAGAGATAAGAAAACTGAAGAAGAGCAAGGGCATTCAAATTGGAGAGGAAGAAGTTAAAGTATCAGATAATATTTTAGTATAAATGACTGTAAAAATTTCACCAGAGAACTCCTACAGATTATAAACACTTTCAGCAAAGTGGCAAGATCCAAGATTAACTCGATAAAGGAATCAGGGAAACAACATCCTTTCCAATAGTCACAAATAGCATAAAATATCTTGTGATAACTCTAAATAATCATGTGAAAGACTTGTATGACCATAAATTCAAATCTTTGAAGAAAGAAACTAAAGAAGATATTAGAAGATTGAAAGATCTCCCATGCTTATGAATATTTAAAAGGACTATCTTGAACTTCATAGGAAAAAATAACCTGGGATAGTTAAAACATCAGTGAACAACAGAAGAACTGGTAGAGGTATCACCATCCCTAATTTCAAGCTGTAATAGAAAATTATAGTAATAAAAACTCCTTTTTACTAGTATAAAAATAGGTACATTTATCAATGGAATCAAATTAAAGGCCCAGACATAAAGAGACACTTGATTTTGATAAATAATCTAAAAATATACACTGTAACAAAGAAAGAAGTTTCAACAAATAGTGTTCATGAAACTGGATGCATACAAGTAAAGAAGGCAAATAGATACATATTTATCACCCTGAACAAAACACAAGTCCACGAAGACGGAAGAACTCATAATAAAACCAGATACACTAAACCAGAAAGAAGAAAAATATGGAGAATAGTCATGAAAGCATGGCAGAGGACACAGCCTCCTGAACAGAACACCAATAGCATGGGCACTAAAACCAACAATGAATAAATGGGGTCTCATGAAACTGAAAATTCCCTGGAAGGAGAAGCACAGTATCAACCAGACAAAAGTGGTAGCCTACAAAGGAGGGAATATTTTAACAATTCCACATCCCATAGAGGATTAACATCAGATAACAAATAATTCAAATAGTACCAAGGACTTTATATCATGTACAATTTGAAATTCTCCAGAAAGTAGACTTGATGAGCTAGAAAGATGGCTCAGTAGTCAAGAGTGAAAAAGGCCCAAGCATGGCAAACATGTTACTAGCAGGTTCTGCCCTTCACCTTTCTCTCTTCCTTGCTAAAATTCGTTAGATTGCATTCCTAAAGCAAGCATGGAGGTCCATTCCATTATGTTGCCACTGACTCATTCCTGAGATGAAACACTTTGCCTAATTATCAAAACTCATTATTTGTTTAACATGTTCGATCAGGATCTACCAAGTCACCCTAGCACAGAATCTCTCTTTTCCCCTTAAAAGCCCAGTACTTCAAAGCCATCACCTGCTGCTGGTATTGCTTGCTGTCTACCTTGTGTGATTCAGAGACAGTTCTTCCCCTTACCTCTGCTAGTCGCTCTGAGATATTAAATCTCCCCTTTTCTGTTGTCTGGGTGTGACCTGTACTGACTCTGAGGGAACACTCAATCCCTTCAAAGACAATATGATGCTACTAAAAGGATCAGAGGTGTGTTGTAGGATGCCACTTGTTTGTTCCAGGCAGCTCAAACCCAAAATAATCTCTCAGAAACTATATTATTTGCAGTACTGTTTGGCAAATAGCTTAAGCATATTTTTGGCTAACTAATATCTTAAATTAACCCATTTCTATTAATCTGTATATCTCCATGTTGCTGTGGCTTACCGGCAAGATTCTATTCAACATCTCTTTCTGGCAGGGCTATATGGCTTCTCATGACTCTGCCTTCTTTCTCCCAGCATTCAGTTTAGTTTTCCATATCTTACTCTTTTCATGCTCTATCACAGGCCAGCCAGTTTTTGTATTCATTAACCAATAAAAGCAATAAACATACAGAAGGACTTCCCATACTAGAGGTGGATTCCCAGAATTACAACAGACAGTTCAAGCCACTTACAACTTCAAATCTAGGGAATATGATGCCTTGTTCTGGCTTCCATGTACCTGTGCATGTATCCCTGTACTCCCATGCATTTATTTTCATGGAGGCACACACACACACACACACACACACACACACACACACACATATATATATAATTTTTTTAAAAAAATAAAAACTAAACCTCTAAATCCAACATAAAATAAATAAAAGGAAATGTATGGAATCAGAATTATGAGATAAAGAAGTTAATAGTGATCTAATAATTTATATCAGTCTTAAATTCATTGTTAGTCCAAACAATTAAGGATATACAAAATTTTAAAAACTTATCAGAACTTAATTGAAGGAAATATATTGGGTTTTTTTTTTTGTTGTTGTTGTTCAAAGCCTAAGAAGGATGTGTTTTGGGTGTGTATGTCAAGGAGTGACTCATCCCAAAGTTGACATGGGTTTAATCACCCTGAAGCAAGTGCAGTAAACTTTTCACATCTTGAGAGCTGACTGTTAAGATGTACAAGCAGTGTCCTGCATATTCTTGATGAGCAGTGTTTTTAAGACTTGAAAATCTATAGGCTTCTTCTGATTCTTTTTCAAGTGTGTGTTAATGAAACCATATATGGTACTTTTTAATATTTTATACAACACTGTTTCTATGTATTGAAAATTATGTAGTCCCCATAAAACTATATTCACTTTCAAAGCTGCTATACATTGAATTCATGCTTGTATTAAACTGAATAAAATGACATATGTGCACATTTTACTGTGAAGAGACATGAAGGTCTTTCATCATCTAGCTACTATGTTAAAGTTCCATTTCCCATTTCTCTCTCATATACATCTTTAAATGAAACTGGTGGTCATACTTCCTGTATATAGACCAAATTAATAGTCATGGTCAGATGTTTCCCTTCTCATTATATTTTTTGTGATATAGTAATATCCTTTCTTTCTTTCAAGTACCAACTGATATACCGGTTTACTGTACAGTAGCACCTATTGATTGGCAGATTGATTTCCAATTGTTATTCATACTAGAATTTTAATTTGAGCCATTCAATTAAGTTAATAATATTTCATTTAACTTTCATGTGAAAATACTTTGACAACAAATGAAGGGGAATGTCTTTTTGCTCTTACTTATTTTCCTAAGTGGATGTTTATGACTTGTGTTAATTTTACCACATTTTCTAATTACATTTTAGAGTCCTTCCTATGATTTGTATGCATGCCTTCTGTCATATTAAAAATGCCTTGATCAATAGTGTGTTCTATTATTCTCTGAACTTTTCATAAATTGTTCCCTTAATTTTAATGTAGCCCAACCTTACTGTGGATTCCTTTAAGACTAATGCTTTAAAATTGGTAATCTATTTGTATAAACAAAGTTATATATTAATATATTTTATATATTTTTGAGACAGAGCTGGTCTTGAGACTCACTGGTCTTGAATTGGAGTTCAAGTAAACTCACCACTGTAGTGCTCCAAGTAGCTGAATCTATAGGTATGCCTTATTAGCCTGGTTTTAATTTATTCCTTTAGTATATCAACGTTGGAGACCATGTGGTGTCTTAATATATCACTATGGTATATAATGTTCTGATGAGATTCCATGCAGCAGTACATTACAGCATTTTATTATAATAGTGTGATGTTTGACCATAGATGAACATGACATATGGCACACTTCAAAAATCCTAGAAGGGATTGTGAACATTTTCACTACAAAGATTAATGTTAGTTTCACTCTGCTTGAGCAATCTAACGTTGCTTTGTGTTCTTTTCACCTCTTTTCTTTTAGATTCACATCTATAATACACTAAGAATTGATTTTTCTATATGATGTAAAATAGTGACCAAGCTTCATTATTTTAAATGATGGATATCCTTCAGACTCTGTATCATTTATTGAAAACATGGTTTTGCCTCTCTCTCTCTCTCTCTCTCTCTCTCTCTATATATATATATATATATATATATATATATATATATATACATATATACATATATATATACATATATAGTCTTAGAAGCTAGATTTCGGAACTATCCTTTTTCTATTGATAAGTTTCTCTTTCCTTACAATAATACTATATTTTAATTCTTCCCGATTCTTAAGCCTTGGTACCTGGTTATATAAATCTTCCCTGGTTCACTGTTCTTTCTAAATAAGGTCCTTACATTTCTTCATTCCTTTGTCTTTTTATTTTAGTTTCCCATTTATTTTTTAAATTTATTTATTTCTTCTCTCGTATACTGCATCTTGACCACACTTACTCCTCTCTCCTCCCTTCCCAGTGCCCATTCTGCCACTTTCTTTTTCCTTCAATTCACTTATCTTCCATTTCCCTCCAGAAAAGGGCAGTCTTTGCAAAGATATAAGTCAAATATGGCTGTTGGTGGAGAATGCTCATTCATTCCTAGCCAGTTAGGCCAAAAATAATCACACAGAAACTATATTATTTGTCATATTGTTTGATCACTACCTGAAGTGTATTTTCTAGCTAGCTCTTATATACTAAACTAACTCACCTCCATTAATCTGTGCAAGATCATGGCCTACCACCAAATATCAGCAGGCTCTGGCCGAGATATCTGTCTCCTGTGGGTGGCTACATGGTTTCTCTCTACTCTGCCTACTCTTTCCTCCTCTATCTGCTTGGAACCCCCACTTTGCCATATTCTACTAAGCCATTGGACAAACCAGCTTTATTCATTAACAAATAAAGGCAACACATAGAAGGACTTCCAACACCATATGGTATAACAGGCTCTGATAAGGCTAGTCAGATACTGTCATATCAAGGCTAGATAAAGCCATTCAATAGGAGTAAAGTGTCACAAAAGCAAACAAAAGAGTTAGAGACAACTCCTGATTCCATTGTTAGGAATGCCACAAAAATACAAAGCTGTACAACTATAACATGTATATAGAGAACCTAGATAAGGCCCATAAGGCCTCTCTTAATTTTTTATTTTCCAGAACTAATTTATTTATTAAATATTTTATTGGAAGTTATCTTAGGATTTGTTGCATATACAACTATACCACCATCACAAAATGAAGAGTTTAGGATTACCTTCACAAACCTTTAGGCTTCTTGATCATTTGGTCTAGACAGAGCAAAGATTCTCACCTGGAGGAAATTATTTCTTACTGTCAAGAATCTTTTGCAAGATTGAAAGAGAATTTTGATTAACAAAATGGTGGAATGACAGGGTTATTTTACATTAAATGGACAGGGGCAAAAGTTGATGCTTAATATCCTAAAGTGCACAAGATAAACAATATAACTAGTACTAAAAACCATTTGTCCTATTAAGGGAGGAACTCTATCTGTGGAGCTCCATGAGACACAGGAACTCTGAAAAAGTTGTCCTTGTTTCATAAGTATTTTAAAAATTTGGATATTAAATAGATTATTTATATTGTTTATGTAGTTATTATTCTTGAGTTTGGAAAAGCCTCTCCCATTCCTTATTTTCAGGTTTTCTAAAATCATTTTTATTAAATGTCAAGAACATCAAATAAATTCTATTAACAAACTAATGTGACTATAAGAAAATACTTTATTCTACCAATGTGGTGAAACAATTGCTTATTTATGTGTTAAACTACTATTTATTTCCAGGAATGGATGGAGTTTATTATGATGAATCATCTATCTATATATACAATTTTCATGTACGTACATGTTAACATTTGTATACATATGTATGTATGTTGTGTAATTGTTCAGAGAATCATAAATTCTATGATAAAGCAATAGAAAACAAGGCACTTTGAACAGAAACTATGTTTAAGGAACAATGGAATGGTATTTTCCTACTGAAAATTGGGATAAAAATGAATTGTGCCAGATTTGAGCATTTAAAAAGTCTTCATATTTCAAAAAATAAATTAACAATTTTTTTTCTGTCTTTCTTTTATTTTTTAAATTCATTTTACATATCTACCACATTTCTTCCTCCTCCTCCTCTTCCTCCTTTTCCTCCTCCCATCCCCCCTTTCCCTTTACCCATATTCAACATTATTTCTCTTATTTTAATATTTTTATTCATTTTACATATCAACTACAGTTCCCCCTCTTTCCCCTCCTCCCCCTTCCTCTCATCTCCCCTCAACCCAACCACCATTCACTCTTCAATGAGGGTAAGACCTCCCATGTGGAGTTAACAAAACTTGGCACATTAATTTGGTGGCAAAGACACTTCCCCCCCTATACCAAGGTAGAGCAACACATCCCATCATAGGGAATGGACTCCAAAAGGCTGGCTCAGGCACTAGATCCTGGTCCCACTACTAGGGGTCCATCAAACAGAACAAGCTACAAAACTGTTGCTCACATGCAGAGGATCTAGTTTGGTCCCATACAGGCTCCCTTGCTGTCTGTCTAGAGTCTGTGAGGTTCCATAAGCTCGATTCAGCTGTCTCTGTGGATTTCCCAATCATGTTTTTGAGCCTCCTTGCTCGTATGATCCCTCCTCCCTCTCTTACACTTAACTCCTGGAGCTGGGCCCAATGCTTGGCTTTTGGTCGCCCCATCTGCTTTTTTCAATTACTGGATGAAGGTTCTATGAACAAATGTTTTTAATACAGAGATGTATTCTAGTTGGTATTTAAATTAAAGAATAAGGGAAAATATTTAAACATGCTGATGGAAGAAAAATATATACACAAAAGAAACGAAGGTTGGCATTGCACTTTTGATACAAAAATAATGTCAAGGTCAAAGCAAGTTGAACAACCTCTCCATGCTTTGAGAAAACGGGTTGATCCATAAATACTACACTTAGTCAAATTGTCACTGAGGCATAAATCAATGGACAGAGGGTCCAACAGTGAAACAACACAAGAAAACAGTATCTTTGAAGACTATTGAAAAACCATGTTTATAAATGTTGAATATATTGCTGTTTATTCTTCTATGTTCTGTTTTGTAGCCTTAAGAAGTGTTTCAAACGATCTGAATGTATAAACCAAGTCAATGCCCTATATGGTGTGATGCTGCATTATATATATTATATATATATGTATTATATATATATGTACATTATATATATATATGTATATTATATAATATAATATACAACTGTGTGCATATATTAAATTCTGTCTTTCAAAAAGAAAAAGAAAAAACTTCTTGGCAAGGAACTCATCAATAGATAAAGTAAAACATGAACCAGAGGGGAAAATGTAATATATAGACGGAATGTAAAATAAGTCTACCTTTTAATACAAAACTTAAATGAAACAACTGAAGTTGAACTTGCAGAGTCAAATCTACACAGTAGTGAATTCTAACAGTTCCAACATGCCTGGAGTAGAGAAGAGCCATGGACAGGACTATCCAGGAATTAGACCGGCGTTATTCTTAGGTGTCAGACATCAGGACAGTAAAGGGGGTCACAAATAGAAAAGAAAGGAATTGAATGGGATTCCTGAGGTCTTTAAAATTGGGGAGGGCTTTCTGTTTATTTCTTTTTGGTCGTTTGGTTTTATTTTGTGTTAATGTAAAGCAAGTATGTTAGAAAGTAACACATTTTCCTATTTAAGTGTTGTCTAGACTTTTCACATCTGTGTCTTTCAACTCTATTAAATACAAATGAAATTTAAAAATAAGGGTACTTGTGTTAAGACACATGTAGACTGTGCATCCATTTTATGCTATTTTTTTCACTTTCAGATTTGTCTATCAATGATGTGTAAGTTTGTGAAGACAAATACCTGAATAATGCTTACTAAAAGTTAGGGATGATTATCATTTGTGGTAAGATAACAGTTATCTGTTATTAAATTTTTAATTCCTATGTTTATGTTTAATAATAAGCACTTTCAATTAGTAAAAAATAAAAACCTTAGGTTAGTATAACTGATAATATTTAGTTACAAAATTCTTTACAATATAAAAATATTAAACATACATATATACACATTTCTTAATTTTATTGTAGAACACGTGTCCTATTTTATTATATAATAAGGACTAGTAGCATGAAAAATTAAGATTTCACAACTTATAACAACTTGAAAATATTTTAATATGCTAACATTTAGAAACATATGTAGAAATTGCAAAAATATATGAAACAAGAGGCTGAAATGGAAAAATTATTTTCATCTAAACATTTTCAATTATTTTTACTAGATATGCCAAAATTTGTACCGTGTATTGGTGGTTTATTCAATATTTTACCTGAACATATATCAGTAAGTAAAATGTGTTAAATAAAGACAAAATAATTAGCAGCAGAAATAATAAATTTAAACGTTAATTTAATGATTTAATGTTTTTAAGAGACAGTTGTTAGTGGCACTGGCCCTATGTTCTCAAGAGTCAGAGGTAGGTAGGTCTCAATGAGCTTGAGGCCAGCAAGTTCCCAGGACAGCCAGGGCTACATAGAGAAAACCTGTCTCAAAAAATGAAGAAGAAGAAGAAGAAGAAGAAGAAGAAGAAGAAGAAGAAGAAGAAGAGGAGGAGGAGGAGGAGGAGGAGGAGGAGGAGGAGGAGGAGGAGGAGGAAGAAAAATAAACCCAAAAGGATTTCATTACACCATGGCTTTGAATTTGTCTCTACCTTTAACATAGAAATTATAAGTAATATTATTATGATATTGAGAGTATCATAATTTGAAAAGTAAAATTCAAGTTTCTTGAATAGAAGAGTAACTGTATTGTATGAAAATGCAAGCAATGAACCCAGAGAAGTTTGGGGAAGCTCTATATGTAAGCCCAACGAAGGGAAGCAACATTTGAGGAGATGAAGAGCAGGGTTTTTCTGCACAAACAAGATATGAATTTTCTAGGTATCCCTGTGTTCTCCGTTGTACTTTAACATGATACTGATGTTTATCTACTCCAAGAACAGTGTTATTGCTAAGATAATTTTTTATTGGTCTAATAACAGCAACAACTTACAATACTCATGTAAGACAAGGTGCCTAAGCCATAAAAAATGATCAGGAAAATAAAAGCAAATAAACGAACAAGACACCATTCTGCATTTCAAATATTACATTAAAACTTCGGAGAGGAACCTGTGTATCTAGTAGAGAAATACTTTGAGATACTTCTAGGCAACCCAGTGATACTTAGAAAGACTCCTTCTAATAAATAAATAATTGTAAATAAAATTACAACACAGAGAGAGAGAGAGAGAGAGAGAGAGAGAGAGAGAGAAAGGAGTGCATAATCTGATGCAGAATCTTTGAAAACACCAACAAGGGACTGAGGACTACACTTTATGAAACTTAGTAAAAACAGAAGCTAGAGAGAGAGAAGATATTAAAAGAAATTTGAAAAGGCACTAGAAGTAAAAACTTTCAGGGAAAGTTTACAGAACAATGTTGTGGTTGTCCTTTCATGTAACAAGAATGACTATCAATACATGCTATACTAAGGCTGTGGGAATTTTGAAGAATACTTTCACTAGCGTTTTTTCTAAGAGGGGGTTAAAGTTAAAAAGCATTCAGGTAATTAAGGAAGGATTATTGAAGACCATTCACTTAAGATACTGATCAGATTTTAAATTGACTGGGAAGAAATTATTTTTTTTTATTTTTCCTACAAACTGCTTCTGGTTATTTATTGGCACACAGCAAACTCTCAATACACTTCATGAGTAAGTCAATTAGAGAAATAATAATATATTATTTTCTACATAAAGTCCTCTTTCAGTGAAGTTTATTCCTCAGCTTTTTCTGTTCAATGTGTCCTGTGGGTGATGAGTGCTAAAGCCCCCAGTATCTGTCAGGTCACTAATACAAAGAATTGGTTCTCCTTCATCTTAATCTCACAGCAGATGCTCTCAGACTTCTATCTCTCACTCCTAATACAATTGCTTTCTTGGCTTTCAAAACACAACCATCTCTTCTTCTGGTCATTTTTCTTTGTCTTGCACAAACTCAACCTCCTATTATAAGCTGTAAAAATTGGATTTCTTCTAGACTGCTGCTTTTAACTTTCTGCAACTGAGGCAGGAATTTGTTTCACTAACACAATCCATTCTTCTCAGCTGCAACTCTGTCTATCAACATTGTTGTGCCTTTTTGGAATTTTATTAAGTAACTTCAAACTCAAGACATATGCACTTTGATTTTTATCACAGCTCCAACTATTTCTCCTTTGGTAGTCTTTATCTCAGTAAATGGCCTACTAGTTTCCACATAGTTCTTCAAGATGGAGACTGAATGTGTGCCTGACAACATGTTCACCAGCCGCACTGAATCTATCATCTGGCCTTTCAGTTTTATCTCTTACAAATCTTTCACTTCTGTTTGCCTCCAACTTCACTAATCCCATCCCTGTCCAAGCTGATGTTATCATTCAATCCAAGGTGATATGATAGAGACCTTAATTGTCCTGCCTTTGCTTTTGTCTTCAATCCATTCCCCCAGTTTCAATTCACAATTACTTTTTTTTCTCTGAATATTTATCTCACCACCTTGTCCACAATAATATAGTAGCAGACGGAAAGAGTGTGAGCAACAGGAAGAAAACAGAGTGCCTGGTACAATAAAAGGTAAAAGCCAGCAGATAATTGAATAAATTATGAATTGGAAACTAGGCAACAGTTTATTTTCATTTGGAGTTCAACTAAAGTAACTGTTAAGGAAATTTCCAAACTGAAGATCAACAGTATCATTTTTCTGGGTTTTTTTTTTTTTTTGCCCTTAGAAATAACAATTTTCTTGTTATCCAAATTAAGAAGCTATTATTCACCTGCAAATAAAAAACTATCATTCATATTAGTTGTAGTGTGAAGTGCTATCCTATCATCAAACTCACCAATCAATCTTTTTGTCCAAAGCTCTCAGCAACTTGAGCTTTTTCTGATTTCTAGGTTTTCCTATATTCCGGGTGTACCCTGTCATCACTCCCTTGAATTCTATCACATGAAAGCAATCAGTATCTTCCCCTTTCCAAATTAACTACCAGCGACACCTACTCTGTCATTTGTAATTTTCCCTGCCTGCTGCTTCTGCCCATTACTGTTCTAAGCTGTTTTTTCCTCTCAAGAAAACCTAGTAATTGTTCTATACCTTAATGATAGTACCAGATATTTTGGCTCATCCAAAGTGGACATGATCCTTAATCGAAAATGACTGTGGGGAAGGAAATTTCATGTTTTTCAAGGTCACAGTCTTTTGGTTGGCCTCAAGGAAATTAATCAAGCTAGGTTAGGACATTCACTTTACTCTTATTGACACCAAGAGCCTTCTATGAACAGCACATGTCCTCTGGCTATTTCCTGCCTAGCATTCCTTAGAGATAAGTCACATTTAAAAACTTAATACATCACAGTTGACACAAATTGAAAAGGAAAGTTGGGGGTGGGCAGGCACAATGAGAGTAATAAATAGAAAGCATTTAATTTTTTATAACAATTTTGTTTCCTACATTTTCTTTCATGAAATTTTATAATACACAGCTGTCTAGAAATGAAATATTTTGAAATAAAAAGTATCCACAATATTTTTAACTATTTCCAAAGAATTTGATGAATGTGAAAATTTTCCTTTTTATCAGGAATCATCAACTGTGATGTAAGAAAAAGATGAAATTCTTTGAACTTCATGGAGAAAGATACTCACATAAATACCTCTCCTAATGGGAATGGCAGCAATTCAGAATTTAGATTTCTTCTTTTAACCTGATCACAGCAGTTGCCTATTTTTCTAACAGCCTAGAATTTTTATTTGCTCTAAAATAATTAGTTCACAATGTGGTCGTTGAAAAGTTTGTATTCTGTGAGAAGGGCTTCCTTTCTATTATTTCCAAGGAAAGGACAAACTCTAGATTTCTGTGTGATTATTAGCTGTGTTCTTCTTGACTTTCACAAGCTTGTATAGTAAATGTGGTCACATAATTACAAGACTTTGATGACTAGCATTAAATATGCCAAAGTACTTTCATGAATAGTGTTCGATTAGCCATGTCACTCAGCCTATATATTTACCTATGTGTGGATATGCAATGCATTTATCTATTCCACGAGCACCCTTTCTCAGAGGAAAAGGAAAAAAAAATTCTCTGAGTAGAGGTCTTGGTTGTGAGTATTTGGAATCCATGATTAGATTCCTTTGAAAATGTCACATTAGTTATTACCACCGCACTGTGCAAATTGCATTCATCTCCCTAGTGGTCATTAAACAAAAGGAACAATAGTTTATCGTTCACTTCCAAATAGGTGGATTTCCCAGAAAACAATTTCCTCTGGGATCTTCTGACATACTTGGTGTGGGAAGGACTAACTCCTGTCAATCCTTATCAAGTCTCATGTTTGAGTACAAAACGGGCAAACTAAATCTTTAGTTTTTCCAGGGACAGATACATTTTACACTGTTCGATTAATGTAAAGACTGTTAACTTCAAGTTTCCACAACCAACATATATCTATAGCACATTCTGCCACAATGGTATTCAAACCATATGTTAATGGTTTGAAACATCTGCAGTACTGTAGCTCATCTAAACCCTGCTGGCTTTAAGCACTAAAAGAAACAGCATGCAAGCTCTAGGGAAAAGTGCTCTTTGACAAATACCACCTTACCCCTGCTTCTCCCGCTCTCTTTAGCCTATTCTCATTTCACGATCCTAATACTAATCACAAGGTGCTATTAGGTAGGAAATTCTAACTCCTCTCAGCATTTGCTAATCTAGAAGAAAGTAAATTTGAAGGATACCTACTGAAGATAGGAGTAAATTCTAACACAACAAAGAAAGGCTTGAGATAACAGCAGTTATGACATCTGGAAGTCCTTGGCATGTCTTCACAATGACATGGTTTCAGACAAGGTACTTTTGAAAGACTAGGATAAATCCAGATCCCCTAGCAGGAAGAGTAGAGCCAAAAATCGAGGTTAGTTGGTTCATTGATTTTGTTCCAGGAACTGGCTGACCACAAAGTTAGATTAGTTACCCCCTTGTGATATCACTGGTATTTTCGGAATCTTCCAATGACGCCCTCCATACCCCGTTTGGGTCATGGTTTCTTCTTTTAAATACCACTTCTTCCAGCTACTTGGGGTCAAACTCCTCTACCCCTGCATGGGATGAGTCTCGGCCCCAGCGAGCTGGTTCCTGTCAATAAATCTCGTGTGATTACAGCAAGGACGGTCTCACATGAGTTCTTGGGGGATCGTGTTATCCCGAGACTTAAGTGAGCGTCTCCCAAATCCAGGGGTCTTTCACTTTCTACTATATAAGAAGCTAGTTAAGGCACTGGACTGTAGAGGGGTTTCCAGGGGTCCAAGGAGATGTCCCCAGCTTGTTCCTTAAGCAGCTGAGGAGAGAGTGCCTGAACTGACTCTATCCTATAGCCACACTGATGAATATTTCCCATACCACCTTAGAGGTCATTCCTCAAAGCAATGTGCCTTGCCCTCTCTAAGAAGTGGATAGCAAGTGGAATGGTTGGAAGTTGAAGGAAACAGGAGGAATGGAGGGAGTGGGAACTGACCCTGGTATGTAAAATAATAAATGATTGGTTTTTTCAAATAAAAAACTATTTATTTTATATAAATGGAAATATGGATTTTTTAGGAAACTAACCATGAGCTTTTAAGTAGAAAATGATTGGTTGTCTAAATCTATGTAATCTAAAGACTGAAATAGCAGTGAAAAAACAACAAGGAAAAAGCAAGATATACAAAAAACGTGATAGAGCTTTTTTTTCCCAATGGTTTAAATAATTTCATGATGCTAGGTTATACAAATCATTTTCCATAGACTTTGAATTGTGTGAGACTCTAACCCTTGTGAGATGCAGACTTGCCAGGGGACAGAATAGATTCAGATGTGCTCTGTTTCTTCAATGACAGCAAAGGAGAGGTTCTGGAAATTGCTAGAAACAGCTTGATAAAAGCTTCTGCCAAAATTTTACTTTCAGATATTTCACAAGGACAAGATTAGAACAACAAGGGATAAATGTCAGAAATGGCCTGGAGTTCTGTGACATCAGAACTAACAAGCTACGGGAAAAAAGATTGGGCTGTGGTATGACTTTATGTGGTTTAAAATTACTCCTCCAAGCCCACACAGGGTCAAAACTAGGCTTCGCCTCAATTCTTGGAATAGAACTGGCTTAGGAACATGGAGTTTTGAAGAGATGTAATGTGCCAGGCTCAGAGCTATTTCATCTTACATATATGGTTTTCCAAATTGTCTTCTCCATAGGTACATCTCTAAAGAAATCAGAAACTCTCTTTTCATTACTACATGGAAAGTTTCAAGACCAATAGTACCTGATTGCTGACCGAATGATAAATTCCTTGTGTATTTTCTCTAGCCTACATGGACAGCAAGATGTACTTTAAGAACAGTTAAAATTATTTATAAACAATGTAATTGGTCAGGGGTTATTGTTGTTTCATTGCCATTCTGCTTAGACATGAGAAACTTTGAACCACTGGAGACCCTGGGAAATCTGTTTTCTGTAGATTGCTGGTGATAGAATTCTCAAAAATGTTTTCAAATCTGCCCATTTCTGTGATGTCAGCTTGTACTGTTCCTGTTTTTGTTTGTTTGTTTGTTTGTTTGTTTTTCTGAAATGAATAAACCAAGATAGTGACTCTAGTTAACTTTCAAGATTCTGGTACTTTTCATAAAAAAAGCAATTTTTCTCCCACAATGGTTTTTATTTATAAATGCATGTAGGAAAGGAATAGTCTTATAAATACCATGTTTTTATTTTTAGCTAAATTAGAGACATTAAACTACAGGATGGGTCTTACTAGGGTAAAAGTTAAAAAAAAAGATAAAGTAAATATGCTTCCTGGAAATACCATGAAGAATGAAGAATTTTCCAGTGATTACATTTTGCAGTTGAAATCAGGGTAGAAAGTCTATGAGATTAATTACCTCATACATCTATGGCTGATGGCACAGGCAAATGAACTCAGGAATGGGATTATTTTTTAACCTTCCCTGCATATTTACCACTTCTTTTATTTTCTTGAATATGCATCCTCAAACCTAAACCTTCCTTGAAAAAGGACATTCCAAAGTCTTATTAGCAATCATAAGCTGGCTCC
This sequence comes from Microtus oregoni, assembly GCF_018167655.1. Lineage (NCBI taxonomy): Eukaryota > Metazoa > Chordata > Mammalia > Rodentia > Cricetidae > Microtus > Microtus oregoni. The sequence continues at coordinate 17,044,164 of NW_024543076.1, forward strand.
CTACAACTGTGGTTTGTCCTGCATTTACAATGTAAAGTAAGTATTGTCATTGTTATTTTTATGTTGTGAAGGGAAGGTCAGATTGACTAAAACTCCTGCTGTTTTTGGGAAGACCTTGTCAAAAATTATTTTTCTTTTTCTGTTTTTTATAAAGAAGCTGTAACTCAGCTTATATTGGTCATCTTCTTACTTAAACCCAAGAGCATACTTGCCATAAAAGGAACAATGATAAGACCTTTCAACTTATTTTTTCCTTATTTATGGAAAATGAAATGCCTTTTCGCTACAGTGAATTTATTTCTTGTGTGGCAAGGAGATTTACTTTTTCTCTGAACGTTGGGATCCTGGAACTTGGCAGAAACTTGCAATCTTATTGTTTTGGGGAAATTCTCTGATAGGTGAAAGTATGTGAATTGAATGAATTGTTTACTTAGCATAATCATGTCACATTCTTGCTCAAACTTCATCTGAGCCCACATGGTCTTCCCTTGACAAATCAATGAATCCTGGGAAGGCAATTCTAATGCTTCTAAAACCATGAATCTGCATCTAGTGTGGTATACTAAACAGAAAAGTTCAAGAGTGGTGTTAGGTTTATTCAAAGGCTGACTTTGTTTTAGTTCCATAAAAGAACTGTTTGAAAACCTCTCCAGACTGACTATATGAGAGTCAAGACTGATACAAAAGTATGATGATTGGCTGAGGAAATAGCTCAGGGGGAAGAGCACTTGCTATGTAAGCATGCGGGTCTGGGTTCATATCACCAGCACCCACATAAAAGTTGAACATGGCAACGTGCACTGTGTGGGGCCAAGAGAGAAAGATTACTGGGCATCGTTGGCTTCCAGACTAGTTCCAGGGACAAAGGTGGAGAGTAATAGAAAACGACATAAATTATCTTCATCTAATCTCTGCACACGCTTTTGGTCTTATATACTACAGACATGCACGTGTGTGCACACGCAAACACACACATATACACATAGAGAATATAATTATATTTTGAATTAGGAAGATGGTACCAACTTAAGGTGATCCATATTCCTTCCAACACACTATTTACACAGGAGGTTCATAGAGGTTTCACATATAAATTGCTGATGGTGCATAGCTGATAAATACTGAAGTTAGAATGTATTTGTAAATCGTAATAATTCCAAATGTAAATATTTACCTTATACTACATCACCTCTCACTGATTAAAAGTAATGAAAACAATTTCATACACAGAAATTTACAGAAATAATTAATTAAAACTTAATTTACATATTTTTCTAGCTCTTGATTATCTGGTGAGAAGTTGGGTTTCTTATGAGTTCTTAAAGACAGAATACTTTCAATCATGTAGATATCACAATTTTTTTATTTTAATTTTTTTATTCATTTTACATATCGACCACTGCTCTCCTTCCTCCCTCCCCTCCTCCTGCTTCTCCCTCACTTCCCCTTACGCCATGTCCTATCCTCTCCTCAGAAAGCACAAGTTCTCCCATGGATATAAAAAATGTCTGGCATATTCATCAAGTCGAGGCAGGACCAGGACCCTCCACACTGCCTTAAGGCTGAGCAAGGCATCACAGTTTTTAACTTATTTTGATAAAAAAAGAAAATAACATGTTGTAGCCTCTTCAAATGGAGCATAAGTGAAAGGAACAAAGGAAGACCATGAACTCTTCATTCCTTTTCCCCATTTATTTGAAACAATTTATTATTGTATCTTATTTATGGTGAAAGAATATTCATCTCATGTTGCTGATATATCCAATAAAACACGGAAGCTGGAATGCCCCGCCTTCCTGCAAGAGCCTAGAAGATGGTCTGTCCTATTGTTTACCTCCTCTGCAACTGACAAGCCTGTTTTCTATGCTCAAGGCTAAAGAGTTCAAGGGATCCTAGGTTAACAAGTGGCATGAGAAAAGAGTGATGGTTTTGACTAAGCCACCAGCATTGGGAGCATCATTGATTATCAAAATTTACTTTGCTAAGTTGAATATATGAAAAGTGGTATCTAAAAACAAGTGCTAGTATCATTTTATCACTTGATAAGTGTGGCTTTCATTATGCCACAGAATCAGTGGGAAAGGAACTATTAACGGATGATGAAAAGGTACTGAAATATGCTTGCAGATGTAAAATGAAATATGAAATATGCTAGGAAGCATATAAATTGGGGGTGGGTAAGTGGTTTGGCAGTTAAGAGTAGTTGCTACCCTGGCAGAGAACTCAAAGTAAGTTCCCAGAACTCACGAACTCACAGGAAATAAGTGTCTCCCAACTCTAACTACAATTCTAAAGATTGGACATCATCTTCTGGTCTCCTCAGGCACTCACACAAATATGACCTACACACATATAATTGTTTATTTATTTTTGCGTGTATTGTTTATTTATTTTGAGTGGGCCCAAATGTGAAGGTCAGACGACAATTTATTGGAGTTGGTTCTTTCATCATCCTCAACTGAGATTGTAAGGATTGGCAGAAATTCCCTGAGCCATTTTGTTACGTTTAAAACTAAATCTTTCCCAGGAAAAGTATATAATTTACTTAGCACATACTTTTGTCTATAACGAATTTACAAGTATGGAAAATAGAGAGTATTAGTAGTATGATTTAATTGCATTTGTGAAATACTGAAAAATGAAATGAACTCAGAAACAATATGTACAGATTACAAACTCCTTCCACCTTCATAAAATAACTGAGAAATTCCAACAGGATGCATAGGGTTACAAGATACAATGATTGTCAACGTTTTTAGCAGGTAAACAAAGTAGCTAAAGAACTTTTGATAAACAGTATCTGACTCAAACTCAATTTTCTTAAGAATAAGAAACAAATCAAAGTGTATTTATAAGCTCTTTGAGACGAAAATGTGAAAGACAAAAGGGAAAACATGAGTCTGAACCTTCAAATTTATTTCATAGGAATTAAGGAAGAGATAAAAGTGTTTGTTTAGTATGAAGATTGGTAGACTTAAATTAATAAGAGGAATGAAAGGAGGAAGAAGAGGGGGAGAAGAAGGGAAAGAGGAGAAAAGGAACTGAAGGAGAAAGAGGTGAAGGAAGAGGTGAAGGAGGAGGGGGTGAGGAAAAAATATGATGTAAAAGAACTTTGAGCCACCCAACTCAGGACTAATATTAAACAGAGAAAACATAAATTGTTCTTAGCATAACTGCGTGGATTGAGAAGCTCAGCTAGAAATAAAAAGCACAGCAATGGATTAACTCACAAACTCATTTTGCATTCCCAACCTTGTCCTGGCAGAAAGCTGTTTGAGAAATCTCCTCAGCTTTCAAGGAACACATATTCTAAATCTCCCTTCACAAAAGACTGAGAAGAAAAGAAAAAGAAAAGAACATCCCAAAATGACTGATTAGGAGAGTTAATCACATCAGTAGGACCCAAGCCTTGTAAGAAGGGGATCTGCTCATGCTATGTACAGATCCATATCTCAGACACCTCACGTCAACCTTTCTCGACTACCAGGTGTCACTAGGACTTCCCACTCGGTTCTCCCATAAGAATGTGGGAGCAGAGAAAAATGTAGGGCTCAATATAAACAGAGAAAAAAAGATGATTATCATTATATTCTCTTAAAAATTCAAAAAAGAATGTGATACTCTGAGTGATTTTTTAAATCTTCTAATTAGACATTTATTATTGATCATTTGATTACTAAATCTTACAAAACCGTATTGACCCAGTTTGTGCTTGCTGTTACATAAGCAGAATGAAGCGCTACGTCTAGCAAATTACAACTAACTGACAAAAATTTCAGAAATATATTTGCTTTTCCAGCAAATGGGGATTTAAAGATATTTCAAATAATTTGCTTATGCAGATAGCATTTGAGGATAGAACTACAACTCTCTTCCTGCTGTGAAGGTGAGCAAGGGGCTGACATTGACTTGTGGCCTCTTTTCTTTATATTAATTTTAATCTGCAAAGCTAGCTCTATGCTTCTAGTGTAGGTGTTCAGTATGTGTGAGAATCTGTGCAATGGTGTGTTGCTTGTTTGTTGAGACAATCACACTATGCAACCTAGACTTGTAGTCCTCTTGCCTCAGCCTTTCAAATACTAGGATTACAAAGACGTAAGCCACCACATTTGTACCTGAGTCTCTTAAGTATGACTTTAAATTCTTTCTTGCCTGATAGAAAATATTTCTTCTTATCATCCAAATGAAATTAGTCATTGTGCCCTGCAACTCTCAACTGTTCTATGTTAAATGATCTTTTATTTCTTACCTTCATTGTGTGAAGTTCCCCAACACACAGATTAACTGCCAGCATTTCACCAGTTCAAAATAAATAAATGAAATTTACCTCCTCCAGGGGTATCTAGAATATTGAATAGACTCAAAAGTCCATTCTCAGGTGGTTCCAAGAGTTCCTTTGGTTATTTATCCAGGCTTATTCAAACATGAAGTTAGTCTCATAAAACATCCTAAACTGAACAATAAAAAAGCAAATAAGGTTACTTTAAATAGCAAATTGCAATGAACACCAGATTACTCTCCTTTTTCACTATTGAGATTTTTAGAAAGTTCTATATGAAACAGAAAGATATATGGGTATTGTCTGCATTGGTGAAACTCCCAAACTGAATTGAATTGTGATATGTCTGTATCAGAGGCCTTTATTGCCACAGAAATGAAAATGAAATCTCAAGGGAGTAAAAGCTTGGAAAATCCCACACAGTTAGTAAATTAGGTCTTTAAAAAAATAAAGGAACATCCTGGCAAGCTCAGATAAATCAATATGACTCTCAGAAACAACATGGCAAGGTAAGAGCACTTTCAGAATGAGATTTTGGTTCCCTCTCTTTCTTAGCACTTTGACTCGTGTGGTGAAGATAATGTCTCTAGCTTCTTCTTTTTTTTTTCTTTATTCTTGACATACAAGTTAGGGAACCTGACTGACTTAACACAGCAGAATTTTAATTATAAAGCAAAATATTTGCTGTGTGGGATGCCAACTCACTCTTACTGAACTCACTAGGGTCAAGACATATGTGTAGACTCCTACATATGTCTGCTTCTAAAGACGAGAGACTGCCCAGGTGCCCTAACAGCAGGTCTTCCCTCCAATACAAGGTGATTAAGCATTACAGGGGAATGCAGACTCTAGTTCTTAGAAAAGTAATCCTATCAACAGCCACAGGAAACAAATAAACACAATCACAGACAGATACACCCAAACAAGTGACTGTGCCTCTGATAAGGTTTTCAAATAATCTTTTCTTCTTTCCACTATCTCATTAAAGTATGTGATAAGTTTCTCTACTCTACTTTTGTACAAACGAAGGTACAATTAGGAAAAGCATACAGTGTTCGCACTACTATGTGTACCGATATCAGGACAATGGTCCCCAAGAGGCTATATAGCCCATTCTGGGATAGGATGATTGAGCTTTTCCTTTGTTTGGGACATATTAGTTTGACAGTGAAAGTTCTATGTCACAAGAATCTTTTTTCAGTCCTGAGTAAATGGAAGCACTAATTACTCATTAACCCAAATTCATTGTAAGAAGATAAATGATTGATTTAATTTTTTCAACACAATAGGCCTAAAACCATAAACATTTTCATTGATAAGTACTTAATAATCTTTGTTTCTGCACATTTTGGGCTTTATTAATATTTTTGTTAGTTTATGATTTTTTCTTTCTAACCATAATAAAGTATTTTGAAAAGATCATGAGATATATTCATCAACACAGAATAGTAGATTAATATCTCAAACCAGCATTCTGCCCACTCTACTGTATAAAGTTTATACTTTTTATCAGTTGGTCTTTGTTCCTGTAATAAGACTCTCTGACCATGCCAGGCCGTGGTGGTGCACGCCTTTAATCCCAACACTTGGGAGGCAGAGGCAGGCAGATCTCTGTGAGTTCAAGACCAGTCTTGTCTACAAGAGCTAGTTCCAGGACAGGCTCCAAAACCACAGAGAGACCTTGTCTTGAAAAAAGCAAAAAAAAAAAAAAAAAAGACTCTCTGACCAAAAGGAACTTTGGGAGTGGAAGGTTTATCTGGTTTATAGATCACTCTACATCATTGAAGAAAATCAAGTCAAGTCAAGAACCTTGGGGAAGAAATGGAGAAATGTTTCCTGGTTCACTTTCAGGTTAACCTACAGGTTCATGTTTAGCTACCTTTCTGACATAGCCCAGGTCCACTTGACTACTAATGGGGCCACTGTTAGTTGGCTGGATCCTCCTGCAACAATTGATAATCAAGACAATTCCCCATAGACACGTCCAGAGACCAAACTAATCTAACCAAAACCTCACCTTCCTCTCACATGCCTCTAAGCTGAGACAAGCTGACAAGTAAATCTAACTAGAACACATCTCAACAATAATGACCTTAAAAAGTAACATTGTAGGAAGGGCATGAACTAAACCACAGTTTTTCATCCATTCTTTTTTTTTTTTTTTTTTTTTCGAGACAGGGTTTCTCTGTAGCTTTGATCCTGGAACTAGCTCTTGTAGACCAGGCTGGCCTCGAACTCACAGAGATCTGCCTGCCTCTGCCTCCCGAGTGCTGGGATTAAAGGCGTGCACCACCACCACCCGGCTTTTCATCCATTCTTAACTGAACCAAAGAGGAAAAGGACAAAGAAGGTAGTTTATAACATTTGCCTAAATCTATAGAAATCTTGAAAACCTTCCTGGAAGAACACAACTGTTAGTTCCTGGGCAGCTCCCAGCATTAAAATGTCTACTTGAAGCTAGTTAAGGGTTATAATTTAACAGTTTTTTTTTCATTAAGATATATGATCAGAAACTCAGAACTATGGAAGGAGGCTTTCTCAGGCTCATAAACAATAGCAAAAATAAGTTTGGGAATACATAGACAATAGAAGCGAATCTAACAACACTTACCAGATCCACAGCCTTCATTCTTTAAAGTGGAATATTAAAGCAAGAATGATAACTTGAGCTGTGTAGACAAATCCTTGAACCCACAGAACTCTATCTTGTAAGCACAAAATCTCACAGCGTAAGTGATTGAAGTTTTTTTATGTGATGGGTATCTTATTACACATACAACTGCATGGAGAAAGCTTTAATATATGACTTTATCAGCAATTAAATGACCTAATTTGAATAACTTAAAACTTAAAAATAACTAAAAGATAGAAGTATTGTTAAATGTGCACATAAATGTATATTTATATGTTACATGCATGATGAATATTACACATAAACATTTGTGTGGGTTGTCACTGTTAGAAAATAGCTGATGTAACTAACATACTTAAGGTGGGTATTTTAGCTCAGGAATACATAGTCATTGGCTTTATTGACTGTGGGCCAAGCACCAGGCAGAAAGCAGGAGCATTTGTTAATTGTGAGCCCATTGTCAGGCAGACAGCAGGAACATTCATCAGAAGCACCTCACCTGGTAGTAGACAGACACAGATATAGGGGAATGGATGGAAACTAAGTATAGCACATTACCAGTGGTTACAGGAAACCACTTGTTCGTCCTGGCCACACAGCTAGCTTAGCCCCAAATAACCACACAGAAAATGTATTACTTAAATCACTGCTTCCTATTAGCTCTAGTTTCTTATTGGCTAATTCTTACATATTAATTTAACCCATTGCTATTAATTTGTATATCGCCACATAGCAGTAGCTTACCGGGTAAAATTCCCAGCGTCTGTCTCTGGTGGATCCATGGCGTCTCTCTGACTTGCCTCCTTTCTCCATTTAGTTTTCCCCACCTACCTAATTTCTGCCCTATCAACAGGTAAAGGCAGTTTCTTTATTCATTAACCAATGAAAGCAACACATAGACAAAAGGACCTCTTTCACCAATAAGTGATATAAGAGTCCAGAAAATTGTGCCACAGACCTCAAGAGACCAGAGATGCCAGCTTAGACTACTATACTCAATATAACTTTCAATCATCATAGATGGAGAAAACATGATATTCCATTTAAAAAAAATAAATTCAGGCAATATTTATCACTAAATCCAGGCTAACATAAATTGCTAGAAGAAAAACTCCAACCCAAGGTGATTAAATACAATAATAAAACATGAGGAATTAAAATTCTCAGACCAGCAAAATCAGAAAAAGGAAAGCACACACACACACATATACATCAAAAGAGCGGGGGGAAGGCATAGGCATCATGATGACTACTGGCAACAACTAAAATAACAAATTCCTTGGTCTTTGATACCCCTCAACATCAATGGTTTCAATTTCCCCAAGAAAAACACAGACTAACACAATAAAAGTGAAAATAGAATGGATCCGTACATCTGCCATATTCAAGAAACACGTATCTCAACATCAAGTATAGACATTAATTACCTCAAGATAAAGGGTGGGAAAAAGATATACCAAGTGGCCTAAGAAACAAGTTGGTGTAGTCATTTTCATGTCTAACAAAATAGACTTCAAACCAAACCTAATCAGAATTGAGGACACCAAACATTTATTCATCAAAGGAAAAAAACTACCAAGATGACATTTCAATTCTTAACATCTATACCCAAAACCCAAGGGGACACAAGTTGTTAAAAGAAGCACTGGTATAGCTTAAATCACATGTTGATTCTCACTGATAGTGGGAGACTTCAATGCCCCACTCACCGCAATAGAGAAGTCATCTCAACAAAATAAAAACATAAATGCTAGAGTCAAAAAAATTATAAATCAAAGTAACCAACAGATATGTACAGAACATTTCACCCAAACACAAAAGTATATATCTTCTTTTCTTTACCTCATGGACTCATAGAACTTTCTCCCAAAGGAACCACATACTCAGTCACAAAGCAAGTCTCAAGAGATATAATAAAATTTGAAAACAGCAAACAAACAAACAAGCAAACAAAAAAAAACACCTCCTCACATGGGATCATACCACCACAGAAAACTTTCAACAACAGAAAACTTACAAACTCAGGGAAACTGAACAACTCTCTCCAAAATGAAAAATGGGTCAAGACGGAAATAAGTGAAAGACTTTTAAGAACTCCATGAAAGTAAATATACAACATATTCAAGCTTATGGAACAATATGAAAGCAGTTATAAGACAAAAGGTCCTCGCACTAAGTGCCTAGATAAGAATAAAAAAGCTGGAGACATTTCAAACTACCAACTTAATAGCACATTTGAAATCTCTAGAACAAAAGAAAAAAAATCACACCCAGAAGAGTTGACTGTAAGAAATAATCAGGTTTAGGGATGATGTCAATAAAATAGAAACAAAGAATAATATGAAGGACCAGTTAATAAAGGAGTCAGTTCTTTGAGAAAATCAACAAGATCACCAAACCTTTATACAAATGAACTTAAAGGTGGAGATAGAACATGCAAATTGACAGAATGAGAAATGAAAGAGAGATAACAACAGAAACCTAGAAGGTCTGGAGTGTTATAAATATATTCTTTTAAAACCTGAACTGCACCAAATTGAAAGCATGTGTTACCCAGGCCTTGTGAAAGTCCCTGATCCATACTGCCCCTGGCTGTTTTGGATAAGGAAGCTTCTTTTGAAGTAATATGTATGTCTGCAGGCTTATTGAGAGTGAGAAATATTGAAGGCTTCTATGTCACTTCCCCCCCAACAAAAAACAGAAACAGTCTGAACAAAAAGTCATTAAAGTATATACTTAAAGATTGTGATAAAGTTGCTGAAAAGTAGCTCTTCACAGTTGATGTATTATGATTTTTGGGTGTGGGCAGGTGCTTAGTTATCTTTAAGAGGTTGGCCACTGAGAGTTTGACCATGCTCCAGTGAGTATATGGGCAACATAATTGAACGTGGTGCATTATTTTTTTCTTTTGCAGTACAGTGCATGAGGGTAGGGGTGGGCTGGGAGGAATAAGAAGTGAATGTGATCAGGGTGCACTATATGAAATTCCCAAAGTATCAATAAAAATATTATATTTGGAAAACAAATGAAAAAATATCAAAGACATGTATAATTAGCTTGAAATGTACCCTTACTACAGTTAAGTCAAGTCAGATAAGCTGTTAAACTGACCTATAACCCTTAGTGAAATAGAAGCTGTCATTCAATGATTCCCAGACAAAGGAAGCCAGCAGGTAGTTTTAGCACAGATTTCTGCAATACTTTTAAAAAATTAATGCCAATACACTTCAAATTATTCAACAAAATAGAAAGAGAAAAATATTGCCTGTTTTATGAGGCCACAGTTACAATAATACCCAAACCATATAGAGATCTTATGTTCCTTTATGAACATATATGCAAAAATAACTCAATAAAGTACTTCCAAACTGAATCCAAGAACACATCAAAAAATTATCTATTGTCATCAAGCAGGCTTCATCCCAGAGAATCGAGGACTGTAACATGAAGGGGGCCTGCTTGTTGGGGTTTTCTGTCCCGCCCAGTACCCCACAGCCAACAAGCTCCAAAGAAAATCACACAGAGATCTCCATAAGTTGTAAAGTTGATTGTCTACCATAGTCAAGTGGGCTTCATCCCAGAGATTCAGGAATGGTTTAACATACAAAAATCTGTTGATGTAGTCCAACATATAAGCAAAATAAATAAAAAAATAACTTCATAATCTTCTCATTAGACAAAGAAAAAATGACCAAATTCAATAACCCTTCATGAGAAAAAAATTCATAGATCAAAGGTACAATGTATGTACTTAAATATAATAAAAGTAATACATACCAAATCAACAGCCAACATCAAATTTAAAGGAAAGAAACTCAAAGCAATTCTTCTAATATCAGGAGCAAGATAAGATTGCCTACCCTCTCCATATTTATACAATTTATACAATTTAATTCTTGAAGTGTTAGTTAGAGCAATAAAACAACAAAAGAACAGGGGATACAATGGAAACAAAGTCAAAGCATTACTATTAGCAAATCATATGATAATTTACATAACTGAACCCCAAAATAGTAACAGGCAGCTCCTATACCTGATGAGCACCTTCAGTGGTGTGACTGGACACAAGATTAACCAAAAAAAAAAAAATTGTGTACAAACCTAAGCACGGAATTCTCAAAAGAAGAATCTCAAATGGAAGAAGAATACTTTAAAAAATGTTAGCCATCAGGGAAATGCAAATAAAAACTACTTTGAGTTTCTATCTTAATATGTGTCAGAATGGCTAAGACCAAAAGCACAAATGACAGCCTATGATGGAGAGGATGTGGAGTAAGAGGAAGACTCTCCATTGCGAGTGGAAGTAAAGATTTACACAGCCACTTAGGAAATCAATATGGTGGTTTCTCAGAAAATTGGAAATCAATCTACCACAAGACCAAGCGATTCTACTTTTGGGTATATAACCAAAGGATGCCCAACCATACCACAGGATACCTGCTCAACTATATTCATATCAGATTTGTAATAACTAGAAATACTTTAGAAACAACCTAGATACCCCTCAACTGAAGGTTGAAAATGTGGGTAAATTTACACAATGGAGTATAATTCAGCTGTTAAGAAAAATGACATCACAACATTTGGAGGCAATGGCAAGAATTAGAAAAAAAAAAAAAAGAGTCATCCTGAATAAGACAGCCTTGACCCAGAAAGGCAAACATGGTATGTCTTCACTCGTAAGTGGATATTATCTGTAATTTAAAGGATAGCCATACTGCAATTCTTGGACCCACAGAAGCTATGTAACAATTAGGGCCCAAGGAGAGATGCTTAGATCTCCCTGGGAAGGGGAAACAGAAGTGATCTTCTGGATGGACTGCAGGGGATGGAGATGAGAAATTGAGTGATTTTGGGTTAGGTCATCAGTGGAGGGGAAGATTACTGAAAAAGATTACTGAATATGAGGTAGGGGGAACTTTTCAGTCAGGTAGAAGCCTGATGCCAGAGAATCTTCTATAAATTTACAAGATGACCCCAGTTAAGACTCTTAGAAATGATTGATACATAGCCCGAATTGGTTATCTCCTCTGATCAGATTGGTGGCTAGCCCAATTGTCACCAGAGAGCCTTCATCCAGTAACTGATGGAAACAAGTTCATAGATCCATAGACAAGCATTAGGCCAGGCTCAGGGAGTCAAGAGAAGGATTTAGGATAGTAGGAAGAAGAGGGGTCAGAGACATCACAAAAAAGCAAAGAAACAACTAACCTGGGCTCATAGAGCTCACAGAATCTGAACCAACAACCAAGGAGCCTTTATGTGACCAGAATAAGCCCTCTACAAGTATGTGACAATTGTATATCTTGGTCTTTAGCGGAAAAATAGTAGTAGGTTCTTCCTTAGGGCCTAAAACAATCTAAACATAGATTAAATTCTGGCCCTTTATTCATAAGTATGTTAATAAAAAGAAACTGAGAATATAGCATTAGTATGTCATTTTAATATAAAACATGGAACAAGCATTTTAAAATTATTACTTCATTCTATATACAATATGAGCAAGAGTCCATACACATATGAAAGAACAACAATTATACTCAAAAAGTAGAACAAAAATTACATAGGAGATACTGTTTTCTCAGTTTCCAGTATTTTACTGACTTTAACACATCTTTAGTGAAACTTTACCAAATGTTATAACCCGTGCTCCATTTTAATTCTGGCAAAAGATAAAGCACAAAATCTAACTTTTGAGACTGTAGACTAAAGGATGCTTAGATAACTGCTTTATTTATTGCTCAGAAATTTCACATCTCACAGGTTATCATGTTAGTTTTACAATCTATTGAGCTGGTAAAGGAAGTAGAGTATGTGCTTTAAAAGGTCACCTTTTCACTCTCTCAGTAAGGGTGAAGCGTCTAGTTAAACACATTTACTAAGTTTCACATCTCTGTGATAGATGAGTTTGTATTCAGCAATAGAGCTTTACCATTAGGTTTGAAAGATTACTGAATAACCTTAGAAATAGCTTCAAATGTTTGGGGTTCTCCAAGAAGCCTCTTTTGGGCAGTGTTTCAACTAGATATAACCCATTCCTAACACTGGAGGTTTTACTTGGTAGAGTAAGATATTTAGTTGGGATATATTATTCCAAAGATTTAGTGATTATTTAGATTCTTCTGTTCTATCTATCTATCTATCTATCTATCTATCTATCTATCTATCTATCTACCTGTCTGTCCATTCGTCCGTCCGTCGGTCATCTGTCTATCTGTCTGTCTATCTATCTATCTATCTATCTATCTATCTATCTATCTATCTATCTAAGCTTCTAGAGCAGCAGGTTTCCATGTAGATCCTCAAATGTCCCTTAATGTTACTTGTCCCTTCCCATATTCTCACACTACCCCTCTCTTTCATCCCCTCATCATTTAATCTTCCAACTCCAGTCTCTTCCAGTCTTTACATAACAATATATCCTATTTTCCCTTCCTTGGAATATATTTATGATAATATTTTTTGTACTATAACAAGTAAAGCTTTCCTGAAGATAAGAGTGCTAAGCTAGCCACACTAGCTAGTCATAGAGGCCAGGCAGTGGTAGCACACACCTTTAATCCCAGCACTGTAAACTATTAAGAGGTTTTTCCAAAATATTTTGTCTGTTACAAGTTCATTTTGAATCATCAAAGAAAATAATTTGAGCTTTTTCTTTCAATATTTTAATCTAGAACTTACTAAATAATATGCCAAACCAAATAATAATTATTCATGGCATAAGCAAGTATAATAGTGTATGGGAAAACTGTTGTTTTTCTTTGATGGTGATTAAAACAGAAGTTGGAACCTAGTGTCTGTCTATAGGATAAACAACTGTAGGCTTTCAGAATTCTGACTTTTGATTTTGTACTCTGTGAATCTGTAATAAGAAATTTCCATAAGGAAACTAAGAGGTTTATGTAAGTGTTAGTATTTATTTGAGTCTTAAAATGTAGCTAGTGCTCAAGTAATAATACTCATAAGAGGCAAAGCTTTCTTCCTTTTTCTTCCATTATTCCTGAATCAAAATGCAGTTATTTGATAAATAATTGAGTATATAGCTTTGTTTTAAAATGAGAGAATACAAGATACTTTGTCTGCCTTAAACCCTGCAATTGAATATTCCTGAAGGCAATGTTATCTTATTTCAGAATTCCATTTTCACTACAGGTTGGTCCTAAAGCATTGATAGGTTTTATTGAATTTTCTTTGTTTAATCTCTTCTTTGGCTGCTGAAAAATATGCTTGGATGTACCAGTTAAGAAAAATAAGAGCATTCACTCTACCTTTTGCTTCCCTAGAAAAGTTGCTAAGTTGATTTTGTTTAGCAGACATTCTATGGCTGGGTGAGATGCAGTAGTCCAGAAACACTGCAGAGAGTACTTTAAAGCTGTGTGTCCGAAGGCTGACTTCAGCACATCATGTTGTGGATATATCTGCACAAACCCTTTAAACATGGTTTGCAAGCCAGCATACAAATGGTCATGTATGATACAGTGATTACTTGTGACAACTAACTCCTATGTACTCTGAGGGGGTTGCTTTTATCTTGGGATATATTTAAATACAAACTGCTTAGACTCTCAGCCCATGAATTTGAGACTAATCCTATTAGTTAGTAATATATAGGTCCTATATATAATATATATATTATAGTACCTATGTCTCAAATTGCAACTAAAAAGGAAAATATACATAATCCTAAACTATTCTCATTTTGACTTTATTAGTGTATTTATTAAGTACTTGCTTTCAGATAAATAAATTTCACTTTGTAAATATTGATATATATGCATATTCCATCCTTTCTTATTACCAGCTAACTTCCATTGGAAACTTTATGGGATAAAGTATGACAAATTTAGTTAAAAGAGTATCCTGACTTTTCCAAAGACATTAGAGGGATATTTATGTAATTATAGGAACAGTAAAAAGTTATTAGAGCATTTAGAGAGATATTTAATTTTCAGATCTCAAATGTACTCTGGTACCAAATATTAAGCAAGTTGCCTGGTATCAGTCTGAAGATAGACCAAATAATTCGCAGAATATTTACATGTATGGCCATCTATCAGTTACAAGCTAGAAATTATTTTTTTTCTGCCTTAACTCTCTTGAGAAAACTATACATTTCATTTTTAAAGGACAGGGCAGAAAGACTAGAAACTTAGTTATGACGCTAAAAGCCCTGGTGAAATTTTAATTGTATCACAGGATACTGTGTGAAGCTAAGCACAGTTATGTTCATAAACTCCAACTTACTTATCTGTAAACGGGCACAATAAAACTTGCTTTTCAGGACTACTATACATTAAATGAAAAAATGTGCAGAAAATGCGTGTTATACATTGAATCTTTTTGAATAATGATAATTTTACTAGCTCTTAGGTCCTCAGAAAGAACTAGGTAAAACAAGATTAAAATTAAAAAGTTTAATTTAACCACATGCCTCAGTTTAGAGGTAAGAATTCTGACATTTTATTTTCAACTGAAAAATTGTTTTCTTACTTCCAGTGATTTTCACAAACTCCACTCTTCTTCCAACCTGGAGTAATAGGAGTTTCCATATTTCAGACACAGAAAGAGAGTCAGAGACAGTACGTTTACTGTCTTTTGAGAGTTTTACATTATTAAGTTTCACCTTTGATCTTAAAAAAGAATCCTCCTGTTTCCCTTCCCCCAAAAGGAACCCTTTGCTATAGAATGCAAGGATCCCTCCTTGTTCATCCTCTCCCTTGTTAGGAAGCTAATTACATAACGAATGTGCTAACCAGAATTTGGCTAAGTCTCACTCCTAGTGGATTCTAGCTGAGAAGACTTCCCTTTACAGCCATCATGGAAAAGTTCAATGCAAAACTCTGGGTTCCTCCCCAACATGCCTCCGCTTCTTTAGCCAGCCAGCAGGCAAGCCTCCTGCAGGTAGTCTACTCCAACAACCCCAACCCATTCATCAGACCCTGTAAGCTATAAGTCTCACTCTGCCCCCAAACCTTCCTATCTCTTGAACCTTTCCATGAAAGTTATTAAAAATGCCCTGTGCATGTCTTTGTGTACACAGTGCATTTTGTAGTGTGTGGTATATGTTTGTATTGTATATTTTGTGTTGTGTTTTCTGATGGAATAGGGGTTAAGGTATATTCTCTAGGTTTATTGCCCAAGCAGGAAAAAATATAAATTCAACACGAGGAGGTGGACAATTTCTCTTTGGATCACAATAATTGTCCAATGTTTGGAAAAACTATTATTTCATACTACTTATATGAGTCTTTGAGTTTGGATGATGTTTCATATGTCTAAAAGAATTAAAATACTGTTGAAGATTTCAAGTGATACTTCGGAATCTGGGATGTCACTAATTTTTGGAGTGATTAGGAAAGAGGTGATAACTAAAACCAAAGAAGTAAAAATGTTTTACAACACATTTTATAAAATATTTCCCTTTAAAAATGCATTTGTTGTTTCAATACCAATTTTGCTTTCCAATGATCCTTTTTGTGTGTGTGTGTTTTGCAAGGTACAATTTGTATTCCTGGGCTGGTGTGACTCACACCACCATAAAGCTGAAGAGGGTCCATGTAGCCTCTACTTCCTGGGTTGGTGTGACTCACACCACCGTAAAGCTGAAGAGGGTCCATGTAGCCTCTACTCTCCCACTCTCCATTGCTTCACAATTTAACTACAAGTACACACTCAGATGATGGCACTAAAACTTCCACACTTCTTTTGCAAATTGTGTCCCAAATATTCGTTGCCATATTTACATTTTTACGTCAATGTGCTGTGTCTGTTGTGTCCTAGAGCCTGCCCAATATTTTAACATTATCTCTACTAGTGAATTTAACGGTTTCATTAACATGTGGTTCGACTTTTCTCATTGTGACAAATACAGAGAAACAATCTGAAAGAAATATTTTATTATTTCACTGTTTGAGAATCATTATCCACATTTATTTGAACCTTCGTTTGAAGCCTAAGCCAGTGCAGAGGTTCACAGCTGCATGGTACATGCGACAGAGAAGACTGCTCATTCAGACACAAAAGACTGATAGACATCAAAGGCAAATTGCAGTTTTCAGTGTCCTCCAGACCTTAATATCAGCCAGAAACAACCTTTGACAATATGCATTTATGTATATTTAATACAAAAACCATAAAATTGATAAGATCGTTTCAAACACTTTGACAAAATAAAGTACAATGTTGGAGTTTTTCCCCTAAATCACACTAGAGTGGCCAGTGTTCACATTAGCCTCATAATTAATTAGCTCAATAAAGCCATACGGTAA
This sequence comes from Microtus oregoni, assembly GCF_018167655.1. Taxonomy (NCBI): domain Eukaryota; kingdom Metazoa; phylum Chordata; class Mammalia; order Rodentia; family Cricetidae; genus Microtus; species Microtus oregoni. The sequence continues at coordinate 17,061,343 of NW_024543076.1, forward strand.
CAAAGCAAAGAGCTAGCTTTAGAAATTAATGAATAGCTAATAGTCTGCTGCATGAACTTTAAACATATGACTATGGGTTTTGAATCTTTAAAAATGTCATAGTACTTATTATATTGATCTCAAAGGCATGGTAACTAAATATTTGGCAAGTGAGCCTTTTGTCCAAATCTTGATTTGTGTTGTTTTTTTTTAATATATTGGTTTTTGAATCTCACACATCATAGATATTTTATTTTTTCTTGTCTTCTATTTAGTCTTGCTCTGAAGGTTTCTAAATGAGACACAATATAGTAAGCTTAAGGGTCAAATGATATTCTTATGATTATTTTAAATTATTATAATTGTAAATGTTATTAACATTTATGATATAATTGAACTGCTTTTAGGGGAAAATTACTATGTACTTTGTTCAACACTGCTAGTTTCAACATTGGAAGTTTTCTTTTGACTATAATTTTATTATAGAAACTTCAAGCACTTTGTTGTTCTGATTATTGCAGAAGCATGTGTAGATATATTTTCATTTAAACATTCCTTTTTCTTTAAAATTATCACTGAGTACCATTCTAATGGATTGAATCTAGAAGCATCTTTAAATATCTTTAAATAGGTGAGAATGACTTCAAAAATGACTTTGAAATCTACAAACAAAACAAGTGCTTACACTGCAGGACAACTATAGTGTTTTCCTAATTATGACCAATTTAATCACGTTCATGTTTATTAGCCTGACACTATCCAAGTTCGATGTAAAATGGCTATCAAAGACTGTAAACTGTTTACTGACAGGATATATCTGGAGAAGTATAAAGCAATATTGAACACTAGTTTTATTTTCTACTAATATTTATTTATAGAAAGTGACAGGTATAATTAATGTAGTCAGAGTTCATAATATATAAATGGGCAGGCAAACACAAGGAAATCATATGTAGTTCAATATTGCAGCCACCCTGCTTCATGAGGCAAATGTGTGTTATGCACTGAAGTACACAGTGGCCTTTAGTACAAGTTTTAGGATCTAGTATCTGCCTTGAGTTACAGCTGTCCTTGGCACTTGCATAATGATGCATTGAATCCAGCAGCATTACTTGTCTATGCTTGCTCTGCCTTTGGCTTTACCCACCGTGTAACAGCAAGTGAATCCTACAACAAATTATATTCTGGCCAATTCTCCTCTTTCTTCTCTCTGTATTTTGTTCTATTCTGTATGATCCATTATTTTTAATCATCCTTACCTAGGTGTGATAATGTGACTCAATTTGGCAGGTATTATGAGCACCATAAAACTTCACATATAATATCAAAGCGCTCTAGTTCTAAATTCTTTCCTCCGTACATTCCCTAGAGGGAGCAAGCCATGACTCTCAAATGATTAGGAAAGAAAGCAATAATCAGACAATATTTAATTTTCTTCAAATGTTTAACTCTCTAGGTTTAAGAGACTATGTGTTACCAAAATATGCTCCAATCATTCTGGTGGACACAGTTACACTCATGGACTATTTATTATTAAATGTGGAAAGAGTATAATGAACAGAGATTAGTAGAAATGTGTAAAGAATTGTCAACACCTATATTAGTTAGCTTCAGCTGCCAACATAACCCACCATCACTGAGGAGAGTGAGGTTCCAGTGATCAATTGCCCAAGTCATATTGGTTTATAAATGCATCTATGAGGTGTTTTCTAAATTGTTAACTAATGTAGAGCTTCCAGTATAGTATGGATGGCATATGGGTGGCACCATCCTTAAACAGGTAGTCTTAGGCAATGCAGGAAAATAGCTGAATCTGAGCCTGGAAATAAGTGGTAACCAGCATGGCCTTGGGTCCAATTCCAAGCCCCACATTCTTGCCTTAAATGTTTCCTTTAGTGACAAACTGAAACCTATGATCCAAATAAACTCTTTCCTCCCCAAAATGCTTTTTTTTTATTGAGAAAAGGAAAAAAAAAAGTTTCCGCCTCCTCCCAGCCTCCCATTTCCCTCCCCCTCCTCCCACCCTTCTCCCCCTCCTCCCACCCTTCTTCCCCTCCTCCTACTCCTCTCCCCCTCCCTCTCCAGTCCAAAGAGCAGTCAGGGTTCCCTGCCCTGTGGTAAGTCCTAGGTCCTCCCCCCCTCCGTCCATATCTAGGAAGGTGAACATCCAAACTGGCTAGGCTCCCACAAAGCCAGCACATTAAGTAGGATCAAAACCCCATGCCATTGTCCTTGGCTTCTCATCAGCCCTCATTGTTCGCCATGTTCAGAGAGTCCGGCCCTATCCCAAGCTTTTTCAGTCACAGTCCAGCTGGCCTGGGTGAGCTCCCAGTAGATCAGCTCCACTGTCTCAGTGGGTGGGTGCATCCCTCGTGGTCCCGACTTCTTTGCTCATGTTCTCCCTCCTTCTGCTCCTCATTGGGACCTTGGGAGCTCAGTCCAGTGCTCCAGTGTGGGACTCTGTCTCTATCTCCATCCATCATGGGATGTACTCACTCATAATTGGTTTCTAGCCATAAATAAGGGTCACGGAGTCTACAATTGGTGAACCTAAAAAAGCTGAGTAAGAAGGTGAACCCAAGGAAAAACATATAGTTATCCTCTTGGCTATGGGAAGTAGACAAAATTGCCGGGGAGAAAATTGGGATCTTGGGGGTGGGGTGGGATGGGGGCAAGGGGAGAAGGGGAGAGAAAAAGGAGAAGGGGAAGATGGGGGGAACTTGGGGAAAAAGGATGATTGAGATAAAGGAAGGTTGGATAGGGGAGCACGGAAGCACAATTCTTAGTTAAGGGAGCTACCCTTGAACCTAGAACCTAGAACCTAGAACCTAGAGCCTTGAACCTAGAGTGGCTCCCAGGAGCCCAAGGCGATATCCCCAGTTAGTTCCTTGGGCAGCTGAGGATAGGGAACCTGAAATGACCCTATCCTATAGCAATAGTGACGAATATCTTGCATATCACCATAGAACTTTCATCTGGTGATGGATGGAGATAGAGACAGAGTCCCAAAATGCTTTTGATAAGTGTTTTTTTTTTATTGCAACAGAAGGAAAATTGTGGCACATAGGATTAACTCAGACTGTCAAATGGATTATATGCTGCTTTCTTATTCATAACTTGCACTAAGAAATGTTAAATTTATTGTATCCTCTTTATTTTGAGACATTGTCCTGTTATGTAGGCCAGTGCCCTGAAAAGTGATATTCTCTTGCATTGGTGCTAAAACTTTAAGCATGAGTCACCATAGCTGGTGACACAGTAAATTTGTGCATGATGACATGACATGAAGTATAAGAATTAGAACTAGGAGGAAGCTCCTGAAATAGATAAGAATAAAATAAATAGGTACAGGGAGGAAAATAGGAAAGGAAGAGCTATTTAAAGACTTCAAGGTACTCCTAAAAATCTTGATAAGTTAAATTGATAAGATCTGAGAAAGCTGAAGGACAAAAATACAAAGCAAAACAAAACCCAAAGCAAATCCAGTTTGGTTGAGTGGGAAGATGTTTATAAGTTTAAAAGAATTAAATAATAAAAGAAAATAATTCATTGAGTGTATCTCAATACATAAAGGCCTTTTGAAAAGTCTGGTATATTATATAAACTGCCTTATGTTCAGACAGTAGAAATTGTTCAGGATCATTACCAGATTCAATTTAAGGACCAATTTAAGGAGTTCATGAGTCTCCTAAAGGAAAATCAGAAATTGTCACTCAGAAGTTTTCACATCATTATCCATCAATTATGAACTATCTGCAGGGAAACAAGGAGGAAAGAGGGACAAACTGGAAGTGAAAGTAAACAATCAGCAAACTCGATCATGGAGTTGGGTACCTAATGATTCCTATAATTTCATTTTAAAATTGCTTGAAGTAAGATATTAAATAAAATTTGTTTTGCATGTGCAAAACATTGTGTTTTGGGGAATAATTAAATGGATATGGCTTCCATTCCAGAGAGTCTATGATAGTCTCAGTTCATAAAAATACAACATTGGTGTATTGTGAGAGAGAATTCTAATTTGATGACCATTAAAGTATAACAAGTGAACAAATGAAACTTACAGTACAAATCTTAAATAGTTAATATATGCCAAGTAAAATAACTACTATACTTTCCTTCTAAAATTTGAGGGTCTTAATTTCAGGTTATTAATTTCTATCTTTAAACCTTTTTTAAAATTGTTTTTATTGTGCTATGTATTTTTCTTCACTCCCCTCCCTCCCTTCTCCCCTCTATCTTCTCCAAAGATCCCCATGCTCCCAGTTTACTCAGGAGATCTATCTTCTCTTTTTCTACTCCCCATGTTGATTCTCTGGCATTGTGACTTGCAGGCTGTTTTTTTGCTTTATGTCTAAAAATCAATTATGAGTGAGTCTATATAACATTTGTCTTTCTGGGTCTGGGTTTCCTCACTCAATATGATCTTAGCTAGATCCATCAATTTGTTAGCAAATTTCAAGATGTCATTACTATTCTCCACTGTGTAGTACTCTATTGTGTAGATGTATCAATTTTTCCTTATCAATTCTTTGGTTGAGGTATTGTGAGGAGAGAGCCCCTTGTTTGTCCTGGCTGCCTGGCTAGCTTACACCCAAAATAATCACACAGAAATTATATTAATTAAATCACTGCCTGTCCAATTCGTTCTAGCCTCTTATTGGCTAACTCTCACATCTTGATTTAACCCATTTCTATTAATCTGTGTATCACCAAGTGGCAGTGGCCTACTGGGAAAGATTCAGCACATGTGTCTCTGGCACCTCCATGGTGGCTCTGTGACTCTGCCTTTTTCCTTCTAGCATTCAGTTCTGTCCTATCAACCGACCAATGCAATTTCTTTATTCATTAACCAATGAAAGCAACACATAAACAGAAGGACCTCCTACATGATTGAGGAGTATTTATATTGTTTCCAGGTTCTGGCCATGACAAATAATGCCACGACGAACATATTTGAGCACATGTCCTTGTGGTATGATTGAGAAGCCTTTTATTATATACCCCAAAGTGGTATTGCTGGGTCTTCAGGTGGGTTGTTTCCTAATTTTCTGAGAAATCACCATACTGATGTTCTAAGTGTCTGTACCAGTTTTCAATCCCACCAGCAATGGAGAAGTGTTTCCTTCACTCTGTACCCTCTCCATCATAAGTTTCTATCCGTGTTTTTGATCTTGGCCATTCTTAAAGGTATAAGATAGAATCTTAAGTTGTTTTGATTTGCATTTTTCTGAAGGTTAAGAATGTTGAGAGTTCCCTGCATAAGTCCGTACTCCATTTTTTTTATTGGATTATTTGTTCTTTTGATGACCAATCTCTTGAGTTCTTTGTATATTTTAGAGATCAGACTTCTGTTAAATGTGAGGTTGGTGAAGATCTTTTCCCATTCTGTAGGCTGCCATTTTATCTTGTTGACCTTGTCCTTGGCTTTACAGAAGCGTCTCAGTTTCAAGAAGTCCTATTTATTGTTTTTATTTGTGTTTGTGCTCCTGGGGTTATATTTAGGAAGTTGTGTCCTGTGCAAATGCATTCAAGTGTACCTCCCACTTTCTCATCTATGAGGTTTAGTGTGGTTAGTTTTCTGTTAAGGTCTTTGATCCACTTGGACTTGAGATTTGTGCATGGCAATAGATATGGATCTATTTTCATTCTCCTACATGTTGATATCTAGCTATGACAGCACCATTTGTTGAATATGCTTTCTTTTTTCTGGTTTATATTTTTTGCTTCTTTGTTAAAAATCAGGTGTTTGTAGGGGTGTGGATTGATATCTGGGTATTTGATTCAGTTACATGGGTCTTCCTATCTGTTTTTATGCCAATACCAGGCAGTTTTTAGTACTGTAGCTCTGTAGTAGTGTTTGAAGTCAGGGATTGTGATGCCTCCAGAAATTGCTTTATTATACAGAATTGTTTTGGCTATTCTGGGCTTTTTGCTTTTCCAAATGAAATTGAATATTGTTTTTCTGTGTTCTGTGAAGAATTTTGCTGGGATTTTGATGGGCTTGTTTCTTAGGTCCATTTGATTGAAAAACTTTTTCCCAACCCTTTACTAAGAGGTGATGCCTGTCATTGTGGTTGAGGTGTGTTTCTTGTATGCAACAGAAAGATGGATTTGTTTTTGTATCCAACCTTTTAGCCAGTCTCTTTTTATTGGTGGGTTGAGTCCATTTATATTAAGGGATGTTAATGACTAGTGATTTCTGCTTCCTGTTATTTCAGTTTTCATTGCTGTTGATGTTACTGCATGTGTTTTTCCATTTTTGGGCATTTGCTGCTGTGAGATCATCTATTGTCTGTGATTTGTGGATGTAGTTAACTTTCTTGGGTTGGAGTTGTCCTTCTAGGACTGTGTATAGGGATCCATTTGTGGCCAGGTATTGTTTAAGGCTAATTCTGTCATGGAATATCTTGTTTTGTCTGTCTATGATGATTGAAAGTTTTGCTGGTGATAGTAGTCTGGGCTGACATCTGTGTTCTCTGCAATCCTGGAGGTCATTTGTGTGTGCTCTGTCAGAGTCTTTAGCTCAGACCTGATCCCTAGAAGGTTGCTGTGTGCCTCCCTGTTCAGAGGTCTCCAGCTAAGGCCTCCTTCCTCAGTGGTCAGTCATTTGTGCCTGATCCTGGGGAGGTCACTGCCTAGGGGGAGCTCACTGCCTTAGGCCTGCTCACACAGATGTCCCTGGCTTGGCTTTGCTCCCACAGAGGTCCTTTGCTTGGGCCATGTCCCCAAGAGGTCTCTGGCTTGGACCTGCTCTCTCAGTGGTCATTTCCTTGTAGCTGCTCCTGTGGAGGTCACTGCCTTGGGTCTGCCCCAGTGGAACTTGCTGACTCATGCCTTTTCCTGCAGATCCTATCTTTAAAAAGGAATTTTACAAAAAAGTACTCAGTTTGCTCGTCCTGGGAACAGATTTGCTTCCAAGTTTTCATACAAAAGTTCACAAATCTCATCCAAATAAATCTCGTGAGAAAAGTTTTCATGGCAATTCAGACCACTAAACATAAACATAACATGTAATGAATACTCTTTGGTATATCCACTGGGTCAGAATAAAATTACACAGAAACATATGTAAATGCTTTAAAAAAGAGGTGTGAATGTGGACTTACTTTCTCCCGTATAGATGCCAATAATGACTCAATAGCCAGACTGTTTTTCTGTGTATATTGTTTTATTAATAAGAAAAAAATAATATGGACCCTTAAATTCCTTTATGTCTAGTTGTTAATTGGAATAACATAATTCTACTTTAAAAACAGTACCTGCTGTGTTATGGTTATCAATCTAATTTTCAGTTTACATTTGACTAGTTATTTTGACAGTTTGGATGTGGAGTTGAGCTTCACTTTTATTAGGATTCAATTACTCCTGATTTATTAACCTTTCAAAGAATTGCATGATGATATTATATATCTATATTTATAAATCTATATAAAACACACACACACATATATATTCACCCATACACACAGACACATATTTCAAAACACTTCTTTTCATGGGGATTGTTCCTTCCATACATGATGGTGCTATGGTCTCATTAATCATTCTTGGTATTCTCATTGTGCTAAGATGCTAGGTAAGATAATTTGGCTGATCTTTGCACATCCTGGAATACATGGGAAACAATCATCCACAGTTTTCTTTATTTTTAAAAATGCAGCTAAAGGAGGTGGTGATATGCATCTCTTTGGCTAGCTTTCTTATGTCTCCTTGAGGTCCCCAGCTCTGACAACAGAAGTACGATAGTAGGTACCACAACTTAGCAACATATGTTCAAATCATAAAATATCAAAAACTTGCCTCAGTTACTAATATATATTATCAGTGTTTTCAGTTTTCTTGTGACTCTTATACTTGACTTCATCATTTCCAGTCTTCTTGTGCTAACCAATGAATGAGGTATATATCCTATTTGTATTGTGATTGTGTTAGTGCCTTAAGTGGAATGATATTTCTTGACAAGAACTGGCCATGTATTTTTCTGGCTGCCACTTCTAAGCTGTAATATCTGAGTTGTTCACTCATGAAATGATTATCTTAACTAGAATTTAATATGATGTCATAAATCTGAACTATATAAAATTGGTAACTTTTAACATTAAAATGTTAATGCCATATACTGTAACCCTGTGGATGAACATTGGTTGGCTCATGTTTTGAACACGATGTAGATCAGGAGAGAAAAGAGTGATTTTGAGATTAGTCTGCCTGCTCTGAGATTGGAAGCTATGGGATACACTAGTACTGTTCATGATAAGGAACCCATTGCATTACTCTACGTAACCCTTAATGGAGAGTGTTACTTTACCATCGGTTGGCTATAGCAGATGTGTCACATGTTCCAAATGACAAACATATTGAAGATTCTATATTGCAGCAATGCTGGCTTTGTCATTTGAATTTGTGTACTCAGAGAGTGTCGTCATCAAGAGGAATTTGTATAATAGCAAAAGGATGTGTTCTGTCCATTTAAATTGTTTCAATGTTAATGTAGTTCAAATTGAAGCCTTTCCCATAACAAAGGCCCAACTTGAATTCTCTTTTCCAGATGCCTCTGGAGCCTCCAGGAAGAGAATCAAATGCTTGCCAGATTGCTTGGGGGCAAAGCTCTTGCCAGTTGACAAGTGTCTTCACAAGCAGAAAGCATGGTGCCTTGATAGTAAATTTGGGTTATAGTGTTGTTAAGAATCAATCTCCCTTTAATCACTCATTCAGGAATGGATCTTATAGTTCCCAATTTTATTTTAAAAGCCTTACAATTCACGTTCATTCTTTCTCTTGGATGACACTTAGGCTTTGGAATCTTCATGATTATCCTTCTCATTACCACTCACATTCACATTTATCTCTACCTATAAACTTACCAGTCTGAAAAATAATAGAAAAAGAATCTCCTGCAACAGCTTACCTGTTGTAGTCAAACCTGCACTTTTCTATTGGCCAATGTCTTTATTGTCATGCTGTGCACATGTACCAGATGTAGTAATCATGGAATATATAATATGTATGCTTGTCATCTCTTCTTATTTTCTCTAATTTTATTATATTTTTCTCTTCAAAGTATCCTTTATCAGAATTTTTCCAGAGAACTTTTCCATATGATAATGATATATATACTCTGAATAATTCATTTCAAGAACTATAGCAGTTGTGTGAATAAATCACTTAAAATTAGTGTGCTTTTAAACTTCAAAAAAAAAAAAGAAAACATATACTTCCTGGTTTTAAAATTATCCAAGGGTGGTGCACGCCTTTTATCCCAGCACTTGGGAGGCAGAGGTAGGCAGATCTCTGTGAGTTCGAGGCCAGCCTGGTCTACAAGAGCTTGTTCCAGGACAGGAACCAAAAAGCTACAGAGAAACCCTGTCTTGAAAATCCAAAGAAAGAAAAAATAAATAAAATAAAATTATCCAAGGGTGTGGTTGTAAGTTAGTAATGAATGCGAATAGACACATTTAAATATGTGAGTACAGAAGACTTTTAGTATCTTTCCAAAAACTTCTAAGCAGTTAAAATTTATTAGAGGAATAGTAGGTCATTTTATACCAGAGGCCATGATTTCATAACCATCACTCAATTACTGGAGGTAATTCCATGTCACTATTTTATTTTTTGTCCAGTGCATTATCTGTAGCCTTACCAGTCTTGATTGGCATAGCTGGAATGGAATAACTATCTAGACTCTTCAATAACTCATACGGAGCAACTGGATTTGAAGTTTGCCCTGATGGATTCACTTTTTCTAGAGATGTAGAAAGAAGTTGAGTCAATTTGGGGAAAATCATTCCCTTAAGGGCATTCAATCAAATGTTGACTGTCTATTGTTTGTTTGTTTTTATCATAATCCAAATGCACATGCTTTATTTTATTGATGTCTCTGTGTTAAGTACATTGGCAGTGACATCTTGTTTTTTTTTTCTTGTTGTTGTTTTTTTTTTTTGTTTTTTGTTTTTTTGTTTTTTGTTTTTCGAGACAGGGTTTCTCTGTGGTTTTGGAGCCTGTCCTGGAACTAGCTCTTGTAGACCAGGCTGGTCTCGAACTCACAGAGATCCGCCTGCCTCTGCCTCCCGAGTGCTGGGATTAAAGGCCTGCGCCACCACCACCCGGCCAGCAGTGACATCTTGTAATATTCAAGACAGACCAATGTTCAGGAAAGACTCTCATGTGGATGTAAAAAGACTCAGTCATTCATGAATGTTTTGCTGTAAGAACCATTAGATATTTTCAAAGATTGTTTTATTATTAAACTTCTTTAAATTAAACATGTTTCCTCCCAATTTCCTGTGATCAATAAAATACTTCAAATAAATTTCATTCTGATGTATATTCAATTACAGCAGAAACTATGAATCGTCTAAGAACTTGCATGAACAAACTTGCACCCCAGTTTACAGACTAAACCTGCTATGCTTATTATATTGTTAATTGGCTAAATTAATATGGATTAAATATTCATAGGTCTAACTTAAAATTACATAATGTCTTGCTAGATATAGAACCTAAGTGGAGTCTTCCAGCAGGGAAAACTGACTAGCAAAAAAAAAAAAAAAAAAAAGACTATGCCATTTGTAATATAAATAGTACCTTTATTATTACAATTACAAAATATCAAGTTCTTTATTACAAGTATTTCAAACTGTTTGTCTTTTACTTTTCATAATTATTCATAATTATGAAATTATTATAATAATTAAATAGAAGCATCAATAATTTATTGATATATACAAGGAATAAAACTATAGTATTGTGAAAAATTGAGATAAGGTAGAAATGGCAAATGCATCTTCTCATTTAGGGAATAGGTCAGTTCAAAAAATGGGTCATGATATCTTTAATTTGATAATTTTGTGTCTGTGAATTTTTCAACATTTCTCCTTTAAGAAAAAAATACTTTTTTTTTCTATTCTGCAATTTCAAGGAAATAGAATACTCTGACCAGAAGTAGTTCATTAAACCACAGTATATAGAATATTAAGTTAGAAAACTGTAGCCTTAATTCATTTTGAATACATCATAAAAATACAGGAAATGGGAATGGGAAAACCCATGCAACTACTCTAGTCTATCCCATGGGGTTATAATAAAATTGTCCCATGAAATACATCCAGCAGAGTTTTACTTTCCCCATATTAGGCAATTTAATGGTCTTTGTTCAATTGAGTCATGGAACTGTAATGTGAAACTCAGCATGAAATACTTGCATGACAGATTTCTAGTCTTTAGAGTAAATGTTTGAAGTGCTTAGTTTATCATACATGCACATGTTACAGACAGTAAATATTTTTATTTGTAAATTCAGCTCCAATCTAAACTTTTCATTTTATGTAGAATTGGAGTCGACCACTGTTGCTACTGTGCCTAAATACAGATGTATTACCTACATTTGTAAATAAAGTTTTATTGGAACATGGCCATACTCATTGCTTCAGATTTTTTATGGTCACTTTGCATTCTGCTGATAGATGTATATAGTTGAGACTAAAAATAATGACACATATAGGTAAATATATTTACGATCTGCTAATCTATGGAGAAAATTTGTTAACTACTAAAATGTTGCATGTCTGTGTAAATATGTCATCATTGAACCTATTTCTTTCAAACATATAAATCCTCCTGATATTGCAACTTCCTTTTGTATCACAGTTAAGTAAGGACAAGCTAGCACTGCACTTCCATCCATGCGCATTACTAGTCTGGTTACATGTTTAAGTGCAGATGATAACTAAACTTTTTTTCCCATCATGGGATGACACGTGGAGAGTCTGAAGCCTGAGATTCGTCACTTGTTTCCAGTGCACAACACTGCATTTTATATAAAAGAGGGGTTGAATTAGCATGCTCTGGAAATATATTATTTCCAGTGATTTACTTAATAGATAGAATTTTGATGTGTTTAGGAAACTGATTTTGATTCAGTAATCTTAATAGATTTCCATAAATAATATGACATTTAGATGGATATTTGAAATGCAAATATCAGATCGAATAAGCTCTATGTACTGAGTTAAAAGTGTGCTGAAACGCTGAAAACTTTTGGGGTGATAGGGGAGAGAAATTCTGTTTTGACCCAGTCTGTAACCCACTATTCATTAATTCTCACAATCCCTTTAGATCATTCTAGATCAAGAATACTTAAAAGTCATCTTTCAAGTTCTGTTGAATCCCTACAGGTTTTTACCTATACTGTGATGTTTTATTTTTTTAAGACAACTTTCCCTTTCACTTTCTGCAAAGTTTAATTCTTTTCTTATGAGAACAAGGAATCTGTCACTATGGATATTACATGCTTTATAGCACTCTTGACATGCACACACTACAGACATACCATGTTGAAAGCTCATATATGGTACTAATAGCCATGGGAGCTGCTCCTGGACTTGGACAAGGGTCACTGCTTTAATTCAAGAACATTTCTGTCAGCAGTCCGACATGGACCTATATCATTTTTACTTGCAATGTGAGCATGTCGGCAATTTAGAGAGGTTAGATAAAATGTCTAAATCCTAGTAGTTTAAACTGTGAATATTGGTAAAATTCTAGAGATTTTTAAGTCAATTATGCAAAGTACATTTTTGACTTTGTAACTTAAATTTGGATTATTGAATTATCATAATAACATGAACACTTGTATTCTGCATTTTCCATCATTTTAACAGTGGAAGAGACTTGTCATAGGTAGATGCAATCATTGTCAGCTTCCCATTTTGTCAGCACAACCTTTCCTTATGGCTCGAAGTGTGCAGTTCATACAGCTATGTTCCAAAGTGTCTAGTGATCTAGCTGCCTAAGAGGATTAGAAAAGCAACTTGGACCCAGGCTTGCTATAGTCTCACCTTACCCAGGTAATGAGAAAATGAAGTACGTGACTGCATCCTTCCAAAGCCAGATGGATAATCCATGACCTGGATCCTCTCCAAGTGTGTCAGTCTTCCCAAACCCTAGCTTGCCTGGCTCTCCTTCCTTGATTAAAGAGAAACTGAACAGACTCAGCGACAGACTCCGATCCTCAATTTACACTTTAAAAAGCTAAAATCAGAGGAATCTTTTCATAAGTAGTAATTATAGAAAAACTTATGTTCTGATAGGATTAACACATCTAATCATAAAGCATAATTGTGGTTTCAGAGGCAAATGTACTAACATATGTTGTCAGAAATACTCCACATCAATAATAAAATCACAGAGGAGAAGAAATATTAAAATTAGCTTCACTTTATTTAGATATGATTAAAACGATAGCAAAGGAAAGTCCATTGCACACCGTGCTTAGCGCCCAGTGTCATCATTGTGCCCTAAAGTCATATACCAAGTACTGTCAGAGAACTTGACAAGCTGGACGAGCTTGACACTGAGTTAAGAGGAGAATGTTTGCCATGCCTGGTTTCCATTTGCTCATTTCAGAGAACAGCCTAGTGACATTCCCCTTCTAACTAGTAGTCTCTGCCAGAGTGCTCGCTGAATCTGTGTACTAGGGATCCCGAAGAAAATGTCTGTCAGGAGTGCTATTTATGTTGCGGTTCTTTAGGAGAATAAAAGAACACAATTATGGTATTTTGCTAAAATCGGACCAAAGCAGTTACTTGTTGTGAATGATGCTTTTAGAAATGCGTGCTGGATGTCTTAGCATCTTAGGGCATGACAGACACAGCAAAGCAAAAGCAATAAATACACTGAAAATAAGGAAGTTGACAGAAGCACAATATTGAAAAATGCTTATGACTTTGAAACACCCTCAGACTCTGTAGGTAAATTTCAGAAATGGAATTAATTCCACAAATATTCAGGCTTTAAGGAGGCAGCAATCTGGAGAATCTTTCAGAGCAATACATTTATCTTTCTTTTCTCTCTCTTTTTTCCCCTGTTTGTACTGCAGCAGGATGTATGGAGAAGGCCAGTAGGCTCAAATCACACATTTTGAGGATAAAGCATCATTTCAAACATTTCACGGTACTTTTCCACAGCAGATAATGAGAACAGAGGGTTTGCCTTAGGAACTTAGAACAAAGCAAATGTTTCAACACTTTTTTTTTTAATGTACCTTTGAATCAGCTCAGGAGTCCTTACCTTTCTTGGTGATTCCCCATTCATCAGATATGGAGTGGGGCTCGGAGAGTTTTTCCTTTTTTCTTTCTTGCTTTTTAACCTTGATAAATTAGTTTTACTTCATTTATTTTTAGCACAATGAAATATAAAATAAAACAAAACCCATCACATTGAAGTTGGATAAGGAAAAAAAAACAGAAGGAAAAGAATCTCAAGAGGAGGCAGAAGAATCAGCATCCCATTTGTTCACACATTCTGGAAGATCCATGCTGATGATAGCTGTATGAGGCAAAGATCTATGAGTATAGCCGAATATCATTAGAAATGTTTATGACTACCTTCAAAACAATATTTGGCTTTACTCTAGGTTTCTGGACTATCTAGTCTCTGATTCTTGCTCACACAAGTAGCACTAAGTACAGTTCCATCTCCTAGAAAGGGTCTTAAGTCAAACCAGGCATTGGTTGGTTATTCTCACAAGTTTGATACCATTATTATCTTGCATATTTTACACTTAGGACACATTGTAGTTAAAAGACTTTGTGGCTGGGTTGTGGTTGCCTTTTTCTTTTGGTAACATGTACTGTACATTTACTTAGCAAATACACTAGAACATGGAAGTGGAGGTTCTGTGTAGGCACCAGTTTGACCTCTCCATGTTCAGTGAGTTGCATGGATGTTGTTGTCTTCAGCAATGGGGTCATGTCAATTTTTGGAAATCAACCTATTGACTTGGCAACAGCCTTGGATGTTTAGGGATTTCCATGGAAGCCTTATAGCTATCAACCTAATAGGATGTAGCCCAGCCCCACAAATGGAAGCTTCTTTGATGACAAGAGATGGCCAGTTGGGACTCCATCTCCCTCATTATTTAGAGACTTCATTAGAATTATCTTGATATATTTTAGGAAGTTTTCACTGAACTAGATTTCTGTACCACCCACAAACATCCCTCAATTCTAGCAATCTTTCCTGCATTCTCTCTGCCATCCCCATCTCCTCTCCCATGCCTCACACACTTTCTGTCTAATAAAAAGGAAGGTTTTAACTTTAACATAGCAAAATTACATATACAAAACAGCCATCAAGCAAGAATTATAGTTACAATATTTAGTATATTTACATTTATAAAATTAAGGAAAATACTCTATCATCTATCTTATCCTATCCTTTTGAGTCTAAAGTTTTATATCTAATTTATCTTTTATCATAAATAAAGAAAACTATAATTATAACTATCTCATCTTCAACTCTATCAAAGACCCCAAGAAGAATATAGTAATACCTAAGTAAATAGGAAGCACATTGTAAGCAACTTCCAAAGTCCTAGAAGTGACAGAGACATCTTGCTTCCTATATTGACACCCAAAGTTCTTTTGTAACATTGGAGCATCCATCTTCAGCCTATAAGCCAATAATATCTGAAACCCTTTTCAGTGAAGCAGGAAATTTGAAGATTTGTCCTGCCTTGTACTTGCAAAGTTTGTCAGTAGCTTTCTTCTGATTCCTACAACATCTTCTGTGAAGCAGGAACCCCGAAGGACCATCCTGTCATTTGAAGTGTTCAGCAGTCAGTTTCTCTGAGTCCTGCATATCCAGTTCATGCAGCGTGCCATCAATCAGTCCTTAAGCAAGAGCAGTTTCTTATCCAAAGGACTACCCTTGTCACATTGAAGGCAAATTCCATCATGAGTTTCTTCAATGCCCACCAACCTCTCTGAAAAAATCGGTGCTGTTGGAAGCAGATCTATCTCACTGTCAAGAAAAGTTTAAGTTTTTAAAACATTTTAAATGCCATATTCTTTAGGTCTTTGAAGTTTTGAAGATGTCTACCTAACTAAAATATATCTCTGTATAGCTAGAAAGCCTAACAAACATGACTAAAAGTTTGATTATTATAGATAATTATAATTAATCTATATTGCTTAATTACACAATGCACTTTTAAATGAGCTGCATGAGTATACCTTAAGCAAAAGTAGTATATACTGAAATAAAATTGATCCTGACTTTGTATCAATAGACCAAAATCCATGCCAATGTAAATAATTTATTTTTTTACTTTAGATATTTTGGCATAGTTTTTTTTCTAAACTACTTCCTGCTGTGTGTTTGGCAAAGTATTTTTAGGGTTCATGGAGACCTTTGGGGGTTCTGGATCCATCACACTACATTAACCTGGAAGGAATCCACAGGTTACCATAATTTGTGGAAGCAAAAGCAGAACCTGTTTTCCAAAGTAACGTATCCTTAGAATCAAATTTTGAAATCAAGATATCTTTATGTTGGTTTAGGTTAGCAGCCTACACAATCAAATGTCTCCCTGTAGTTAGTTCATTAACAGTCAAAAAATCTAAATGAAACACAATAATATACATAATCCAGGCTCTCTGAGCATTTTCTATCTTTATGTGGCTTCTTTGTTTTGTATTAACTGTCTCTAATGCCAAGCCTAGAGAGGAATATAAGATAGGAGGAGACAGCTCTCAAACGGCTTCATTCTGAGGATTTCTGGAGGTAGAATGTTTGGGTTAAAGCTGCACACGAGCCCTTGGGCACCCCTATATCCAAGGAGTCTGGAATGTTTGAGAGAAAAGTTCCACCAAGTACCCCTTTCCCTGAGAGTTGCTATAGTCCAGACTCCACCTCCAAGAAAACCAGTCAAATGGTGGGCCCTCCCCAGAGGGTCAAGACCACTCCCACAGGCTATTTAAACTGCCCCCCAGAGAATGAACACATGGTCTTTCTGGTCTTCCTTTTCCCTCTCCATGGTTTTCCCAGTCTTCTTTCCTGTCTCCATCCCTGGCAGGCCTGGAAGGCCACCCAGGAGCACTAGCATCTATTAAACCTGAGCTTTTTCTAATTTGGTTTGGTTGTTCTCATTTGGATTATTGTGTTGCCAGAGAGGTTTGTTGGGCTTGAAAAGCTTTTCACTGATCTTCAAGTTTAACACTAATATCTGTCTCTGGGTTTATATCAATTGTGTTGTGCTACAGATAGCTGTGGCTGGTGTGGTCATCACTTCAGTGGCAGGTGAGAAAATTTAAGGAGGGGCACAATTTTTCTGCCAGGTACACCACTCACCCAATCTGGCTTGTGTGGGCTCACCCAATCTGGCTTGTGTAGACTAGTTCCTCTCTGGGGTTGAGAGGAACACCCGTCAATGGGTCCAAAACTAGCTAGGATGGTGTGGGCTTGAGGAATGATTGCAAGGGCCAGAATTTCCAGAAACTATGTTTTTAAATCTACACTAAGGCCATATATACAAATATCTGGGTTTTTACAGATCAAGACATGAGGTGTGAGACTGTGAATTATAATTCTCTGTTATCTTAGCTATCTGAATTGTTTCAAAATAAAATGCCTCAAGTGAGATAAATATCTCATCTGAGTGCTAAATTTCTCATTGTAATCTTCAGCAACCGAGGAAGCCCACTGTGTTTCCTTCTGTGGAGAATTAGGGTGGTTGGTACTAAACTGGAAATATTTAATGTTTTATATTTTTAGCACAACTCTTCTCTTTTACTAAGGACTACCTGTTACCTTACTTTTCTCATTACAGTCACAGGTTTGACCTCTCTTCTGTCTTCATCAATAGAAAATTAATTGATCAACCTCACAGAATAGTTAAAGGAAGCCACTTTAAGAGCCTAGGTTTGTATGTTTTAGAAGACTCCTCCATTCTGCCATGTTTCTCGGTCACTGGGCCCTCCCATGTGCACAAGCTTACCAGTGATCTCCTGTGAAAGCTGGAACCTGTTTCTGAATGAGTTCCAAATGCCATGTTCTTCTGTGCCCTCAGAGTTTTATTTCTTTCCTCAATTTCTTCCCATCTTTTTTTTTATCATAGTATGATAAAGATTTCTTCAGCTGCCATAACCTCTTCTTGACCACAATTTTCTGGGGAAAAAATGTATAAGGAAAAGTATTAAGGCTGATGCTGTAACTTTTTGTTTGTACTTTAATCTAGTTTCTTATAACATATAGCCCAAATTGCTTAAATACAAATTTATGCAAGTCACTAAAAATGGAGAAAAAAATAGTAAATATTGTTTTCAAGAAAACATAACAAATAACAGTGCAGGGAAGTGGGAGTCACCTGAAAAGTGAATTTCATTTTACACTGTAATCTTGAATGACTGCAGATTTTTTTTTTTTCAGCTCACCCCTATGTAGGTGTATAGGGGATATAGAATGATGGAGAGCCACAAACAGCCATTAACTCCATCCAAACTCTGAAAAGTGGGTTTGGCTGATGAATGCTTCCTGCTGTGAAAGGCCACAAGAATGAACTGACCAGGCAGGAAGCAAGCAATTGGCTCTGGTCATATCTGTCTCTATGCTTACCCAGCTTACACCTTTATGTGGCAGTTTAGACTTTGTGTATTTCTCCCTTTAGTTAGCCTCCCTAAACTGGAGCACAAGGAAAATAACATTCATTTGTCAAAGCTTGTATTTACAAAACTGTTATATGCAGTACTCCATGGGGAGTCAAATTAATAAACTTTTGTTACTAGTTACTGCTTCCATGTAAAATGACCAAGGAACATATTTAGAAGTAAATGTATTCTTGAATTTTTAATTAAATTTTCTTTCTTTAAAAGCAGTGATTATTTCTCAATACAGGCCTATGTATATTACGTATACATATATGTAACAGATAATTCACTTATACAAAAAATTTCAAATTATATAAGAGCTTTAATAAATAGACTCTTCTTGGGTTGATACTGTCTTCATCCAACATTAGGGATAGATAATTATTACAAGTGAAAAGAGCTTACCATTTTCAAAGATAATGATATCATTTTTAAAATGTATCATTTTCATAAATCACTTTTTATACATCTTAAATATTGCTTCTTTTGGTTTTTAACTCATAAATCAGTAATCAAGTTTCTAACAGGATTTTAAAAATAATTGTGAAGATAAAAATAACCCTAATCTATGTCAGATTTCCTGCAACCTTGATTGATAAGTATCTTCTATGGGCTTTGTTCTAAGAACTGGTGAAAATGTCCACCATGTTCCTCTGTAGGTATCTGAGAGTGTCTCTAGTGCTAAGAACCATGTAAAGAAGCTGCTATTTTGACAGCTTTATTATCCATGTTGCAGACCAAGGTTAGAAGTTGTAATTAGAGGTATAAATGTACCTCTGATGGAGTATCAGTAAGTCATCACTGAGCTGCTCACAGACATGAAGATGTTGGCCAGGTTATCTAGAGACTCGTCTGGTTTTTTAACCTCTTTATTTCATTTACAAGTATAATAATTATTCTATGATAGTGACAGGATAAACTATGTCATAGTCCACAATTATTTCTCAAAAGTTTTCCTATAGAAATGAACAAACAAAAACCTCATGGATCTTATTGTTCACTATACAGCCATTTTCTGTTTAGTAGAAAAGTAAATATCTCTGAATTGGTATCTCTGAAGAGAAGTTATGAGAGCCAGATGAAGCCCACCAGGGCTGCTTTACCTGTGAGGACAGTAGGTCCAGGTGATCATGGGCGAGTACCTTCATTGCTTGTGTGGAGTTGGCAAGCAGATGCAAATGCCTTGATACTCAAAACTACAGGTGGCAAATGCCATCATAAACTGAACTGACTGGCTGATGGGTCTGATGTGGAAACAGTAGACCCAGAAAGAGACAGTGAATGATGGGGAATGTAAGCTCTCTAAGAGAAGTCTTGTCCAGGTTCTTATCCTCAAGACAGCGTGGAGGGTCAGGCTTGCTTCCAGCAAACGTGGGAGTAGCACGATCTTTTAATCTCAGAGGTACCGTGTATCAGTTTCTGAAGAAGTGATCTGAGTGCTCTGCCTTCAACGATTCTGGACAGATTGATGTCGAGATTTCATTGGAAACTGAATGAAGGCTCAAGCCAGATTTGACAGCAGTGTTGCCGTCCACACACTGGCTGTTGGCAGATGGACTTTTTCTGAGTTGGATGAAGTTGTGTAGGCATGCTGCAATATTAGAACTCCCTGGATAACCCCTGCAGGTTAGTTTTTCAAACTCAGCACAGGAAAAAAATTGAAACATAAATTCCAATTATAAATATGGACGAAGATTTTCCACTCTACTTTCTTGCCCCCTTTGAGGAAGGATGCTATTTCACCCTGAAGAGTCAGTATATAATCACCAGACCATTGACAAGAGATGATTCTACTACAAGCATTGCCTTCAGCAATCTTCATCCTGGTTGTGTGTTTATATTAGCATCAGCTAAGAACCAGTAATATACATTTGCCCCTTTTTATCAGTTTATGTTGAAACATGTGCTTAATCCACATTGTGTTTATATAGGCTTGGTAAGATAATAAACAAATCCATCTTGGTCTCATCAGATGAAGAAGCAACTGGATTTTTCCATCAAACTCTATTACACAGATTGTCATTGTTTCTATAAAAAGAAAAGTTTCTAAATTTATGTAATTGGACTTTCTGCCCTAAGATTTTGCATCTCAAATAATACAAGGACTTAGTTCCAGTAACACAGGACAGGTAGAATATGAAAATCAGTTCTTGTGTACCAATGGCATTGATGTAATAAAGGAAAAAATTATGACATTCAACATAGAATTCGTACTCATAGCCAGTTTCTCTTTTGTGCTACAGCCATTCTTAGGCTTCAGAACCATGCCATTGTATGTTGTTAATTTTCTGACATATGTTTTCATGGGGTTTGATCATTCAATAGGACCAAAATATTCTCTACCAAACACTTAATTATTGGAGTGTCCATGGAAAGGGCTTGGAAGCAATAGAAGAAAACTCTGGAAGATGGGATGTGTATATTTCATACTCTGCCTACTTCTACTTTTACCTCCTGGCCAATCCTTGTGTTCTCAGAATGACTCTGTGTCATCCAGTCTGTGAGTCTGTTGAAGAATCTGTGCACATCTCTGAATGAAATCTTGGATTTTCAAAAATAGGATTCTGAAATGTTCTGATGTTTACTAATTAAAGCAGAGAGTAGGCTACTTCATGTCTGTAAAATTCTTCACTTTGTAAAGAAAGAAAATAAAAATCACTTCACTAAGTGCCTTTGAGGACTGGATAGCAATTGTTTATAACTAATTAACAATTAGTCGAGAACACAGAGACGAGTAATAAATTTATATCACATCACGTAGAAGTTTTATGTTTGATATAGTATCTAAAGTAGTCATCTTTTGGGCTAAAAGCTATTTCAAAAGAAAGTAACAACCACTTCTATAAGCTAATTTACAGAGGATCACCACATTATCCACTGTGGAGCACAAAAATGATCAGCTCTCAAATAAAAAAAATCCAAATCCCTGGACATAAGAATTCAGTGCCAGAATGCTTTACAGCTTCCAAGTGAACTCAGTTATGGATCCTATACTGAGATCCTCTATCCTAGTGATACCCAATCTATGAGCTCTGGCCCCTTTGGGGTCACAAATCAGATATCCTTCATATCAGATATTTACACTGCAATTCATACAGAAGAAAAATTTGAGTTGTGAAGAAAACAACAAAATAATTTTATGGTTAAGGTCACCACAAAAAATGCATTAAAGGGTTGCAGCATTAGGGAGGTCAAGAACCACTGATCTATATTAAAGTAAAAAGAAAGAAAGAAAGAAAGAAAGAGAAAGAGAGAGAAGGAAAAGGAAGGGAGGAGGATAAGGGAGGAAAGAAATGGGAAAGAAAGGGAAAGAAAAGAAAAGAAAAAATACTTTCCAGCTACCACATATAAGTGGAAAATTTCAGAAATGAGGAGAGTAATTTTTTTTTTTTTTTAGAAAAGGCAGCTTTTATTTTCCAACTTTAGTTGATCTGACAAGATTAGGAAAAGTAATTAAGAAATAAGTGTTAAAAGTGGAAAGAAAGCATGAGCCCAGTAGGTAGGATTGGCTATCCAAAGACTATGTATACTAAACAAATAGATGCCAGCAGAATATTTCTAGAAGTGGTCCACAGAAGCAAAGTATTCCTGATCAAATGCTCTGCTCAGTGAGTTGCACAACAGTCCTTTCCATTTTCATCACCCCTTTAAATACTGATCTCAGACTCAAGGTGAAAAGTAAGAAAATAAGGATGATTTCAATGTCAACAACATTAGATTTAATTAAAAAATATAAAGAAATCTTAGAAAATGATAATACCAAGCTACTCCAAGGGATGATTAAAATCTATATATAAAACACTTTACATTGAATTGCTAAGAAAAGAGTCTAACACACACACAGGGAGTGAGAGACAAACACACACACACACACACACACACACACACACACAGAGAGAGAGAGAGAGAGAGAGAGAGAGAGAGAGAGAGAGAGAGAGAGAAGTAGGTCTACCTTGGCAACTTCAATTCAGTCCTCTCTTGCACAGGATTCTTTTCATCTTCTCTATCTATCGTTTGAATATTGTTTTATAGAGAACTTTCTGATTCTCAACAATATTCACATTTCAGGTATTTATCTAATCCTACTGCTCATCTTTGTTTCAGGATTGCTTTACTTTCACCATTAAATAAATAAGTCAGCAATAAACCAAATAAAAAGCAAAATACTTCTAAAACGTGCTCTGGATTTGCGCATTTTTTTCCCTGCTGACATATCACTAAAGATTGGTATGTGGGTCTGAACTGGCTGGCATTCAGGATACTCTGAGTGTGATCTCCAGCTTCACAAGAAGAAACTAAGATTGACCAGTTTTCCTTAAAATTAGGGTTTCCCATTTTTCCCTTTTCTGTTTGACTGAAATTTTCTTCAAGTACTCTTTCAATTATTTCAGTTTTAATTTTTGTCTTATGAAAATCAAAAGTCAAGGCTAACACAAAATAGAAATCACTATTAGTTTAACACTGTACAACTTAAGCATTATTTTTTATAAATCCATTGGGGCCTTTATTTATTATAGTTAATCTTAAACAACTTCTCACATTAAAAGTATTCTTTTAGAAATAATTTTCTTTCTGTCATAGAAAGTATTGACTGCATGGATCAGAATATTTAGGTAACTAAAATATGACAAGATTGTTTTAATTTTTTATATCTGGATTATTTGAAAAGGTCCAAACGCTAAGCTGTATATTAAAAATATATAGTAAATATAGTGCTTATATTTAATACTGTATACTTACTTCTTAACCATTTGTACGTGTCTATGAGACATTCCTTGGTGCTGTTTCTTCTAATCATCTTTTTTAACAATATTTTTATTAACTTTTGAGACAAAAATTAAATTAACCTTGCTATTTGTGTATATATCAAATATTCATTTATATAAACAATGCAGATTAATAATGCAGCCATGTTGGGTAGCTGGACTTCGATTTTTTCCAGTTGTTAGTAATATAAAATCAGATTCTCAGGACTGAAGAAATCCCACTAATGACTTTCTTTGGCCCCTCAGATACTGTCCATCCTCAAAAACATTCAGAAGCATTGCTTCTCTAATAGGGATTAAGAGATATCTTCAGAATCGTACAATGATGTGTAGAAAGTGATTTGTACATCCTTTAATGTTGTTAGAAATTTTGCATAAATACACAGTGAACACATAGTAGCAAATAATTACTGAGTACATTACTATTTGATTTACAAAACATAAATGAACACATCTTAATCTCATAGTAGGCATTGATATAGACA